>NC_079347.1:13424879-13724879 GCF_029582105.1 Oenanthe melanoleuca | reverse complement strand
TATTTGCTTGATTTATACTTATATTTTCTCTTTTAAGTGTTCTCCCATTTGCTGTACAAGTAAACTGATGATAAAGCAATATCAAACCAAAACTGACTGTCTCTTTTGGCACGGCATGAAAACCTGCAGCACTCTCCTCACTGTGCCCCACGCCAAGTGCCAGACATTTTTCTTCTGTAAATAAGGATCTTGTCCAGGTTATGGGCTAGAAGAATGTAAAGGGAAAGGTCTGAAATATTCAGACAGAATTCTGAAGCTTAAACATTCAGCATAGTTCTCAAAGCAACATGATGATATCAGTTCACAAATAGCTTAAGCAGAAGTCCAGCACAGTGGTAGCTGTCTCAAGCTACGTAACGGGCCTTTCAAAAGAGTATGAAGTAACAGAACTGAAATGTATTTGGCAAGATGCCATCACCCAGATGAGATCCCAGCCTCAAAGATACGTACAGTACACAGCAATTCATCAGCTCATACTATGTGGCACTGACATTTCTTCTGTCAAACCAAAAATAGCTTTAGCAAAAGTTAATTGAGCCCCACATGTGGAGCTCAGTAAGGCCTCAGTATGTTACACAAACTGCAATATTTCACCAAAAAAAAAAGAAAAAAAAAAAAAACAAACCCAAGTTGTGGAACAACAAATGAAACTTTCACATTCATCAGCAGTGAAGGGAAAGCCTTCTGGGAAGGAAGGATACTCAGGATAGGGGTTCAGAAAATAAAAACCACACAACTGCTTTCCAAGTAGTGCAAAAGGAAGTACCCAAGCAGGCAGGCTTCCTCCCAGGATGCAACACGTCACCACAGTTCCTCAAGCCTTCAAATTCCACGAAGACCTGGAGTATCTTGTCCTACAGAAGGGTATATGCTAGCCCTTTGCATACAGTCCATCCACCCAAGCTGGCAGAAAAACACAGAAACCCTATCAGAGGCCAGATTCTAAGCAGCAGCTTAGATAGGTCAGAGGGGGAAAAAAAGGAAATTAAAAAAAAAAAAAAAAAAAGTTAAGGACAGGAATAGAAGCACAAAACTTACTTCAAGCATTTACTTATTCAAGCAGAAGAACCCTGATAATCAGAGTTAACAGTGACACAAACCTCCACCCTTCCTGGATAACTGAAACCCTTTAGAGCTCCAGTATTTCCATGCTGGACTATGCAAATGAAATTAAGACAGCACAAATAATGCCTTTGGTGGCCAAACTCATGTCCATGCAGGACATCTGCTAATCTACTTCACAGAACGTGGCTCTATGTCCAGAAGACCCACAGTGACCACTTCCTTTGGTCTCCAGTGGAACACAAGATGATTGACGACCCTTGGATTTTAACTCCTGCTCAAGGGTTGCTTTAGCCTGTTTTGCCAAAAGCCCAAATTTCAGCAATAAATTCTCTGCTAGGGGTTGGAGTGGGCTGCAGGAAGTTCCTTGTGTACTTGGTGCAAGCTCTCTGCACCAGGAAACAAATCACACCAGAGCATCACTGTCAATTGGCAGGGCAGCATTAGCCCTGAAGCCAGGACAGGCAGGGCTCACAGAAATACCTTATCCAGCTTAAGCAGGGAAAAAAAAAAAAAAAAAAAAAGAATGAATGAGTAGCATTCAGAAGAGGAGCACTCTCTTAATCTGTATTTGCATAGCGACTAATACAACAAAGCCCATGAAGAGTTCAGTTTTTAAACAATATCACAATGCAAATATTTTCCTGCTGGCGCCTGTGCCATCCCCGAGGAGCCTCACACCTGTCTGGAAAGGGAAGGACAGCAGGACTACCCAGAAGACTGGGGCTCCTGCACACAGCAAGGGTAAATGGTTTAGCACATCAAGAAGGTGTCTTACTCCTAAGGAGGAGGCAGAAGCAGAAATGCACTTCAGACAGTGATGAAATGACATCTGCTTCCTCCATCTGATTCACAGGCAGGATTATTTACCAATAAAGACTGACACTCTTGCATTTCTAAAGTACCTTGAGGGACTTCCCCAGTCCAAAGGCACTTTGGACTTTCAAAGTTTGAAAAAGCTTTAGAAAAACATGTTGACTCCAGAATTATCTTTTACTCTTCATCTGTCTGCTCTGTGACAAACCCAAACAGAAAAAAAAAAGCCTTTTGAGACATTTCATGACTACTCCAAACACAAGTGTTTGCTATATCTACAGCCTGCCTGGGTCAATCAGTCACCTCTTACAAGAGACCAGAATCTGTCTCTTTTGGATGTCACCAGCATCCCCACCAAACCAAACATTTAATGCACCTACTTGGAAAAGTTTATTTAGCAGGAACCCAGCCACTTTGAACAGCTCCATTAGCCTGGGTACAACTCCCCTGAAAACTCTCAGCAAAATATAAAGTACACACCATTCCTAGCTTCCCACTCCTCCCACCTCCCTACAACTCAGCCTGGAGATTGTGCGGGCTGATGGAGGAGGGCACTTGAAGCCTGACCTGGTTCACTGCTCAGTCCTGTGATCACCCACTTTGACACAAAGAAGGTGGGGTAAACAGGGTGGGGAAGAGGTCGATACAATCACCCCTTTTGGCAGCAGTCAGAGCAGATCCAGTATTTCACAAACCACATCCCGAGTTGGGCTGTCATCACTGTTACCCAACTCACATGAGACAAAATCCTATTTCTCAAATCAGAAACACAGAAATCTAGTGTGATATTTGTCAAGCAAGCATGTGTTTCAGATTTGAAACCACTCTATGTGGTGAAACCTCTCAGTATAAAGACCACTTTATAGGGTCTTCTATCAGAGGCTGGTGAAATCTCACCAAAGTGCATTTCAGAAATCAATCAAAACACCTCAGTCTGGTTTAAGGTGTTTCTTCTGGCAGCCATCCAACACACAGAAACATATTTTTAAAAGTGCACTGGGAATATCCATACCAGCTTTATGGTGGCTTCCAAGGGTTTGAAAAAAATCCAAACAATGACATTAGATCAATTCCCTGGCACGACATTGCAAAGGACATTTCTGTAAAACATCTGTGCCAGAAAAACCCTGAGCACAGGAACTATGCACAGGGGGTTTTCAAGGAGTTGGACATAAACTACACTGGAAATGACTGACACTGGGCAGTGTGAGGGGCTTCTCACAAATGCCATTTGGCATTAGAGTACCACTCTGCTAGTTGAAATTACAAACTCCCCAGAAGTGCCAGAGGACAGCACTGGGGCCAGGAGCTGAGCCAGCAAGCACAAACACACAATGCCAATGTAATTTGTAACAGCCCCTCTTCCAGGCAGTCAGTACCTAACACCAAGAGGTAAAGAAATAAGCCTCGCTGCATTCGCAGGCACATTGGTGAATTTAAAAATGAAAGAGCATGAGAAAAAGGAAACAAGTGAACGTGCTGACAGAAAGCTGACATGCTCTTTGCGAGGGGGAGAGCCTCCTGCCCAGGGCAACAGCCTTGGGGCTTCACAGAGACTCAGGCTGGGAGTCTCAGAATCACAGAATCAATCAGGTTGTAAAACACCTCTGAGGTCACTGAGTGCAACCTATGACCCAACATCACCTTGTCAACTAGATCATGGCATTAAGTGCCATGTCCAGTCTGTCCTTAAACACTTCCAAGGATGGTGACTTCACCACCTCCCTGGGCAGCCCCTTCCAATGTTTAATCACCCCTTCAGTGAAGAAATTCTCCCTAATGACCTACCTAAACCTCCCCTGGTGCAGTTTAAGACTATGTCCTCTCATCATTTGTTACCTGGGAGAAGAGCCTGACAACCACTTCACTCGACTCTCCAGTCAGAAAGTTAAAGAAAGCAAGAACGTTCCCCTCAAGCCCCTTCTTCTCTAGTCTGAGGCCCCACAGCTCCTCCAGCCAGTCCTTGTGCTCCAGACCATTCCTCAGCGGCATTATCCTTCTCTGCACACGCTCCAGCCCCTCACCGTCCCTCCTGAGCCCAGGGCCCCTCTCCCGGCGCACAGAGCAGGGTGTCCCGCTCCGGCCGATACTCACATCCGCCCCACGCCCTCGTACATGCGGGTCTCGTCCACCAGCATCATCACCTCCGTGTCGGTGAGATGTGCGTGCTTCTTGGTCTTGGTGAGCTGTTCGATCTGCAGGTCGGCCAGCTTCACCTTCTGCTGCGTGTCCATCACCTTGGCCTGCAGCTCCGAGAACGCCTGGCCAGGGGAGAGCGCCGGGTGAGGAGCGCGGGGGCACAAAGGCCCCCGGGATGCGGGCACGAGGGGACCGGCCAGCCGGTGCCGCCGGGACACGGAGGGGGATACACAGTGGACAGGACACACGTTGGAAGGGTGGGACACAGGGAGAGAGGTGATGAAAGAGAGACACACAGGCGGGGGTCTCGTACCTTCTTGAGCTCCAGATCCACGGGCGCCGCCATCTTGTCCGCGCACGGCGCATGCGCGGAAGGGCGGGGACAGTCAGGGCTCCACCCGCGGGCGGGACGCGCTGTGGGACCGGCCTTGACCCCGGCACTGACCGGGCCGGGGGATGCTGTGGGACCGGCACCGGCACTCACCGGGCCGGGGGATGCTGTGGGACCGGCCTTGACCCCGGCATTGACCGGGCCGGGGGATGCTGTGGGACCGGCACCGGCACTCACCGGGCCGGGGGATGCTGTGGGACCGGCACCGGCACCGACCGGGCTGGGGGCTCCCGTGAGGGCTCCTCGCACTAGGTGCCCTGTCGGGCCGGCCCCGCCTGGGTGTCCCCGGCCCGGCCCGCGCGGGGTTGATGAAGGCCCGGAGTGGCTGGAGGGTGAGAACCATCGCTGCCTTAGCTGGGAATCACAGAATGTTAAGAAACTGCCCCCCTGCCCTGGGCAGAGACACTTTCCACTATCGCAGGCTGCTCTAAGCCCCAATCAACCTTGTCTTGGACATTCCCAGGGATGCGGCAGCCACAGCTTCTCTGAGCAACTTGTTCCCATCCCTCACCACCCTCAAAATAAAGAATTTCTTCCACATACGTAACCCAAATTTTCCTTCTTTCAATTTGTGCCTATTACTCCTTGTCCTGTCACTACAGTTCCTGGTGAAAAGTCCCTCTCTGGCTTCCTTGGAGGTCCCTTGAGACACTGAAATGCAATGAGTTCTCCACTCAACCTTTCCTTCTCCACCAGAACAGCCTCAGCTCTCTCAGCCTGTCTTCATATGGAAGAACCTCCACTCTCCTCTTACCAACTTTGTGGCTTCCTCTGGACTTGTTCCAGCAGTTCCATGATTTTCTTATGCTGGTAACAGCAGAACTGCACAAGATGCAGGGGGAGAATCACCTTTGACCTGCTGGCCATGCTTCTTTGGATGCAGCCCAGGATCTTGTTGGCTTCTCTCTGCCTCAGCAGAGCCAGCAACTCCCCCACTCTCACTTCCCCCCAGGGAAGAGGAAAGAACTGGTTTGGAGGTTATTTTTACTGCAAAGTAAGGAATCATTCCTGACCCACTGTATAAAGTGCTACTTGCTTGCGTCCAGGAACCTGCAATCACCCCAAGAACAGCTGGGATTCCTCTCAAGAGAGGTATAAGCCCACTTCAGGCTTTTTTTCTTTTTTTTTTTTTGCCAAAGCATTAAACCAGCATAAGATGATTTGGTCAGAAAGATAATCCAGTCCATCTTCCAATGGACCAGGTTGCTCAAAGCCACATTCAGTCTGGACTTGAATGTCTACAGGTATGGGGCAGCAACAGCTTCTCTGAGCAACCTGTTCCAGTGTCTAAATGCCAAATGTTGCCTTAAAACCAAGGACCATTCCCGCTTGAATGGATCAGTGGCCAGAGTGGTTTTGGCCATACCAGATGCAGATTTGCTTGATGAACAGATACAAACATCACACCCCTCCCAAAGCACCAACTGGCAAAGACAAAGAAAGTCTCCAAAATAATCCACATGGGGCCAAGTTGGGATGGATCAGGCCCCCAGCCCCTTACAACACACTGCTCCCCAAGGATGGCACAAGCTGATCCAGTAGCCCTGACCACACACTCAGGATCTCTGTTGCTGTTGGCGGTACCCCCACCAGCATGGAATTGGTGCTGAATGCAGAATTCTGATTCCTTCCCACCTCCACTATTAAATTAACAACCCAAGTGTTTGTTACAAAGTGTTATTTATTAGAATATTACATTGCACTTAAAAAATAAGTGAGGTCTGACCCTGTCATCTTGACATACATGAAGGATGCAGGGCCAGACCTACAATAAATATAAATACTATGTACAGTTTATCTAAAATAAATATATAATTTAAAATGAAAAATATCTTGTTAAATAGCTGTTACCCTCCCCCCCCCTCCTGCGGCGAAGGAAGCCCCGAGCCCGGTCTCCTCCCTTTCACAGCTTGTTCCTCGGCACACACTGCAGTGGACGGAGAGTCCCTGTGCCCGGCCAGCGCCGCTCCCGAGCCCGTTCCGTCCCGGAGGTGGCCACAGGGGCTGCCGCGGTGCCGCCTCTGGCCGCGCAGCCCCGCCGGTGCCGTCCTGGCGCTCCAGCGAGCCCCCAGTGTGCCGCAGCCCCTGCCGCTGGCGCCGCGGTCTCACCTCTTCCAGGAGGTAGAAGTGCATTAGTGCCGACCCCTGCAAGAGAGAGGAGGGAGAGTTACACAGCGATCCTGGGCTGCTCTGAGCTCTCGGCGCGGTGGGATGGAGGTGCCGACCCACCCATCCCACGAGGAGAACGCTTGTGGCCATCCAAGGCCAGCAGCCGCTCACCGCCCCTCGGGGCTGGACCCGAGAGGATTGGAGCAAAGGTACTCCACCAGGTTTCCCTTTCCGGGGACCACAGCACATCCCCTGGACACATCCACCCCAGTAATCCCCAGGGTAAAGGGGACAGTGAGGAAAGTGCCAAGTCTCCTTCCTGAAAACTCAGCTCCAAAACAGCTCAAATTCCCACCCCCAACACCGTGATGGACATGACCAAAATTCTCCGAAGGCATTACTTCATCCTCACAAAGAACAATGACTTGTCTTTTTTTCCTTTTTTTTTCCTTTAAAGAAGAGAAGTAGCTGTAATATGTATGACCACATCTAACGTCAGGATTTAGATCAGATCAGAGGAAGTTTGACAGATATTCAGCACCCAGCCCCGCAGCCACCCCTGGGGCAGAGTACACACCCCAGCCCAGCCAGAGGAACATGACATGGGCTAGCAGCAAGATCCCCCGTGCCAAGCTGATAGGCACTGCTTCTGTGCAAGTAATAAGCCGAGTTGGAATGAAAAGGAAAGGGGTTTTTTACACATGTATATAAATAGAGACAATATCTAAGGAGGGGAAGTGACTCAGAGGGTCAGAGAGGGAGCAGAATGAGTGGGGAAAAAAAACTAAACCAAACAGAAGCAGCTTCCCTACTACCAAACATTCCCAAAGCATGGAACACCAGCACAGAGCAGGGACTTGGGGTTAGAAAGAAGGATGTGGGAATGATAGAGGTGCCAGGGGACAGGGTTTCAGCAGGAAGAGGAGAAAAAAAAAAGACTTGGAGCCCCCCAGGGCAGTCCAGACTCTCAGCCAGCTGCTTCTCCAGACTCAAGCTGCCTTCAGCTCCTGCCTAGTTCTGGCACAGGAGCCAGATAGCTACGCAGCAGTCCCAGCCAGCACAAACAGCAGAGCCCCCAGATGTCCACCAGCCCCACTGCTGCCCCATGCCCAGCCAGGGGCTCACCTCGCCAGCACCTGGCATCCTCAGTGATTCACAGTGATGCCCAGCTTGATTTTCTCTTCGTTTTCTACATCGTAGCCACCCCTCTTGTGACACCTGTGAAGCCAAGCAAAGGGATGCTCAGGGCATGGAGAAACCCCTGCCACCCTCCTCTTGCACCCAATCTTCCCAGGGACACAGACGTGAGAGCTCAGTGCCATCCCACTCACCTGAGCATCAGCAGGGCTGCGATGATGACGAGACACAGGGAGGACAGGACAACAGCAACGACGGCCAGGGCTGTGGTGTGGTCGTACACGTTGGGCGGGTGCTCCACCGGCAGCAAGAGGCCGTGGCAGCGCTCTCCATGATAGCCAGGCTGGCATCTGAGAAAGGAGGAAACTCAAAGGTCAGGAGGTCTTCATGTCCCCCACACCCCATAGGAAGGCGATGCCTCTGTGCTCAGCCTTAACCAGCACCCTGCTTGTTCCCCTCAGTCCCCACACCCTTGAGCAGGGAGGTCTGATGTTACCATCATCTCTGTTGTACTGTTAAATTTAGCTTCTCTTGCACCTAGTGAAGGCTCCTAGAAAGGTTGAGCTCTCCCCCAGTAGCAGGCACTGGGGTCTGTGCTCTTCCCAATCACCCCCAGGCAGACACTGGTTGCCCAGACCACCTCTGGAAGTTGGAAGGGAGCAGCGAGGCAACCAACCCAGCATTTCCCATGGAGCAGGATGTCCCTGCACACCCTGCCAGCTCAGAGGTGTCCCATCTCTGGAGACTTGGGAGGTTGCTCATGTAACAGAAATAACGCTCCACACAGGCTGGGAGGCTTCCAGCCCTCTCTGAGCCACATCGCACTGATGCAACCAGATAAATATATCTCTCTATATCCAGCACCACTGACCCTCAGGCTGATCTCCAAGCCAGACTCAGTCCAGCCCTCCTCCTGGGCTCACAATGCCACATGCCAGCATCACCTTCCAGGCACAGCAGCAAGGCCGGGCACAAGGCAAAGGTGCAGGACCAGCAGCATCCTCATTCTACCCTGTGCCCCAGGAAGCAGCATTCCAGGAAACCCTGTGACAGAGGCACAGCCAACCACCAAGAAAAGCCACAACAGGGTGACACCAGGCAGCACAGGCCTCTTTATCAGAGGAGACTGGGGCAGTTGGCCATTGTTACTAAAAGCTCTGATGGCTCTGAGAGATGCCCACCACTGTGCTGAAGAGACATAGCCAGCCTCCAAGTCCCTGCTGCTTGCCTGTGTCCCAGGTTCTCTCCCAGCCCCAGGGATCTGGGCAGAGGACACCTGCCTGTCCCAGTCCTAAGTAAGGTGTTGCAACCCATACTGTGCTGGGTCACCAACCCAAACAGAGCCTGCAAAGATGTTCCCTCACTGGCAATCCTGAGCCCCTGCACAAGCCTCAGCTTGAACAGTGAGAAACTAGGGAGTTAGAGGAGCTCTGTGGAGCTTGATCCCTGCAGATTGCAGATCCTGTGGGCACCATAAGCCAAGGAACTATTATCTTCCCTTGGCTCAAGGCTGGGTGGCTCAGAGGATTGATAATGAAGAACAAAGCCTCTTACATATCTGCCAGCTCAAGTCCTGCCCACGTCAGCGGGGATCAAATATGCACCCCGGGGTACTTCCTGCAGTAGTAGTGCTGTATTCAGATACCCCAGCAGCAGGCAAACATTTTCTCCTCCACTTGCCTCATCTCCCTGCTTGCTCTGCACCCAAGAGGGATGAGCAAGGACAGCCCTGTCTCTCATCAGGCCAAAGGACAGCTCAGGCATGGCTTTGGCAGCATGTCCTCAAAGGTGCTGCCTCCACTCTGCTTTGATGGAAGCGTAGCAGAGATGCTCCTCCCACCTGCACTGATGTGCCCTGAGAGATGCAGGAGCCCTGAGATCTAAGACTGGGGGATTTACAGTGATGGGGTCAGGAAGAGGTTTCCCATATCAGACCTGCAGAAGCCCTCAGCCGCCAGACCCCAGCCCTACACACCATTCTGCAGACCCCAGCTCAGCCAGAGCTCACCATGCTGGCAGGGAACCCTGGCTCTGAGGCCATGACAGGTTTTGGAGGAGGGGTGGACACTTCCAGAAGTAGAAGGAAGAGGCCAAGTCAGAGCTGTCCCTGCACGGGTAGGGAACATGCACTAAAAATATCTCTGCTTTTCCTCTGCCCAGCCTGGAGAATTGAAAGAACCATGACTAAGTCTCCCCCTGCACAGGCACACACCAGCAACTCACATGCAAGAAGGAGCCCTCAGCTCTCGGATGTACTTGCACTCGCCGTGAATACAGAAATCCTTGTACTTCCTCAGGCACGGGTCTCTCTTCTTCCCCAGGCCTTTGCCTTTTCTTCTTTTATTGCCGTTCCCATTTTTTTTGGGAGTAACGAGGCCTTGAGGCTTTGACAGGAAGGCAACTGAAAAACAATTTGGGAAGGAGACAACAGCAGTCAGATCAGCTCCACGTGCCAACCAAAGGGAAGGCAAAGCCACATCCCAGGGCTGCCACAACTGCTCAGCCCTGGCTCCCACAGCCCTTTGTGCTGGGAGCTGCCCCCGACCCCGGGGTGGGGGGGCTTTTCTTTTTTTCAGCTCCTCACAAATATCATGGCCTTTCCAATTCATAAGAACAATTCTCAAGGAAAGAAGGGAGTCGGCAGGGGGAACAGAGCTTTATGCATCTCAAATGCTGCTATTATATGCGCCAGTTTCCACTGAATACAGAACACTGCTAATTGCCCCTTTATCTGGCCTTTATTTCCCTGACAAGCACAAGCTTTTCTAAGACCCTATTCATGGCTCTGATGGACTCTCCTTCCCGTGGGCACAAGGATGCCTTACCCACCCCAAGGCAGGATTAAAAGAGCAAGCCTTAAGTTTTGGTTATGTAGTGCCAAGGAGATGGTGAGGGCATCGTTCCCATTAATTACAAAGGGATGTTTTAATTGCAGCGCAGTAACCAGAGGCTTTTGTTGCCAGGCCAGCCCCCTGCTAGGTTGGTGGGAACCAGAGCATCAAGCTCCTCACCCAGACACAGTCCAACACTAGCAAGGGTATCAAAATGGTTTTTAAAGTGTGCAGATGCCAAAAAAATCAGCTCGCAGCTTGATCTCTCTAGGTACTGAGGTGTTGGAGAGCACTCACTGCTGCAAGGATAATTTTTTAGTTCCCCCCGAGCTATGGTGCCTGGTAACCCCGGTGAATTAAGCCCCGGGCTGCTCGGGGAGGAGAGCACAGCAGAGTCCAACCTGACAAGTTGTAACCTGCCCAGCTCCTTCTCAGCCACTTCCTGACGGAGCCAGCGCCTCTCACGCTGGCACATACCGCTTGCACACCTAGCAAAGTTATTTCAACATCCTCCACACTGTGCCTGGAGAAAACCGATACTCCAGGAAACTGCGGCCCGGAGAAACCCCTGGATAAGGCTGACAGCAGCTCCGTCCCCTGCCTCCCCTGCCCCGAGGGTTGTCTCCCAACCACAGCCAGCCGACCCACACTGCTGCGTTTCTCGAGGGCTGAGTAGCTCAGCCCGGTTTTGCCACCTTTTTGCCACAGTCTGCTGGCACAGTCAGAAAGAAAACGAAAACACGGAAAAATGGGACGGTGAGCTGTAGGGAGCAGAGCACGCTCCTGGTGCCAGGTACTGCCCTCGGCACACCGCGTGTGCGAGGCACAGGGACGTGTCACCCTCTCAGCCCGCCACGGTTCCCCGTCCAAACCCCATGAGAAACCCCGGGACGCTCTCTGGTGCCAGCCCGGGGCAAGGAGCCCGGTGTGGGTGCTCGGGAGCCCCGGAGAGCGGCAGTGCCCCCACCGCCCCCGTGGCGGGGCCGCCGGCTGACGAGCCCTGCCGCGGAATGAGGAGCAGCCGCGCGTGGGCGGCGGTGACTCACGGCGGTCCCCGCGCCGTGGCCACCACCGGCCGGGCAGCGCGGGTCCCGGACACGGCAACCCCGCCACGAGGGCTCTGTCTCCCCCTGGCCAAGCAGCTGAGAGCCCGGACCCCCTGGAAGCCGCCCTGCAGGGGACTTCAGGAGCACGGACAGCCCCTGGCAGGAGAGCCACTGCCCCGTGCTGGTGCTATTCCCACGGGCTATTCCCACTCGGGTCTGCTGCCGCCGGGGCTCAGTACCTGGGGACTGCTCCTACCCACCACTGCAAGTCCCTCCGAAGCGGAACCAGAGCTGCCGCAGGGGCACTCGCGGGACTGAGCCGAGATCAGCCCGGCTCCTTCGCGACCTCTCCGGCTCCAGCTGCCCCCAACCCAGCCCGTCCCGCCACCCCGGCCCCACCCTGAGGCCCCTTATCCCGTCCATACCTCTCGGCAGCTCGCTGAAGTCGTCCCCCGAGGCCGCTCCGCCGCCCTCCTTCTCTGGGCTGCCGCCGAGCAGCGGGGCCGTGGCTGGGACGGGGACTCCGCCGCCGCCCTTGTGCAGAACCTCGTTGTGCAGCTCGTCCCGGCGCAGCCCGCCCGCCGCCGCCGAGCACACTGCGGAGAGAGCGGTCAGACTGGGGACTGACATTGCCCTGCCCGGCACCCCCCACGCGGGACAGGACCAATCTTCCCGTTTGCCCACACCCAGGACCGCCTAGCCAACATTGCCCAAGACCATTCCCCCCACATGTTCGGGGCCCTCCATCGAGCACAGCGCTGGGATGTGTTGCCTGCACCCGGGACCCTCTTCACATGAGCCCGTACCTGCCGCCAGCAGCGCTTGGATCAGCACCGCCCGCCCGTCCATGACCCACGGGCACACACGTCCAGCCGCTGCCTTGCTCCGCTCAGTGCCGCAGCGATGCCCGTTCTCCGGCACAGCGGCCCCGCCGAGGGTAGAAAGCTGCGGGCGGCGGGGCGGGGCGGGGAGGGGCTGAGAGACCGCCCCGCCCCAGCAAGGGCTTCCCCGCCGCCCCCGGGCGCGTCCCGTCGGCCAGGACCGGGACCGGGACCGGTCCAGGTCCAGGTCCAGGTCCAGGTCCAGATCCAGATCCAGAGACGCTGGTCTGGGCCCGGTGGGTTCTTCTTCCTCAGGAGGCCAGCCAGTGACCCAACAGCCACCGCTGCCCCGGTGAGGCTCCGCGCTGCCGGCTGGGCTGGGCGATGAGAGCCGGGGAGAAAAGGGTCTCTGCAGGGCGCGGTGCTAGGGGAAAGTGTGGCCCTAGCCAGAGGGAGAGGAGGGGGATCCCGATTATCCCCGTGGCCCCAGGCCCCGGCTGGCAGGTGCCTGAGGTGGCCCGAGCGTGCTGGGGGAGCGAGTGCAGCTCACAAGAGGAGCATCAGGTGAGAGGCAGGACCTCAGGAGTCAGGGCTGCACCTCTTCCTGGCTCTGGGAATGGGGTGACACTCAAAAAGCGGACAGAAGGCAGCAGAGACCCTTTCTGTCTCCAAGGCCCCCTTTGTGCCTCTATGCAGCCCAAGTGATTGAGCCACAGCCTCATCTCACAACACCCCCCCAGCCAGCCGCTGTCCCTTGTCCCTCTCCCAGCCTGCTGTGCTTGGGCACTGCCAGAGCTTCCCAATCCCCTTCACCATGCTGCCAACCGTGTACTGTGTTTGGCCCCATCCTCAGCACAGTTGACAGAGCAAAAAATGTCACTGTCATCAGCACCGGGCGAGCACAGGGTCCTGCCCCTCTCTCCTTCGGGCCAGCAGAGGCCCCTGGCTCCTCGAGTTTCCTCGAGGTCCGATCCCCCAGCCCATGGCTGGTTTGGGCTCAGCTAGGCATGAGCAAATATTCCTGCCATTGTTGTTGCCGTCTCCAAGGAATACCACCGGATCTGGCACCCCCCCGCTCACACCCTCTTTCTTGCTCAGACTTGACTTTTGCAATTGTCTGCTGGATGTTTTTCCTTCCGCCTCCTCCGGCCATCAGGAGCCCAAAGCCTTTGGCGGTAGAGTGAGATGGTGGCAAGGGCGAGGGGCAGTGTCCCCGGACAGTCCTGCACTCTGGCTCCTGGGGAGATCCTCATGTTGGGATGGAAATTTTTGCCCCTGCCAGTCCCCCACCACGTTCCCAAGACCGGGCTGGGTGTGTGCGGGCAGTGTGTGCGGGCAGCATTTGCCAGCTGCCCTGGCACCTCGGGAGAGGGAGGTACCAGTCACGTCACTGCCAGGGAGGCTGCTGGCACAGAGGATTGGCAGCGGTCAGGGGTGAGGGGGATGTGTGCAGGCTGCTGATCCTGCCTGCCTCTGCTTCCTGCCTCTGCCTCCTGCTGCCTCTTCCTCTCTGCCTGCCACAGCCTCCCACGACCCCTGCCCACCTCCTGCAGCCCCTCCAGCCTCCCTGCCTGCGACTGCTGCCAGTCATGCTCCACCTCATGCTGCTGAGGCAGCCTCCACAGGAGGAGGAGGGAACCTGGGGAAGGTTTGGGTGCCTCAAGGCATCCCTGATGCTCTTTATGCATGGGTCCTTCTGTCAGGGGTCTCCCCATTGTCCCCACCCCAGCTAAGGGCACCCCTCCAAACACCCTGATACCCTCTGGTATCACAGAGCAAACAGCCTGGACACCCTGGAGATCCTCTGCTTCAGTTCCTGCGAGGCAGGACCTCAGGAACCCACACCTTCCCAAAACGTGGCTCTGCCGTGGTGGTGCCTGGCTCTGCTCCAGCTGCTCCTGGGGCTGGATCCTGTCGGCTCCAGCGGGCTCCAGCAGAGCCGGCCCGTGCCGGAGCCGCGGTGTTTGCGGTCTCGCCGCCGTGTTTGCAGTGCACACAGCCCCGCGGTTTGTTTGTGGGGGCCAAGCGTGGTGGCAGTGGGCATGGCACGGGCACAGCGAGCACCGTGGCTGCTCTCTGCTGGCAGCGCTGTGCAGGCCCTGCCATGTCCCTGTCCCTGCAGGGTGCTCTTGCTGTGCCCACGTCCTTCCCCCTCCATCCGCTCACAGGCTGCAGCTCACACAGAAGCCTCCTGAAAACCGGCATGGCCCTGAAGCCCTCCCACCCCTTTCCCTCAGCCCTGCCACTGGCAGCCCGTCATTTCCCCACTCTGGAATTGCTCAGCAGTGCCACATCCTTCCCCAGAGTATGTCCCCATATCCGCTTTCCCAGGAGGAGCTGCCATGAGCTGTGTCACCCCTCCTGCCATGGGCTCAGCACCCTTGCACTGGCACCAATACTGCCACCAGCTCTCAGGGCTGGCCCTGCCACCCCCTCACCAATGCCTTGCAGGATGCAGACAGTGCTGGGAGCACATTGGTCCCCATGAACATCCTTGTCCACACAGGTCATCTGCAGGAGGCAGGTGGGTCCTCTGGTCCCTGGCCCATGTGGGCAGCTGGATGTGGCAGGACACAACCATACTGGGACCTGTGGGGCTGACCCTGTTATTTTGAGATTGTTGTTTTGGGCTTGGCTCCTATGTATTGGTTTGTGTCCAGTTTAAACTAGTTCACAGCTGTTATAAGGTGTGGGATGAGTGGGATCCTGTGAGTGCCGGAGGGGAACTCACACCTGTGGCTGCTGGCACCGGTGGCCATGCAATCCCACATGCCCAGGACTGGTGCCACGGCTCTCCGGGCAGCAGACAACTGCTCACAGCCCAGACTGGAGTGCAGCAACCCTGGAGCTCCCTCACAGGCTTTCGGCTGCAGCATCTTCCCGTCCAGCACGGCCACAGCAGCCTGGGGAGCTGGTGCCGCCCTGCAGCGGGAGGAGAGGGGGGACGTCACCTGTCCACTGCTCTTCATCCAGCTCAACCAGCTCGTCAGCACCCCGGCGGGGCTGGAGTGGAGGGAGATGGCCAGGTAGGCACTCCTGCGAGAGCCAAGCTGCTGGGCCATGCTTTGGGAGCCCAGGGCATGTCCCGAGGCTGGCCGTGCTTCAGCCTCAGCCCCAAGGCAGCGCTCTGCCTCTGCTGGGCTGATTAATTTCATGGGAGCGGGCAGGATGTCAGGCAGGCCGGGCACAGCGCCCTTCCTCCTGCTCCTCTCTGTTGCCTGTCCAAGGCTCCAGGAGCTGCGCCGGGGCTGGGATGTTCCATAGCCCCCCTCCAGCCTCTGGCAGGCTCACGGGGACGGGGCCCACAGGGGTCTGGGGGTAGCAATGCGTCTTCCCCCGAGGTCAGCGGGTCTGACCAGAGCCGCCGGGCTGTGGCTGTCCCCGGCAGCCAGCCCCGCTGTCAGGAGCCCGCGGTGCCGGGGCACGCTCTGCCCGTGCAGCACGACCAGCGCCCCGCGGCTGCGCGCCCACCCACGGGGACAAAGGGAGGCTCTGTCTGTGCCCGGCGTTAAAATACTTGGCATGGCCCGAGCGTGGAAACAGCTCAAGACACTTCTGTTCTGACTCCAGCAAGCGCTGCTAATGGCAGGGCCACCCCCAGCCCCAGCACAGCTGGGGAAATGGGTGGGCTGGGAGCAGCCCCGCAGAAAATGGCTGGGGGTGCTGGTGAGTGACAGATGGGACATCAGCCAGCACTGTGCACTTGCAGCCCAGAAAACCGAGTGTATCATGGGCAGGAGAGTGAGGAGGGGCTTCTCCCTCTGTTCTGCTTTGTGTGAGATTGCCCTGGGGCACCACATCCAGCTCCTGTTGAAGCACATCCAAAGGAAACCATGGAAATGATTCAAAGGCTGGAACAGCTCTGATGGGGCAGCTCTGCTATGGAGACAGGGTGATAGAGTTGGGGTGTTGTTTAGCCTGGACAAGACAAGGCTCAGGGGAGACCTTAGATACCCTTTCAGTGCTCCAAGAGAGATGAAGAGGGACTTTGGATAAGGGACTGGAGTGACAGGACAAGTGGAAATTACTTCCCACTGCCAGAGGTGAGTATTAGATGGGATATTGGGAAGATACTGAGGATGGTGAGGCCCTGGGCACAGGTTACCCAGAGGAGCTGTGGCTGCCTCATCCCTGAAAGTGTCCAAGGCCAGGTTGGATGTGACTTGGAGCAATCTTGTCAAGTGGAAGGTGTCCCTGCCCATAGTAGAGGGGTTGGAATAAGATGAGCTTTAATGTCCCTTCAAACCTAAACCATCCTGTCACTTCATTATGGTTGGAATTCCCCTGATCAGATCTTAGAGAGGTGTGGGTCTGCAGGAATGGGGGCATCACCACTTTGTCTGCCCAGCTGCTCCTACACCGTGAACCCACTGCAGGCCTCTCTGAGCCACCCAAACCCCTCCCTGCCTGTGCCAGCCCCATGCTAAGCTCAAAGATGGACCCAGGCTCCAGCTCCCACTGCCTGGCACGAGGCACAGAGCCTACCCTGCCACTGACCCCACACATCTCCCTGGGCAGGTGGATAAAGTTTGAGGAGAAGGTGGAGGATGGTGGGGAGCGCTGGAGCTCACCCCATGTCCCAGCTCTGCCCCTGCACAGCCTGTTCCAGCTGAGGATGTGTCTGCAGAAGGGGACGATGCTCCTGGATCTGGATGCCATCAGCTTCAAGGAAATAATCGGTACATGGGTAATGCAAGGGTGGCTTCCCGGGATGGGCTGGTCATCAGAGAGGGACAGGCCACCAGGAGGTGTCCATAGAACAGCACTGATGAATGACAGCTGGGTACCTGTGGGGGCTGTCTTCTCCTCAGGGGGGGGGTTTCCCTGGGCAGCTCCCCAGTGGGCAATGAACCAGGGGGACTCAGAGCTGTCCCTGTCCCTAATGCAGACAAAGCACTTTCCGAGCAGCCTGAAGAAGCAGAGCTGCAGCCTGCACTGAGGGAGCGCCTGGCAGCCCTCCTGCTCCTCCAGCCACAGCACCAGCCCACAAAATCCCTGCTGCAGCTCCTTGCTGAGCTTGGCCTCTCTTCCTGTCGAGGTAGGAAACCTGGCTGTCCCACCAGGCATGCTCCCACTGCCTCCAGCACCATGATGGCCGTTTGCCTGCACATGGATTTTTCTGCTCCCTCCCTTACTTTGTAGTGAAAGCCAAAGGCAGGTCTGAGCCCAGAACCCAGGTCTCCAAAACACCTCTTAAGGAGCAGGTATGGCAGCAAGGAGCTGGGCTGGGAGCAGCTACTGCATCCTGAATGCCCAGCCACAGCATCCTGAGCTGCTGCATCCTTTTCCTTTCAGCTGAGAAACAGATTTAAGAAGAAGATCCCACCGGGGGCTGAAGCAGCCCACGTTGCTGTTGGGGAAGTTGAATTCCTGGAAAAGCCCTTTGCTGCCTTCATTCGCCTCAGGCGTGGGGTGTCCCTTGGCTCACTGGCTGAGGTTTCTCTTCCAAGCAGGTAACAGAGCATGGCCGATGGCCCTGTGCCCTCCCCTGGCCCGGTGTCCCTATTTCCTCCCACACCAGACAAGTCTTTGCTTGTCCAAAGCAAAGGGAATGGCACCCAGTCCCAGAATCCTGTCTCAGTGCTTTGCCTCCTGCTTTTCCCAGTTTCTTAGGAGCACTCCAGAACGGGCTGAGTGTGGAGCATCTGTTGGGCAGCCTGGAAAGGACATTCCCCTGGGTCATTCCCACTGGGCTCTGCATTCCCTGCCTTTAGCTGGTTCTGGATGCTCTCCACTCACCCCTGGAGCATAGGGCCTGGCCGCGGGGGCGGGATGCAGGTTTTTAGGAGACTGTTGTTGTTCCGCTGATCTCCTGAGTGGTGAGATGAGCTGGGAGGGTAGAAGCAAGGCAGGAGGTCCCCATGGTTTCCCCGTGGATGAGGAATGCATCCTCTAAGTGAGGGAAAACGAGCAGGGTGCCTTCAGCTGAGGACTTCCTTAGGAAGTGCGCGGAGGAAGCAGGCGGGGATCAGGAGGGACATTGCCACCTCCTGGTCACTCTGCCCAGAGCACCCGTCCCCAGGAGCTGGGAGGAGCAGGACAGACATCCACCCACCTGCTGCTCTCTCCTCCGCTGGAGTTGGGTGGCAAGTCCCCGTGAACGCCCCTGGGTCTCGAGGGTTGCATGATAACCCCTTGCCCTGCATTTTCCTCCCCCAAATCTTGTCCCTACCCGTCCCGTTTCCAAGGTGCCCTCCCCTTTGCTGGCCATGCCAGGCTGTTCCAAAGGTGCAGCCACTGCCTCAGGGTTGTCTGTCATCCAGATCCATCTCTAGGGTCTTAAGCTTTTCCCACTGCCTTGGTGCTGATGCCCAGGTGAAAGCAATCCCATGTGGCAACTCTCAGTTCTCATCCCTTTTGAGCAGGCTCCAGCCTCTGAAGGTTTTGCCAAGTTCCACTTCCACGGCCAGAGGAGTTTCCCTGCCCCCTCTCTGCAGGTTTGCTCAGGGTACAGTTACTAGAACTGCTTGACAATCTCAGGCTTTCATTCCTGCCAAATTTGGAAAGGTGTGGAGGACTCAAACATTTGTGTGGATTGTCCCTTTGGAGATTTTGCACCATCCTCTAAAGTGTGGGATTTTTACCATATTTTATCAAGGGCTCTGAGCTCTCTTTCTAGCCTCCTCCCATGTCCCCAGAGTCCTGTCAAACCTGCTGCCCGTGCTGCTGGCAAACCTTTCTTCCCTAACACACCAGCATCCTGCCTGTGAGAAACATTCCCAGGAAAATGATGCCACAGACATCTAGCTGAAGACTTCTCATCCTCTGTCCCAAAGACCTGTTCCCCCACAGCTCCCAGTCTGGATTTCTGCAGACCCTTGTGATCCAGCCGGGGTCCTGGTGTCCCATGGTCTCTGTGAGGTTGCCATGCAGTGGCAGCAGGCACTGCAGATATATGTCTTGTCCTCTGCCCCCAAACACACTTTTAGGGTGGCAAAAGCCCCCCCAGACCTGCCCAGCCACCATCCCTAGCATCCCCACATCCCCAGAGTCCCCCCGCCCAGAGAAGCATTCCCTGTGGCGGGGAGAGAGCTGCTCTGGAGATGTGTTGTCTTGCCACAGGTTCCTCTTCATCCTGCTGGGCCCCCCCAAAGTGAAAGCTTACCACGAGGTCGGCAGGGCCATGGCCACATTGCTGACAGATGAGGTGAGCACCCGTGGATGGGATGGGCCTGGAGTGGGGACACCAGGACTCCTCTCCTCTGCAGGCTGCAGAGCATGGGGCAAGCTGGTGGCATCCCTTGGTCAGGAGAAAAAGTAAAAGCTTGGGTGGGTTTGCAGGATGCAGGGTTCCTGTGGCCCTTAAGTGGGTGGGTTTGTCTCCTGGTGATGGCTGCAGGCTGGGAGGAAGGTAACAAGTGGATGAATGCAGGGACATGGTGGCTCAACCATAGCATCTCTCCACAGCTCTTCCAAAGGGCTGCCTGGCAGGCTGAGCACCGAGAGGACCTCATCACAGGGATAGAGGCGTTCCTGGACGAGCTGATTGTGCTTCCTCCTGGGAAATGGGACCCCAGTGCCCGAATTCCTCCGCCCAGCCATCTGCCATCTCCACGCAGGAGGTGGGCTGCAGGGAGGGCACCCCAACCCCTGCCAGCCCCTCTGCAGGGTCCTGCAGGGATACCTCTGTTTGTGGCACTGCAAGTTCCATCTCCATGGGGATGAAATTGCCCAGGAGCCAGGGGGGGTGCTCCCAGCCAAGCCCCTCCACAGGTCCCTGCTTTGGTTCCCCTGCTGTTAGTCCTGCTGTCCCACTTGGCAGTCGATGGCAAATCCCCTCCAAAGGGAGCTGATGGAAACACTGGGATTCAGCACTCAGATGTGAAACTCAACCTCTGAGCAGGACACCCTAGGCTCTGCCCAGCTCCTCCACTAAAACCAGTCCTGCAAGGGCAGCCTCCAGAGCTCACCAGAGGAAATCATGGTTGAGTTGGAAGAAACCTTTGAAGATCACCATCTGCCATGTCTCCTCCTCTGATCTTTCTCCTCTCCATTATCAGGGGATACACAAGCCCTGTTAGCACCCCTGTCCTCTCTCCATTCTCCTTTTCCTGTCCTAGTGACCCCTAAATGCATCTGGGTCCTGAGTGTCGCAACCTGTCTCAGACTCTGCTCTGCCACAGGACTGCTGTGGACCCACTGGACCAGCAGCCACATGGTAATGGGCACATGACAGCAGCTGGGGACAGAGGCAGCCCAGGGCACTCCTGCTCTGGGGAGGAGCTGGAGAGAACAGGCAGGTCAGTGTCTGGAAGGGCAGTGGGAGGTACAGCAGGGTGCTGAATTTGGGGCAGGTCACTCGTTCTCATGGGCCCACCATGCCCAAGCCCCTCTGAGCTGCTGTATCCAGGGGAAGGGACAATCCCTTGCTGTGCAGCTCTCTCTGTGGGTCTGCTCTGAGACCTCCCTCCTCTGCCCCTGCCCCTGCCCCAGGCTTTTTGGGGGGCTGCTGCGAGACATCCGGAGGAAGGCACCGTGGTACGGCAGCGACTTCTCCGATGCCCTGCACCCTCAGTGCCTCTCAGCAGTGCTCTACATCTACCTGGCGACAGTCACCAATGCCATCACCTTCGGGGGCATGCTGGGGGACGCAACTGCCAACATGCAGGTCAGTGTGGCCATGGGGTGCCTGGTACCAACCCCACTCAGCCCAGCCCAAACTGCCCACCTGGGTCCCCACCTCCTGCCAGCATCCCCAGGACATCCTGAGTATTTCCTGAGTTCTGCCCGCTTCCCCCCGGCACTGACTCTGTATTCTCCTGTGTTGCTGGGGGGACAAGCCCACAGCCCTCCTCCCTGCATTGTGCCTGGCACCTGGCACCCCTCCCCTGCATTTCAGGGGGTGCTGGAGAGTTTCCTGGGCACAGCCTTTGCTGGCTTCATCTTCTGCCTCTTTTCGGGCCAACCCTTGACCATCCTGAGCAGCACTGGCCCCGTGCTTGTCTTTGAGCGCCTCCTCTTCTCCTTCAGCCAGTGAGTTCACTGTCAGGGATGGATCCAGCCATTGTCCCCTGGCTGGGGCATGGGCCACCATCACTCCACGCAGGTGTCATTGGTGAGGATTTGAGTCACCCTTTCCCCCAGGGATCACAGCCTGGATTACCTGGAGTTCCGCCTCTGGATTGGGCTCTGGGTGGCCTTTTTTGGCGTGGTGCTGGTGGCCACCGAGGCCAGTCACCTGGTGAGGTACTTCACCCGCTTCACTGAGGAAGGCTTCTGCGCACTCATCAGCCTGATATTCATCTACGACTCCCTGAAGAAGATGCTGAGCCTGGCAGATGCCTTCCCCATCAACTGGCAGTACCGGCTGGACAACGTCACCTCCTACAGCTGCACCTGCAACTTGTCCAGCCCTGGTGAGCCCAAGCAGCCGTAGGCGGGTGGGGAGCAGGAAGCTGCTGCCCCAGGATCCCACTGGGAACCTGTTTCCTGCCTGGATAGGGAAAGGCACTGGAGGAGGAGGCTGTTTAATCCCGTTCTCACCTGCCTGATCACATCAAGTCCTCCACTTCCCTCCGTACAGTGTGTCCATCTATTCCTGCCTCCCAGAAGTGCCCAGGAACCAGGCAGGGCCCTACAGGGAGTGAGGAGAGCCTTGGCCCATTTCCTATGCCTCCAGAATGGGGCATGTCAGAGGCTGGAAAGGGGCATCTGTATGGGTTTGCTCTGTTATTTCCAGCCCAGTCTGTAAACCAGGTCTTCTGGGGCTTGAAGACATGTCCCTGAAAATTACATGACCCACACTGACCTGGGAATGGGACCGACACCACGTGCCAAAAACATCAGTGCTGGCCAGCCTGCGGTGGTGCCAGTGGTGCCTCTGAGTGTCAGGTGCTTTAGCCAAGCCCTTCACAGGGAACATCTCCCCACCTTCATGCATCCTGGTCATCAGCCAGAGCCAGTGCCTCAGAGGTGCCATGGGGCCCCATCCAGCACCCTGAGCCCTCAGGAAGAGCTTGAGGACTCAGCCTGATGGCAGCATCATCCCAGTCATCCTGATGAAACCAGCACCAATCTGATCCCTGTCACTTTGCAGGTCACAACTCTGCAGAGAATGACACGTTGCTGCCCTCACCCCTGGCCATTCAGCAGGTACAGCCCCTGCTGCAGGCAGGCAGGTGAGGCACTGGGGTGGGCCCAAGGTGTCCATGTGTGACCCTTCCTCACCACCCACCTTGTCCCTGCAGCCTCCTGCTACCCCAGCAGGGCTGAGCAGGACCCAGTGCCTGGATCGAGGGGGGCATCTCCTGGGGACCAGCTGCCAGTATGTGCCCGATGTCACCCTCATCTCCTTCCTGCTCTTTGGGGGCACCTTCCTCTTCTGCACTGCACTCAAGCGCTTCAGGAGCAGCCGCTATTTCCCTGTGGGGGTGAGCATCTTTCAGCCACCTCAGTGACATGGCCACCTGTCCCACTGGTGTGGGGATGGCTCTGGGGATGCTGCACCCCAAGGCAGCTCCTGGAGCAGCCCCCACCCCTGCCAGCCTGGGCCAAGCCCTGTCCATCTGCAGGTGCGGAAGCTGGTGAGCGACTTCGCTGTCATCCTGGCCATCCTCGCCTCCTGTGCTGTTGATGCTGTCCTGGGCCTGGAGACCCCCAAGCTCCTTGTCCCCAGCGAGCTGAAGGTGCCAGCAGGGTGGGCACAGCACTGTCAGGGTGTGGGTCTGTGCCCACCACGGTAGCCATCCCACTGTGCTGTCATTGTCCTTCTCATCACTGGCTCCAGCCCTACAGGGGTGCAGGCTGCACCCCAGCAAATGGGAAAGGGTTGAACACAGCTGGTCCCATGCACTGTAAATAACCTGGCTCAGTCCTGGACTATACAGATCACACTGAAGCAAGAGCCACAAGCCCAACTCTGGGCTTGGGCTTCTCACCCTGGCTGTAGAGCAAGGCTGGCAGTGCCCCAGAGCAGCCAGTGTTCACCACCACCTTCTCAGGCTCACCATCATCGCTGCACAATGCCACCTCTTCCACCTGCTGTCACATGCCCAGCCCCTGGCTTGTGGTGTCCAGTAACAACACCCTGCTCTGCCACAGCCAGGGTATCCTTGTGGGGGGCTAGTGGGTCACTCTGCCCAGCAATATCCCCAAGATGAGTGAGGGTGCTCTTCCACTCCTGAGGTGGGGCATCCCTGGGTGCCTGTAGGGCTCCAGCCTGGGCACCTGGGGCTGGTCCCATCACCCAGCTGTGCCACACACCCCACAAGTGGGTGGCAGCTGCAATGACCCTTCTGCTCTCTGCAGCCCACAAACCCAGCACGGGGCTGGATCATTTTCCCATTTGGAGCCAACCCATGGTGGGTTTGCCTGGTGTCTGCAGTGCCTGCTGTCCTTGTCACCATCCTCATTTTCATGGATCAGCAGATCACAGCTGTCATTCTTAACCGCAGGGAGTACAAGCTGCAGGTGAGCAGGGGACGGGGAACAGGCAGCACCAGCCAGTGGGGAGGAATCAGGTCCTGGCTGGGCCCCATGGAAGCAGCCAGGGGAGAGCAGAACCCCAAACTGGCCAGGAAAGTGGGAAGATGCCCCCAGGCCTGCTGGCTTTTCCCTGCAGAAAGGAGCAGGCTTCCACCTGGACCTCCTCTGCGTCTCCCTCCTGATGGTTGTCACCTCTGTCACCGGCCTCCCCTGGTATGTCTCAGCCACCGTCATCTCCCTGGCACACATGGAGAGCCTGAGGAAGGAGAGTGAAACCTCAGCCCCCGGCGAGCACCCTGAGTTCCTGGGCATCAGGTAAACAACAGGCCTGGGCCCCGCTCTGGGGAACCCCTTGCCCATGGCTGCGGGGTCAGGGGCCAGGGACATGGACATGCCCACACTGTCCATCTGACCTGGCTTTGGGGATCTCCCCACAGCTGGCCCTTTTCCCTGTGGCCATCAAAAGTGCAAAGAGCAGAGACCTTGGGGGCCAGGAGGGAAGGTAGGGGGGTGGGCTCCCAAGAGACCCCAGGCACCTGTGACACCTGTGCTGCCGCCCACAGAGAGCAGAGGCTGACAGGCCTGGCTGTCTTCATCCTGACAGGAGTCTCTGTCTTCATGGCCCCCGTGCTCAAGGTAGGAAGCCTGGCTGGGGTGGCCTCTTTTCCTAAGCAAGGGGTGGCTGTACTCTACAGGGCTGGAGGTTCCTCACTGTGGCCCATTGAAGCAGCACAGGAAGCCTGTCTGGCAGGCAGAGAGTCGTGCCCTCTGTGCATATGGACTGCACCAAAGGTTGTCTCCAGTGCCTTGGGAGGGCTGGCACACAAAGCACTTGTGGCTCCATGTCACCTGTCCATCCTCTCCATGTGTATTGGGGTCCTTGTTCCCCCAAACACACCCCACCACCTCCTCTCCTCTCCATGTGGATGACCTGGCTGCTTTTGGCTTTCACCTGCTGCCACTGCCATGGAAAAACCCCTCCAGTGGCTCTGGATTACCTGTGGGCAGGCAGGTCTCTTTTCCTTGAGCTCTTTCCTCACCTCGCTGTTCTCATACATATGGGACATTCCCAGTACCCTCATTTCCAAGCTGGATTTGATGGAAGAGCTGTTAGATGGATCAGGAATTGGTTAGATGGTCATGTCCAGAGATTTACAGTCAGCAGCCCAATGTCCAAATGGAAATGAGTGACAAGTGGTGTCTTCCAAGTGTTTCTACTGTATAAGTACTCTTTAATATCTTCACCAAAGACATAAACAGCAGGATGGAGCACATTTGCAGATGGCACCAAGCTGAGGTGCAGTGACACACCTGGGGGTGAGATGTCATCCAAAGTGATCATGGGGGATGTGGACTCATGTGAACCTCAAGTGGTTCCATAAGGCCAGGCTGGGCAGTTCGAGAAAAAGGAGGCAAAGGCTGTGGACACACATGTAGGCTTTTACACGACAAGACACTGAGCAGGATCCCCAAGAACAGCCCTGCTGATCCCCCACCCCACTGTCTTGCAGCACATCCCAATGCCAGTACTGTATGGAGTGTTCCTGCACATGGGGGTGACAGCCCTGAACAGCATCCAGGTGAGGGAGGGCTGCACAGGGAGGAGGTGCTGCTGGGAAGGAGAGGGTTTGCTCAGCAACAGCTGCCACTGCACAGCAGAGCCTGGATTTTAACTCTTTGTGGTGTGCAGCCTGGCACAGAGCTGTCTCCCACCAGGTGCAGGACAAGCACAGAGAGAGGGACCTTTCTAGGGCAAAGGAGGGCTCTGGGATGCTGAGGAGCAGGAGAGACTTTTGCACTGATGGATCAGGTGGTTTGGGAGAAGTGGGACCAGTGGATAACAAAGACTTCCTCTCAGAGCCACAGGGATTTCCCCACCTGGGAGCTGCAGGCAGACCGGAGACATGACAATCCTTTGGTTCTGGCACTGCTGCTTGTGTACCAGTTCTGTTCTTTTCCTGAGAAACCAATGGAGGGAAAAAAAAAAAAATCCCTATTCCAGATTTATATACACCACTTTTTCCTCTAAATAGTACAGTTTCCTTGCAATTACCCTGCTTTAAATGACAGGCTGGGAAACTCCCACCCTCCCTCTGCCTGGGAAACCCAGAGCTGTGCTCTGGAGGAGGCTGCAGCAGCTTCCTGTGAAGTGAGGGGGACCAAGGGGTGTTATCTCTCAATTAACCCTGTAAGGGCAGCTAGTCCTTTCTAGAGGTCTGCCTGGAAAGCACTCCCCTGTCTTGGATGACAGTGGCACCAGGACTCCTGGCCTTGCAGACAAACTCACTGGCCCAGGCATCAGCTGGGGGTCAGCACAGTGGGCAGGAGGGCTGAAGTGCAGAAATGATGGTGAAACTCCATCCTGCCGGCCCTGGTCTCTATAGGGAGGTGGGTGAGAGCCACCCAGTTGCTGGACAGGTGTGACCCACCTGCCATCCTCTCCTTGCAGCTCATGGACCGTGTACGGCTGCTCCTGATGCCAGCCAAGCACCAGCCAGACCTTGCCTACCTCCGCCACGTGCCCCTGCGCCGCGTGCACCTTTTCACCATCATCCAGCTGCTCTGCCTGGCCCTGCTCTGGGTTCTCAAGTCCACCGTGGCCGCTATTATTTTCCCAGTGATGGTATGACACCCCTTGAAGCGGCAGCACTGCTTTGGTGCTGGGCTGGGGGCTGTCCACCCTGCCCTGAGCATCATTGGAGGGGACATGAGCGCTGGAGGGTGCTGAAGGGGGGTGCTCAGACCCGAGGGGCCCTCCAGGGCCACTGCGTGGCTTTGCCACCAGCCTTCGCCCCCCGGTCTGGGGCCGCAGGGCTGTCACCAGAGGCTGAGTGTGACTGTCGGGCAAGTATGGTCCCCTGGCACACAGCCCGGAGAGGTGACAGGCCACCACCACTGCATCCCCTGGGGTGACAGAGGGACATGACAGCGAGATGCTGCCTGTCCCCCGGCCCCAGCGAGGCTGATCCCTGCCTGCCCGGCCGCAGCTGCTGGCTCTGGTGGGGATCCGCAAAGGGCTGGAGCGCATCTTCTCCCCGCACGACCTGAGCTGGCTGGACGGGCCCCTGCCCGGGCCGGGGGCGGCGGGGACACAGCCCAGGGAGCGGCCGGAGCAGGGGAGCAGAGCCAAGGAGGTCGGTGCTGTCCTGAGAGCCGCCCGGGGCCGAGCCGCTGGCACGGGGGGACCCGCGGTGGGCGCGGTGCCAGCCCCGAAACCTCTGCTCCTCCCACAGTGCGAGCCGCTGCAGCGCCCGGGACCGCAGATCAACCTGTCCGTGAACTAGGCCGGGGCGGGCCGGGGCGGGGCTGCGCGGGGCCATCGCCCCGGGCCGGGGGTCGCGGGCCCGAGACCCCCGGGGGGGCCCGAAACCCCTCGAGCCACGTGGCCGCGAGATGACGTCACGGTGGGCGTGGCCGATCGAGCAGAGAGCCCAGCCTATGGCGGCCCGCAACCGGGAGGGGGCGGGGCCATGGAGGAGGTGTGCCCTTTTCTTAGACTGGCAGCTCCGCGACCCAATCAGTGCTCGGGACAGGCGGGCGTGTGACGATGTCTCGAGCTGACGGAGTCCTTCAGAGAGGTTCGAAGGGGAGGCGGGCCCAGGGCAAACAGGAGCCAATCGAGAGACGCCAGACGCCGTGCGTTGTGAGCGATGTGCTTTTCGACCAATCAAAACCGTGATTCCTGGATGCGCTTTGATCGACAGTCCATTTGCCCTATCGGCGCCCGCAGCTCCGCCGAGGCGTATGATTGATGTCCCGGAAAACCAATCGCAGCTCGAAAAGTTCAGGAAGCGAGGCCGGGCGAGCGAGGCGGGGCGGCGTACTCTTACCGCCTCGGCGTGCGCTCTCAGGGCAGCATGCTGGGAGCGCGTGACGCTCTCCTGAGTGGCGGGCGCCACGGCCAATAGCGCGCCGTCCTCGGCCGAGCGCGCCCAATAGGCGTGCGCGAAGCAGCGGGGGGGCGGCGCGGCGGCCGCGGCCGGGTAGGGTGTGAGAAGTTAGTGGCGCTGCCGCGGTGCCGTGAGGGGACGGAGACGGCCGGGCCCGGACCAGCGCGATGCTCACGGACGGCACCGCCGCCGCTGCCGCCGACGAGGAGATCGACTCGGTCGCGCCCCGCGCGCCGCCCGCCGCTGCCGAGCCGCCCGCCGCCGCCGGGCCCTCCCCGCTGGGCCTGCGGGCCGTGCGCCTCTTCGGGGAGGCCGGGCCCGGCGGGCCGGGAGGCCCCGGCGCGCCCGCGGCCGGTGAGGCCGCCCTCGACTTCAAGCTGGCGGCCGCCGTGCTGCGGAGCGGGGGCGGCGGCGGCTCCGGCAGCGACGAGGACGAGGTGTCCGAGGTGAGCGATCCTGGCCCGCCCTCCTTCCCCTCCGCCGCTTCCTGACAGGCCCGGCCGGGGCCCGCCCGCCCTCCCGCTCGCCGCGCAGCGCCGGCCGCACCGCCCGCACCGCACCCGCTCGTCCCGGGCCTCCCGCCGCCATGGGCGGTTCCCCGCACGGCAGCGCGGCCCGGGGCCGGGCAGGAGGCAGCGAGCGCGGGGGTCTCGCCCTGCCGCGCCTCCCGGCGGCCCCGGGGAAGGGCCGGGGGCGGCCGGGCCCTCTGCGCGCAGCGGCCGCGGAGCGCGGTGAGGATGTGTCCTGACCTCAAGGAGCCGCTTCCACCTGGGAGCAGGTTTGGAGGGGGAGGCGAGATCTTGCACCCGATGGAGAACAAAGTGAAGCCGTCAGCCCCACTGTTGCTGCCCTGGACTCGGGGTTCCCAGCCACGGATAAATTCCTGTAGATATAGCTATACACACGCTCTTTTATGCAATAGGAATATTTCTTACCCAACAAAATGGAAGAGGGTAGTGGAGATGTCTTCCTTTGATCTTCCAAACCTGCGGAGAGGTTTAAAGGGAGGGTGTGGAGGAGGGACGGGGGCCTTATCCCAACCCAAATGGAGCGTTGTTGGACCTGTAAACTGGCATTTAGTGCTGCTTTATGTAGCCTAGGGAGAGAAGGTAAATGAAGGCTTTTATCTGTCACTGCCGCACCAAAGGTGAATCTTCATTCCTTAGTAGTCTCTTAACAAAAGATGGGATCACAGCCCTTACATGGTTTTAGTGGAAAGCAGGAGAAAGTGGCTACTTACTGCTTGCAGGCTTTTTGCAGTTCCTTTGGGCTTCTGCAAGAGGAAGAAAATAGCCAAGGTGATACATACCAATTTTAATTTGGAGGCCAAACAAGAGTTCTTAGGATGTGTCCTTGTTCCTTCTGGAGAGATGGAAAGAGGAGAGCCTGCATTCATCCTCCCGTGGCTAAATTTTTTGCCTTTTATTGGTGGCCACCTTTTCTACAGCCCTCCTGAAACCTGAACCAGATCTTACCTGAATAAAAAAAGTGATTAAACTGATGCAGGACCACACTTGCGTTTTGCTCATGACCACCTAAGCTACATTAGGAGTGGTGCTAACAGCAGGACGTTTAATTCAACTCAAAATCTAATGATGAGGGAGATGAGCACTTGTATGTGAATGTTCCTCGTGTGATTGTTGTCCTGGACATCCACGTTCAGTCCCATATGGAATCAGTACATACCTGTTTGGGGGAGCTGGAAGACCTACCATAGAGCAGGACACAAGTAATCCATGTGTGTCTGCTCTCTAGGGGGTCTTTTGTGTCACATTTTAATGTATCTTTGAAGATACAAAGCAGTAGCTACAGAGCATGGGAAGTGGGCTATATCACCTCTTTACAAGGTGAGCAGAGTCCTGCTTTGAAAGCTTATCCCTTTTGAACCCACCCCATTATTTAAGGGATGTGAAGATTGGACAGCTAGGATGTTTACTAAGCACTCTTTTGACTAATAGCAAGTATTAAGAAAGACAGCCTATTATAAATAATGTGTCTGGGAGGTTGCCATTGAGGTCAAAAAAATAAAGGTTTCCAAACAGCTCTTAATTGATTCGTTTGAAAAACCTGGGAAAAAGTACATTATTTAAAATACAGAATAGAAGAAATTAATTGGAATTGAAATATTTGAAGTTTTCCAGCACACACAGAGGAGGTGGGCTAATCTCAAAGCTGAAATTGCCTGGGGAATTCTTTTGTCTTGTGTTTCTGGTTGTGGAGAGTTACCTGGGGAAGAAGCATGGGTGGGAAGAATGTGCCTAGGCTGGGCTGCATGGCTGGGAGCACCAAGGGGAATTTTTTTTTTTTCTTAATTTTTTTTTCCCCTGAGAACTAAGGAAGCACCTGTTGTCAGTGGTGGGTATTTCTCTTTGCTTTGTTTGTTTTCTTTTCTTTTTTGAGCAAAGAAAAGGCAGTTAAGGTCCAGGGATAGAACAGTGCAATTCTTGAACAGTGCTGCTTTGAGAAGCCAGTCAGTCACTGTTTGGACTGTGGTCTTGTGCCATGAGTCACTGATTTGGGTGTATGCCTTCAGCTATTACCAGTGGGTGGAATTAGTGAGAACTAAAAGGGAGAATTAAAAAATGAAAAAAAAAAAAAAGTTTTTGCCATGCTGCCTTGATTTATTCTCTTCTTCATGTCTTCTACTTTTGAAGCTGTAAAAATCATGGCATAATATTCTATAGGCTCTGCTGCATGTCTGCAGTAGTATTTAGGTTTTGTGTCCTTGTATTAGTCTAATATGCTAAAATAATTGGACTGGTCAAAATGGCAAATTAGTTAAAAAGGAAAATCATCAGGGAAGTGCAGGACAACCAGTGTAATGAAGCTTTTATCTAGAGAATGAGAAGAGCAATATATTTTAACCTAACCTTTTTGAAAAATATATTGCATTTCTTAGATCAGATCTCCAAGTACTTTACAGTGGAGAGTACTGTCCCCATTTTACAGGTCAAGAGGGTGTGCCCCATTTATCCTGGCTTGCAGAACAGGGAGAAAATTGAAGCTTTCTGGTTTCTTAGCTTAGTGCTTGCCTATGATAGTGACCAGGCTCTTGGTTGGGAAACCAAGGTCTAAAGTGGATCCTATACAGATGAGTTGTATTAGGTCCACAAGGTAAAATTTGAATGCAGCTGTGCAGAATATTTTCTAGAATTACCAGTTAAAATTATCACATGCAAATAGAAACAATTGCAAGCTGAAGCACGTCTTTGGGCATGGAGGGATGAGGCCAGGAGGTTTGTGCTATTCCTGTGTAAAACTGGAATGCTGCTGTGGATCTCCTGCATTCTCAGAGAAACTTCCACTGCTGGCTGCAGCCTGAGAAATGAGGTGGTTTTGACCTCAGTGCAAATAGTTGCTTAGTTGCCTTCTAAGCTTGATCAGGGTGTGAACACAGCCTGCAACTTGTTTAGAGTGAGATTTTTGGTGTGACTTTGAGTGTATTATTACCACTCCTTGTGAATTTTGCTGGCACTTACAGCGGTGCCAAAGGCACAAGCATTAAACAGCCTCCTCCACCCTGGCTGGGAGGGCTGTAGGTCAAGGTGAAGGTGTGCTGGGAGGCCAGTGCTGGTTACTGCATGTCCACGGGGTCTTTGGTGGCCACAGGAAATGCAGGTCCTCATCAAAAACCCTCCCAACAGCAAAGTGTGGCAGGCAGGAGTTGAGGCAGGTGATAAACGTGGCTGTGTCGGTGCTTGGGGGTCAGTGCGTTTGCTGAGCTGTTGAAAATCAAGCAGCAGAAGCTGGTGATGCCCACAGAAATACCAGGGCATCTGGGAGCTTGGTTCAGTAAGTGGCTTTTGGCAGTGATTTTACAAATGTAGCAAATCTCTCATATTCTGTAATTCAGGGCTTTGGAGGCCTTCAATGGCAACTGGAGCTCACCCAGCCCTTGCCTATGGAGTCAGCTCAGCTCTCGGCTTCCCTCTCCTGAGCTGCCTCCACCAGCTCGCCTTACTTAAGCCTGTACCTATTGCATAAGCCTCTGGGGATATTTACATAAAGCATAATTAAAAATCAGACATAACATACCTCCTACAAGGAGTAGGATGAGTAGTTGAATGGCATGCACTCCAGAGCAGTTCAGTACCTGGAGATTTTGTCTGGGGCCCCTCTCCCTGCAATCTGAGGTCTCTTAATTTTTAAACTGGGTTTGGAATTCAGAGTAAATATGCAGTTTGTTTCAAATTAGCAGTGTTGTCTATTGAAGTCATTGCTGCATTGTTGAACCTTCCTAACATGGATCTGCTTTGTAAATGGTGTGCACAATGCATCTTTTGACTTCTGAGGTTAATGTAACTCTCAGGCACTTTAATTTTCATTGTATTAGAAACAATGAAAATAGCAGCATTTTCTTTACCATAAGGAATAGAAATTCAAAAAGTGGATGCAAATTCAGGTAGTTAGTATTAAGCAGAAAAGCCTTTTCCCTGAAAAATGTAGGTTTCAGTTTAGCAGTTGATATTTTTCTTTTGACAAGCTCTTTCAAAGTTGAGGAGGTAAGAGATGGAAGAAAATGTAAAATATCTTCCAGGAATTATTCACTGATTAGGAAACATCAAAGGATAACATGTTCAGGTTTCCAGAAGTATTGAGGTAACTCTTCAGGATGCAGAGAGCGGGTTAGTAGGTTGTTCATTTATTCCCAGTCTGATTAGGCATTTAACTTCCAGAAAAATTATGGTACATATCTCAATAACTTTGCAAGTCTGGCCTGTGGTAACCAGAAAGAAGCAGTGTAGTTATGGTTAATCCTATTAAATAACATTTTACAGTGAACTGATTTTTAAGGTTTCTTGCAGAACTTGGGTCTTCCCTTAGTGCAGCTTGACCCAGTTGAGTGCATGACCTAAAATAAATGTCAGCAACTGTTTTCTAATGATAGGTGTAGAAAGTAAAGATGTGAAATACTACTGTATAATTACATAAATATGCAGTGCAACCCCTTGGTAAGGAGAGATTTGCCAAATTTAGCAGAACATCTATATTTAGGTACAAATTTGCACATAGGTTTCACCAGTCAACTAGTTACAGTCTGGTGGGGGGTGGGAAGGGTTTGCTTGGGCATTAATGCTGAATCATGAGTTCTTGTATTCTGATTTAAATTGGGGCTACCCAGCTGCTCCTCCGTGAGCTTGATATTGGGCAGCTCTTCTGTGTCCTTTACTTGCCTTGGAGGATGCTGAAGTCCAGCTGTAAGGACAGCTGGATGGTGCCATGGGGACATTGTCCTCTGCTCAGAGCTCAGACCATCCCTGCAACAGTCACTTGACAGAAGGGTCAGTGTTGAGGGAAGGGGAATACACAGGCGCTCCTTCTTCTGTACTCACATGTGGCCTGGCCTTTAAAACTGGGAGCAGCTCCAGGACTGAACTGGGGTGTTTGTTGGAGTCCACAGCTGGGGCTCAGACCCTGCAGGTGAGGAGGCTGCAGGGCTTCAGTCTTACTAGGTAATTTTGAGTTCTTGTAACATATATGAAGATTCCCTTAAAGCATTAAGCTGTTATTGGGGAATAAAAGTGATTCTTGGATTTAAAACAGAGGCAGGTCTTGACTTACAAAGAAGAGGGAACCTTAGGTTTCTTTCCCACTGAAAATTTCACAAAGCAAGAAAAATAGCTCCTGTATCTTGTTTGAGGACTTTTTGCAGCACTGTTTAAGTGAAGCTTGGAAGCCTCTCTCTTTCATTTGTCTCCTGCAGATGCTTTCTTCCCTAGCAGCAGCTCAGGTGCCATGCAAACACCAACCAAAGGCCTTGTGTAAACCTTATCTTCCTACTGGGAATGGCCTTCTGCTGGAACGGGATACTGTAAGCAAACCTCAGAAATCAGTGGTTTCTGTGAGTGCTTTGGTAAATTTAGGAGGTTTTTGAGCAGTGCCTGGCCTCAGAGGTTATCTCAAATAGAAACTTTCTCACTGATACCTCATATGACCTTGGGCTGTGATAAACTAGTGATTACTTTGACATGATACAAACACTCCTTTTTTGTAGCAACAGACTGCAGTAACAAGGTTGCAACCTTTATGTTATAAACCCTGCTACCTCTAGCAAAGTGGGGCACAGGATTTGATTTAGGGATTAATTTAATTGAGATGATGTGCTATAGTTCTTAATATATGCCGATGTATATTGTAATAGAATGCAGATAGTTTGGGTTTTTTTCCTCAACAAGTAGTTATCCCTTTTCGTGGTGAAAGTGCAGAGGTTTTACTTTGCATAACTTTGGAAGAATGCTGAGCAAGTGAAATTTATGGAAATACATCCTGTTGTAGGATAGTATCTTCTTTTTATTCTTGCAACTCATTAGTTAAGAATTTTTTTCTTGCGTAATGTTGAGTATTTGAGAGTTTTATAAGATACTAGAAAATTTTCTCATTTTTTGCAGTATTTTGTATCTTCTGCTCAAGTGCAGATAGAAAACACTTACTATGATAAAATATAAATAAAAGAATTGGTCCTGTGCTGGATCCTGTTGCTTCTTTCCTGCTTTTTGTGAGATGAACTCACTTTGGTCCTTTGCTTTCAAGATGGAGTTGAGATTTTTTTTTCAAAATTATTTTCATATTTATCTCTTCCAAAGCATCCCAGAATGTGTAGAAAAAGTGCTGTAGACTGAGAGGGGTTACTCACAGTTGAATTATGATGATGTGTTTGTCCAAATACTGGTGGTAGCTGAGAAGAGACAAGTGTGACTGGCCCTTCTGGCCAGGAGTGCTTTTCAAAGGAACCTTCCTGCATACCCATTCAGCAGAAAACAGTCCCTAATTGAAAAAAAAAAAAAATTAAAAAAAAAAAAAGGATGTTTTATTGGCTGGTGGACAGTGGGCCAGCAGAAAGTCATCTCTCACGTTTTTAACATTTCATGTTTTAGCATTAGGTTTTAGCTAGGTCCCTGAGTGTTATTCTCCCTTACCTTCAATAAAACATAGGGATTACTAATTAACTAAGATTTTCTTCTAGGAAAATCCCAAAACCTGTTGAACTTTTCCCTTTCCAAAATCATGAATTAAATTAACAGTGTCACATGGCAGGTAGGTAGTTAGTCAGTGATATTTCAAACCAAGGGAAGATGGGACATCAGCATTTGGGGCTGAATGATCGGCTTCCCAAATGTGGTCTTTGGTCATGGTGGCTTCTGAGCATCACCTCTTCAGAATAAGTGTTCCTCCACAGCCTGAAAGGGAGCCAGGGGAAAAGGGAGTCTTACCTGGATGTTTGGTATTTAGGATTTCTTAGGATAAATCCAACAGCTTAGATAAATGTCTCTCTTTTAGTTGTTTTTATAAAATAGTTAAATTTTTAAGGCCTTGTAGTACTACATCTTGAATTTTCAGTGGATCATGGCTTAGCCAGAGCTCTCTGGTAGTTTCTTTGAAATGACTAAGTGATGGCTCCAGAGTTGCATTGGGGTTTCTGCTGCTTTGGCAGCAGGACAGCGTGCACAGACCTGTTTATCCAGGCCTTGAAAAGAATAGCTGCCATTAGCTTGGGTTCTGAGAGGGGCAGAAAACCCAGGATGATTTTCAGTTTGCTATAAGCCTCTAGATAACTTAATTAGTCACTTTAAATGTTGAGACTCCTCTGTCTGAAATGTATAGGTTGGCCTGGAAACAGGCTATTGAATTACTATTGTATTCAAGATCCACTTGTATAATTTTTTTTTCTATGGCATTGTCCCCTTGGATTGAAAAGAGATTTTAAAAGGTCATTTCCAAGAAGGTGGCATTGAATGCTTCCCATCTTGGTTGGGTGTGAGCTTTTACATCAGCAGACAAATGCATCTATTCATCTTCTGTCTTAAAAGTTGCTTTCACTTTGTTTTAATGTGTGGGATTTAATACTTGAGTAAGGACATCATCCTGAAGGCCCTGGCTAAATTGATGCAACAATTCTGTTTTATATTCTAATAAATCAAATACTGTATTACGCCAGCTGTTTCTTGGTTTGAGGTAAGGAAAGGAGAGAGGTTCTTTCTATGGAATATTAGGTATAAAAACCAGGTGAGGAGGGAATCCTAGAGCACATGGGGAAGATGGAGCACCGAAAACATGATTTAGAGTGGACTGAGATAGGATATGTGAAAATAAGGAGTGCTTGGTGCAGGGGGTGCATATTTTAATCAAGTTTCCTGGTCTCCATTCGAAGGTTTTCTTTGGTATGAAGTACATGTCAAGAATTGGCACTTGATTTACTGGGATTGATGTGAATTTTGAATAAACTTCAGTTGTCAGTTCCAGTTCTGTACATGACAGCTCCTTGCTGCAAGAGATTGTTTTGTTCATAGGGAAAATATAGTCATAATTATTTTTGTTTGTCAGACATTGAGTATGTGAGATCTACAGGCTGGTTTTAGCAATTTGGTTTTTTTTCAGTGGTTACTGAGATGAGTAGATGGTTCTTTTCTGCTATAGAGAGAAAATTTATAACATTGCCGGTTTGTTGTACCGAGAGGAGTCAACCTGTGTGTTCTGTACCTTAATTCTGTGAGGGTTAACAGGGTGCAATCATGTTGCTTATTATGAAACAGTGTCTTAATAAAAATAAATTGTAGTGTGCTTGGTTCTGGACGATCCATAGATCAGAGCTCTTTTCCAGAGCCTTGTGATAGGGTGTAGTTTGTAGTATTCAGAACTACTTCAATCACATAGTGTCAGTTGTCTGCTTAAGAGAGAAATCAGGTAAGTGGTTAAATTGACATGAACCATTTGACAGCTACTTGTCCAGGTTCTGCTTATGGTTCAGTATGAGTGCAAGAAAATTGAAAACCAGGATCAGCAATCTGGAAAGGAAGAGTAGTAGTATAAAACATTAATTCTGATTTAATGTTTTATCTGCATGTTTCAAATGGCAGCTGTAATTTTGAGAACTGACTGGTGACTTGGGGTGCCAGGCTTGAGACCGTGTGGCGAAACAGCCACTAAGATGTCAGTCCTTGCTCACTGTCTGCTATCTCACAAACATCAAGAACTTTTTTTTTTGTGTATGGATGTTGGACTCATGGCCCACTCTCTGTGTGTGAGGGCCTTTCCTTTCCTGCAGCAACAAATCCTGAGGTTGGGGCCACCTGTATTTACACTGTATCTATAGCAGCCTCTGCAACATGAACCTGTGCTCTGAAATGAGCTCATCACAGCCCAGATCCTATAGCTGCTTGTTTCATTAGCTGGTAATTGCTTAATATCTATGGAAATAAAGGCTGTCCTTTAGATAATCCTGCCTCCAGTCAGTCAGCTTCCTATTGCAATCAGAGCTAAACAGATCTGCACCCCTTTTCTCCCCACCCTCCCAATTAATACCCTGCCTACAGAGCTGCTGCTGCAGGTGCTGAGCACTGACAGCTCCACTTAAAGGTGGAGCCATGGTCAGGTTTATGGCTCACAGGGAGCTGAGGTGGTCTAATGCCTTTCTATTCCCAGAAGAATGATCTTCTACCTTGTCAGACCCCTTTGTAAGTCCATGAAATTCAGTAAAGTGGTAGAAAATTGTTTTCTCCCTTTTTGATGTGTTAAGGCAATCTATGAAAGTGTCTGACAGCTGCCTGACTTGTCACAAGGTGAGCAGTGGCTGGAAAGGATATTTTAGGTACTTCATGCTCCCCGTTGAGCACCCTGTACCCCCCAGGCTGGCAGGATACACAGTATCCATAGTGCTGGACAATGCTCTTTTGGTGATTCACAGGTCTTGGTGGCTGCTGTCCTAATGGGCTGAAACTTCTGTTTTTTAATAAAACTGTTTTCAGAAATTACAGCTCAAGCCAAACAGAGTGGGTGTGGTTTTATGTAATTAATTGTCTGAATTGATGTTCCCATTGATTGTATGTTGTTTCTAGGTACTGACTCTAGAGTACTTCCCTGAAATGTTTATTTTCTTTCAGTAGCTTTCAAGTGCCAAGATAGGACAGTGTCCTGAGACCCCACTGAAAGGTTTTGTGAAAATGCCCACATTATTGTGTGGTTTTTTTTCCTCTTCCTTTACTCCATCTCTTGAAACTGAAATGATTGTGCAGGAAGGCACCTTAAGCAGGTGCAAAAATGTTTGGCTGGGTTGGCAGAGGAGGAGTGTTGGAAAGTGCATTTTCTGGTAAATCAAAACCAGGCTTTTTGGTGGTGGTAAGTCCACACCAAGGGAGTAGTGCTGCACTTAATTGTTGCAGGGAGCATCTAAGAATGTCATGTCAGGGACAAAGTCCTTCACTTTACTTTCTCCTTGGAATAATTATTTTTAGTGGTTTTGATAGCTGACTTCCTTTATATGTGGAATTTAAAGGGGTTTGATGTCAAATTTGAAATACAAACTGATTTTCAGTCTTAATTTAGTGCTATATCCTATCACTATTCCCCAAAACTTTTAGAGCAGGATTACAGGTATTAATCCAATATTGGCATTCAGTTTAATAAAGGACATGACAACATAAACTGTTAGAAATGGAGTTTATCAGAAATATCCACAAGAATTTCTACTGTGATCCTAATACTGCATTGCACTTGTTGTTAATTATGGAGTGAAAATGTCCAAATGGAATTATAGAAGTAATTAGGAAGGGTTTCCTAACAAAAGAGAAATTCAGGCAATCATTTATTTGCATAAAAAATAGGAGTTTAGGAGTCCCAGTCAAGAGCTTGGGTCCTCATTATTTGTAAACACTTCACAAATAGAGCATTGAATATTGTTACCCCCCAAAAAAGTGTCATAGTTTAAGCACTTCCTAAAAAATGCAAATTCACATAAAGAATTTAACAGCATCTTTCTCTTTCCTATCAACACTTTTTGTAAATTCAGTCTTCCCAGGAGCACTGGTGTAGCACAAATGGAAGGAGAAGGTAGAAGGAGCTGTCTCTGCAGGAGGAGGAGAGAACGGTGCTCTACAGCTACCCAGGAAGCTTTTCCATCCTCTGTAGCCTGTCAGCAGGCTATTTGTGAGCAGGTCCAGGCTATTCTGGGAAAAGTACTTTGCAGTGGTGCAACATAAGGAAGATCAGTTTAGATTTAATATTAGAAATGTGTTGTAACCCTGCCCGTCATTGTCCATCTCACCAAAATTACCAGTGTTAGTGGTGATGTTGGTGCCTGCAAAGTCCCTCTGCATCCCCCTGACCTGCAGTAAACTCAGTTCTGCTGTAAACACATAAACACTGATGGAGTTGAGGCCACATTGCTGTGATGTAGCTGCTCTGGAGGGAGGAACCAGGGGTGTAAATGGATCTGCAGAGCTGTGAGGCTGCTGCAGTCCTTGGCAGGACTTCAGGCAAGGTCCATCCTTGCTGTGGAAGAGCATGAGACACATGGTGTGGTGAAGTCCTGCCCTGGAGTCCCGTGCAGCTTCTCAGGTTTTGACTGGGAAGATGAAATTGTTTTGGCATTTAGAATAATATCTTGACTCCAGGTGTTCCTAATGAGCCTTCTCAAGTAAGATGCTTATTAACTGCCCAAAGCAGCTCGCAAAATAATCCAAAAATAGCACAGTGACTGGTTACTTTATCACTTTGCTGCAGATCTGATTAGGATAGAGCAGAGTGCCTAAATTTTGACACATGAGCAGTGTGTTATGTCTTCCATGAATTCTGACATGAAATACGTTTGGATTTTTTTTACTTGCTTCTTTTGATTTTTAATGAAGTTTAGTTTGTTTAAAAAGCCAGATTTGTTTGGTATATTTGTGATAGTTTGATTTTTTTTTTTTAAGTATCATTATTAATAGTGATCATTGTAGGTGAATTCCATTCACAAGAGACATCTGATCAATTAGGTAATTTCTCACTCTGCTATTAGTGATAAGATATCCAACTGTTCATTATCTCTAGTTTTGTCTAAGTGTATGAGAAACTGCATTGATTTACAGAAATGTCAGACAATCTGACTTGAAAATACATTGAAGTTTATTCTGGAAGATTGGCGGTGGTGCAGCTATTTTAACGTTTTGCATATGGATTTTCAGTATTTTCACACTCAAGTTATATTTGTATTGTAGGTATGTTATTAAGTTCTTACTAAAAATCAAAACAAAACCTAAAAATTGATGCTCAACATGTGCAGAAATAATGAAAGCATCTGCCTTCCTGTGATGCAAAACTATGATGAAAATATTGTATATGAAGCAAGATTTTTTTGTGAGATTTTAGATGTGCAGGGTGTCTGGAAGTACAGTTGCTGATGTAAAGAAAAGTTGAAAGGCAGGAAGAGCTAAAAAGAGTGATGAAAAGAGCAGACTGCACCAGTACTACCCAACTTGTATTCTTAAATAAAAACTGTGTGTGTAATTTACTCTAATTAGTAGTATTTGCACAATCATTGTTAAAAAGACAGACTTGTTTAGAGGTTCCTGTAAGCCAAGCCTGTTAGGGAGAGAGAGGTTCCTTGCAAGCTGAGTATTTGTGAATGGTGAATTAACACTTATTTAGGTTCAAGAGGTGCATTGTTGCCTGTAATATCCAGTAAATATATCCCAGTGAGCTTGAGCTGGCAGCAATCAGGGAGAAAATGGTCCATATCTTTCCCAAAATGTCAAAACCATGAAGTTTTAGAATTTGCAGCAGGACAGCTTCTGGCAGGCTGCTGCAAGTCTGCTGTGCCTCCCTTGGCTGAGGATTGCCTGGCTCTTCCCAAGGCTGAACCCTAAGGCTTGCCAGGAGCCACTGAGTGTTTCTGTAGTGTTTGTTGTTCTCAAGCACAGTTGCTTCAGTGGTAGGTGACATTTTTACTCCTTTTGGTATGTCCTCAAAAGGGAGGACTGCTGTTAAATGTAGTGGTGTAGTTGACAAAAAAAAAAAAAGCATCTAATAAAATTTCTTGTATCTAGTTCTTAATTGTATATAATGAATGGTCATGTACACACAGTGGGAATTTCTGCCCTTCACCAGATCACACAAACATGTTGCAATAGGCACAATATTTCCATTATATTAATGCCTTGTGTAGTCTTGTGGGAAAAAATAAAAAGCCCTGAAGTGCTCATGTAGGTAAGAGTGAATTTTCCCAGAAGTCAGTTTTGCATCAGAGCTCATGAAAGCAGGGAGTCCTTAAGCTATGGACTAAGCTGGAATTTGAGTTGTGCTGTGGGGACTCTTACTGTAGGGATGCATTTTCTGTGAGTTGTAAATAGTTGCTTGTTTGTAGTACAAATATGTATCACTGGTTTAGGTCACTAATTTTCTGCTTGTTTCATGTTCAGCTCTTTCTTGCAATGACAGTTCCTTATTTTAGGACCGTTGCTTGGGCTAAACTAGAAATCTTGCTTCTCTGAGCACCAAATGAGAGCCTCTGCCTTACCTTTAATATTTGTGTCTGGCACACAAGATCTACTGTCTGTAAGCTGGCCAGGATGACAAATGCCCACTGAAATGTGGGCCTCATGTTTGGTGTTCCTAAAAAGTCACACTTGCTCCCTGATTCCCATTCTATTCCTATGTTAGCATTTCCTTGTCACACAGAGCTGGCTTGGACACCAGGGGATAGTGTTACAGCCATTTACATATCAAAAAGGGGAAGAAATGAGCAAACCCAAGTTGCTCTTGAATAGCTGTGCTGCTCCCAGATCCTGTTAACATTGTTCACACAATGGAGCACTTAATGAATTTGCAGATGGCCTGATTTGATTTTTTTTGAAGTATTAATTTTCCCTTTCCAGGGGAAACAAGATGGTAGTTTTCTGCTGGAGTGAGAAAAATAGGGGAAAGTATTTTAGGGAAAACTGAAAAAGGAAGATGAGACTGGGGTATGAAGTGGGAGAGGGCAGCAGTGGCTGAGTAACAGGAATATCTCATTTCTATGGCAAATCTAAGGTACCAGTAGTGTTGCTACAGATAACAGACAGCATCTAATTAAGAAATAATGTTTTTGCTTTATAATATTACTGAAAATAGAGGAAATTATGTCTGAGCTTGGGAGATTCTGAAATGTAGCTCTGCTCTCATTAGAGTGTGAGTCAGGTATCCTCCTTGTTTACTCTGGCAAGCTGTCATAAAACTGTAGTGTGTTATGTTGAGAAATTCCATGGACTTGTGTTTGGAGGTCACGTGGGGCACTAGTGGGACAGCATTATTGCTGCTCAGTTGGAATACCTGCCTGCTTAATCGTTCTGCAGATCTGTTCTGGTCCACAAAGCAGAGCAGACTGGGGTAATGCTGAGTGCCAGCTTGGAGACAGATGTTTTGGTGTTGAGTTTTGGTCAACTCTTGTGTTCCTGCTCAAAACAAACAAAATCTTTGTGCTACGTCTGTCGAAATTACTTTTAAAAGAGTAGTGAAAGGCATCTTGGGAAAACATTCCATCTTTCCCTGGCACTCATATAGGTCCAGCTGTACCAAAATCATTACTGGTAGCTTTTATAAATAACATGATAGTACAGTTAGATTAGTTTCATGTGGATTTTTTGGATAATATTTTAGATTTACTTTAAAGCTTCAAAAATGGTAAAATTGTTTTTTCTAACTTGGCAAACAGGTCGAATCATTTATTTTGGACCAAGAAGATCTTGATAACCCAGTACTTAAAACCACATCGGAGTTATTCTTATCAAGTGCTGCAGAAGGTGCGGACTTGAGAACTGTGGATCCAGAAACACAAGCAAGACTTGAAGCCTTACTGGAGGCAGCAGGTACTTTCCTTGTAGAGTTCTTTTTCTGAGCCTGACTTGTAAACAGATGTGACAGCACATAAATTTTGACACGAGTGAAATGTTTGTGGGAATTTCCCATAATGAGCAGAACATGGAAAAGAAGCTCATAACTCATACATGTGTTGCAGGTTGCTTGGTTCACTCTTTCTGTACATACAAAGTTAGAAAAATTATTTTGAATTAAATGATGTTTCATTGACTTGAGATTACATATGTTACCAGAGTGAGAATGAATGGGGAAAGAATAGAAGGAAGTAGACTTGCTAAAATGATTTTTTTTTTTCCTGCTGCTTTGGTCAATATAGAATTATTAATTCATTACTCCAGAAATTTACAGGTAAAATACTTTTTTTCACTGTTTTAGCTTTTACAAAAGCATTTTCATATTCTGTAGTTCTGAGATATTACTGTTGGAAAATACATACTAAATATTCCTGTTTTGGAACCAGGCCTGATGAACATAGTTGTCTCCACATTTATTAGCTTAAGAGTGAGAGCTTGACTAATTCAAATCCTCCTACAATTTGTGACTGAGATGTTTGTAATGGATTTAGAAATTATTTGTTAGTTTCAAAATTCCAAGGACAAAAAGATATAAACCCCCTGCTTTGAAGCAAATCCCATTTGATCATCACAGCTGTGTACTCAGACTTGTAGTGGTGTGCTGAAGTTGGAGTTTTCAGACCTTACCTTGGAACACTTAAAGTGCTACATAGAATAGCACTTACTCTTGCAGGTGTTTAGGTGCTAAGTTGTGTATAGTCTTAAAGGAGAATTTTATTCTGAGGAAGCAAAAGGGGCAGGAGTTTGGAATGTGGGTTCTCTTTGCATTCTGGATTTTAAAAAAACCCAACATAGAGCACAGCACAACTTTGGTCAGCAGGAAGTTGCAGCAGCCTATCTGCTGTAACTCTTGAGGACCAAACTTTGTTTTGCAGGAAGACAGGCTTTTCCTGAGATACTCCATGCACTAAGGGAATTTGAATAATTTAATCCCTTTTTAAGCTCTTTTAAAAATGAAAATCAGTTCCTCTCATGTACCTGGTAGCTGCTGTGTCCCAAAGCCTGTTTCTGCCTTTATAAATTGCTAGTGGGTCTGGCTGGTGTTACGGGGCAATGCTGGGGCTTCAAGTGCTTACAGAGATCTCACAGTGTTTGACATATGCAGGAGGTACCTTTGCTGCTTGTAACATGTATGAGAATGCTGTCTTCAGATTTCTAGGCAGTAGTTGGGTATTTGTCCCCAGGAGTAGATAATTTGTTTTTTAGCTGAGGTTTCCATGTCTTGGTTTTCCCGAGTACATGAGCAGAGCAGAACTAATCTGGAAAGAAGAGCAAATCAAAAAAGGAGTGTCCTTGTTTGAGGACTTCATCTCCCTCTCTAAAAGACTGGACAAAATTTAATGCCACTTGATGAATGTATGAGATCAAAAGAGTAAAATTACTCTGGGGAAAGTTCTCTAGTTAAGCTGTACTTGTCTTTCCCACTGTGGATTGGAACACTAAAGATATCAGGCTAACCTAAAGAAGATGCTGCAAATCTGGTAGTTCACTAATAAAAGCCATAATTTGACAGTGATTGAAAAAGAAGTTAGTGGTTTTGGGAGATGTTCTAATATCTTCACTGGATTGGCTGAAAATACCCTTATTAACTCTAAATGAGCTTCTAGGCTTTCATCATGGCAGCCTAGTATTGGGCCTGTGTATTCTTTTGCAGTTTGGTGATTTCTTCTTTTTAGTCACAGCTCATTCCTCAGCATTAAGGATGACTTGGAAAAGTAAATGGCAGAACTATGGCTCAAACACATTTAAAGCCTTCTCTATAGTTTCCAGGCATACCTTGGCCTTGGTTGTGATGATCCCCTTGTGATAGGCTTGATTCTTCTTTACAGCCTAGAGAAAAATCAATCTTCTGTTCAGTGTCTTGGGTTTCTTTGGGTTTCTCACATGCCAGGTTTGTGACTGTGTCATTAGGATCTTAATGAGCATGACTTGCAAAACAAGTTTTGCTCATTCTTCCTGAATCCTTTAATGCTCAGATCTCACCTGGACATGTAGTTTATTAGTTCTGGAAGGTAAGTTCTAGCTGCTGCAGCCACATGGGATATTGTTCTTCCACACAGAAGTGTAGAAGTGGTTTTCAGCTATTGTGTCCTGTAGGATTTGTAGGAGTTTTGTTTTGTTTGTAAGTAGCTGTCTTGATTTGAGATCTGCTGCATAGGCGAGTGTAGAAGCCAGAGGTCATTTGAACTGCTTGAAAATGTTTCTGTAGGTTGTATTTACCCACCATGAGAGTGCTGGATGTTTTTTCACTTGCTTGTTGGACTTGCTTATTCTGTTTCAAGGATTGTGGATGTTGAAGGTGAGAGCCTTAAGCCAAATTTTTATCTAGCAAGAGGGTTGTGTCTCACCCCCCTTGGCATAGCAGCAATTGCACACATGTACATATCCATGTGCAGACAAACACAGATTTCTTGTTTTTCTCTGAAAACCTTCCTGGTTAGCTTCAGTTTAGACAACCATACTTTATTTGGTGGAGTAACAAGCACTTTATTAATGAACAACTATCTTTAAACAACTGTCAGTGTTTGTATTATTTCATGAAAAATCATTCAACAGTGTGAAGACCAAGAGATCATTGTAAATATCAGTTGTTTCCAGCTTCAGAAACTGAAGATAAATTAAAACAATTGAATCCTGTTGTTTGGCAAGTTTTAACCTAAACAAACCAAGTCTTGTATATCTTCCTTCAGTTTAACTCCTATTAGGAGAGAAAGGATTTTTAGGTAAAATAACCTGTGGAATGAGAACCATCCTGCTTGGAGGACGTTTCCATTTTTCAAGCTGTAATTAAACAGATTATTAGTATTCTGAGAGTGGAGTCCTGTTCTGCACTAGAAACATTTCACTCCACTGTTAATTAGGATACTGTTGATTCCTTAAAATAATATTTCAGCTCTGAAGAGTGATGATTCTTGTGTGGATCTTCAGTAAGAAAGTCTATTAAATGCTCTTTTTAGGGGCAGTAGTTGACAGCTGGAGATGAGAGCTCTTTGCTACTGGGAATGAATGGTTAGTGTGTTGAGAACTCTTGCTCTTCTTGGAGGGTTCCTTTTGGGTCCTCAACGTGTTTTGGTAAAAGGGCAAAATGGGAAAATTCCAACAGGTTAAACCCGTTTCGTTTTCTGTTCCCAACTTGTCTCAGCGTCAGGAAGAGGAAATGACTCGCTTGTGTTGAGCACTCTTCTTTCTGGAGTTTGTTTTAGAGGATAGAGGAAAGATAGAGGAAGGTATTGCTTCAGGCACATGGCCAGATAAAAATCCTGGATGCCTATTTGGTGTATTCTGCACCGAAAACACAGATTTCTGCAGAAAGTTGTGGAATGTCAAGATGTTAATCCCTGCAGTTAAAATACTTTGTTGATAGTGTTTCAGCATGGTTTGGCTGAGTTTTCTGGGAAATGATATAGTGTTACTGAACTGCTTTTTGATTTGAGGAAATAGCTTGAGTGCCTGTGTCACTACCAGCAGAGATTTTAACTGTGTTCCTTCTCAATCTGGACATTGAAACACTTTGACAATGAAGCATCAAAAAAAAAAAAAAAAAAAAAAAAAAAAAAAAAAAAAAAAAAAAAAAAAAAAAAAGGTGCAGAAGAAAGTGGTAAAGAAACTTTAGCTGCCTTTGGAGGACATGATGTTCGTTTGTTGAGTATCTACACAGGGAGTTCTGTGAGCAGTGAGTTCTTCAGGACTCACAGTATTGTTTGCAAAGAGGCTTGTGAGGAAAATATTTTGAGAGGGAGAATATTGAGTCAAAGGTTTGTTTAATGAAACATGTGAATGGTCCATCCTTATGTTCAGACAGGGAGCAGAGTTATGCGCATCCTTCTTTTCTGATGAAAGGAGGAGAAAGGGTGAAGACCCTCACAAATGGTTTGGTGTTTTTGAGACTTTGAGGGATTAATTGTAGTGTAAATGATGAAAGAGAAATCGACTTCTAATAATGTGTGTCTGTTAATACCTGTGAATTTCAACAGTTCATTCAGGCATGAGGGCCTGACACTGCTCTTTGGAAAAGCTGATCAGGTGATGGTGGTAGGATAGATTGTGTTGTGTATTTTGGGACTTGGAAAGGCAAAAAGTAGAAGTGATCACCTGCTTGGCAGAAATATAGAACACAGATCATAATATGAATGAGCCCAAATGAAATCTACCTGCTTTAAGATAAACTGAAAGGTTAGAATAGATTCAGCAATTGTGAAATGGAGTGCTTTCCTCTGTGTATGTGTATTTCTGTTTACTCACTTGCCAACCTATTAACCAAACCTTTTTTATTTTCTTCTGATGTGATGGAACCCATTCATTATTCACTAACAACAGGGGTTACCAGGGAGTGAGCTGTAGTCTAAAAGAGCAGTGCCAGAGAGGCACAGCTTGCTTTCATCCTGCATCCAAGGGAACCCTCAGAAAGTGTCAGGGACTGGGCTAGAGAAATTCTTTGATCATGTTTTTTGTGGTGATTAAGATTCATGTGTGGACTTGGTGTTTCTTTTCTTAGGGCTGATGAGTAACTAAGCTGTGATTTAAATGAAGGTGGGCATTAGAAACTGAGTGTCTGAAGGGTTGTCCAAGCTCCACTCGAAGCTATAGAAGTGGAGGTCTGCAGAAAACAGATTCATGTTTGTCAATTTATTGGTTGCACCTCTCTGCTTGTGGAATACAGCAAATGCATATTTAATATGCATTGGTGCTATGAAATAAAGAAAGAGAAGCAGGGTCTTTTTTGGGGATGAAATCAGAGAGGATTGCTGGAATTTGAGCAAAGATACAGCTTTATTGTAAAAACATTGCAATTTCAAATTTGAAGTGTGTTTAGCCTCCTTCAATATAGCCAGAATCTTACCTTAGTACAGTTATTGTCACTGAATGTAAACCAGGAAAGGCTTTTCACCATAATTTGGTCTGATCTAAAATACTTGGTGTTATATGGACATGGTATACAGACCAAATAAGGGAAACAGTTTTCATTAGGACAGTTTGAATAGGCTTCATTGTAGGTGTTTCTTTGGAGATCAAAGCTGCCCTGCCACTGCAATCAGTGTCTTGTTAGCTGAAAAGCTTCTGCCTTTTGAGATATTGGCACATTACAATGATTTACTCATTTTCTTTCTTCACCATCTAAAGATTCAGAGTGGGAAGGAGTAAATGGTATGTGAAATGTACAGATTTGTTGTGCTTTTGAGTAGTTGGATAAATGGATGCATGTAATTGAGTTATTAATAATATCTCTCTGAGATTTTGCATGATTTAAATATTTTTTCTGTTTTAGTAGGCTTTTAGATTAGAAAAAGTCTATTCTAATCCTGCTCTTAGTCAAATTAACTTCCATGCTTTGACAGTGTGTTAAATGTATCAGCTTCATATTTTTTAGCTGTTTTCCAGATGGATTTTGCTGTGAAGAACAGTCTCATTGTCATAACACTTAAATTGCTGTCTTTAGGTATCAGATGGCTAGGTTACCTTACCAGCTCTGAAAGCTTTACTTCTGAAGTTCTTTGTCAAAGATGATTTTAACCGTTCTTCAGAGGGGATGGGGAGTGGGAAGAGACAAGACAAAAACTTACCAGTTTTATTTTGTGAAAAAATTGGCCAAGGTTCTCCTCAATCTCTCAAGTTGCCTACATATTTCTATATATCTATGTATGTCAGAGGTATCATAAGTAATCAGCAAGTTCTTCATGATTGTACCATAAACAATTTGTGCAATCCTCCTTTTAACAAGATTTTTTTCAGTTCTGGATATTGTTTTTATTAACTCAGATTCTCCTTTTTATTTTCATTCTGCTGTATTTTATTTTTCATGCAAGTTGGATTCTTCTCTAAGATAAAAGACCCTTTGCTCTTTTGTTCCAATATGGGGAACATATTATTGCTCCTTAAAATTTTTTTTCCATTCAGTATTGATTTCAGGATGGACTTTAATATTAGTACTTGGAGTAGTCTCAATCAAAAGAAATGTAGGGAGAGTTTGGGCAGGAGAAAATAGTAAAGGCAGCTTTATTGACAATTCTGTGTGGTGCCTGAATTGAGATGGGATGTGCCCAGTCCAGAGTTGTTCTCTTTGGTCCCTGTCCCTGCTCCTCCCTTGGCAGATGGCTGTGGTGTACTGCTGTCCTTGGCATGCTAGGAGGGAGCAGTGGGAAATGAAGCAGTTACTGCTCTTGGGAGTTTGAGTTCACCAGAATGGGACTCTCCTCTTGAAATGTGTCAGGAGAGAGTGAGGAGGGAGACAAGCTTCAATCTCTTGCTTGTATCTTCTGCAAGAAGAATCTTAGTAGTTTATTTAAAAAAAACCTCAATTACACTGACTTGAAATCTATGTTTCCTTTTTCTGTTGTCTGCATTTGTCAGTCATGTAATTTCCTTAGCATATGGTGATAAAATCAGAGTTTAGAAGTGTTCAAAAGAGGGTTTGAGTATTGGCTGGATGCTTTGGGGTTGTATAGATGATGGGATCTGAATCAGTCAATCAGATTTCCCTTTTTGGGATTTTTTTTTTTTTTAATCTTCTGTAGCTTAATATTCAAGCATGGTGGCAGTAACCAGTGCCAGCCACTTAGCTCCATACTGGACTAACTGGTAAATCAGGTTGGCAGCCTGGATGTGGAGCCACTCCTCCTGGAGCTGAGGCAAGTGTCCTGTGAGGAGTCATTGCATTGGAGCAGGGCTGTTTGCTGCCAAAACAGCCTGGTCATATTCTGTGTCTGGGGACACCCTCTTGGAGTGGGCTGGAACACATCTGTCTATAACACTTCTGTCAGTTCTGTACTCTCATCAAGTATTTGGGGTCTTTTAAAGTGTCAGAAGCATCAGATTTACTGAGTCATCAAAACTTTGCAGTGTGATACATGAATTCATTGAGTTTTTTAATTGTTTACTCAACTTTGACAAAATGTTACTGTTGTATATTTAGGAAGTAATTATAAGCATGTTTCTAAGAAAACAAGTGGAAATCCAGTATATGCATAACATGAATGATTAAGTTCTGCTTATTTCTAGGAAGTCAAGTTAGCTTTCACCAGATTAATGAAAAACAAAATGTATGAAATATACTGCCACTCATCTTTGATTCTGCTTATGGAAACAAGTGGCTTTTTTTACAGTGGATATGAGCATCAGCATTTGCTGCTATAAATTATTTTGTGCTGTTTTACAGACCTTACTTTGAAAGCTAAGAACTTAAATCTTGTTATTTAAAATGAGCTGTAATACATTAAACACCTTGCACAAAAAGGCACGTTGTATTCTTTGTGAATATGAATTATTTAAATACTTGAAGATTCAATACATGCTGGGATATGTTAAAAAAATTATTGCACTGCATAAAGTTATCTTGGTTGTATTTATCAGAAAAGAAGTTGCTGTGGGAGCAAAATGCACAGTGCTGTTCTTCAAGGACTTTCCCTTTATGTAATAAAATTTGCCTCCAAACCAAGAATTGTTAACTTGTCATTTAGGCATCACCTTTCTCTGAAATTCTGTACAGCTTCTTGAAAGTTTTTTCAAAAATTTGGCTGAAACAGTCTCAGTAGATTCAGTTTTATCTTCTCTTCCTTCTCCCCAGGCAGATTCAGCTGTGCTTGTGCCATTCCTAATGGGTGGCTTTAGGAACTGGTTAGACAGACAATCTCCAGTGCTGGAAGCTCCAGAGCATGCCAAGCCCACTGCAGTCCTTGGGATGAGAAGGTTTTTTGAACTGGCAGTCCTCAGTGTTATGTACTGAAATATGTAACTGAAGGGTGAAGGGAGCACTGCCTTTGGGAGAGCTTTGAGAGAAGGAAGATGTAGTAAAGCAGTCAGTGCTTTTTAGTGGCTTTGAGTGCTTGTTTAATGCATCTATCCAGGTTCAGTTTCCCTTTTCTAGTGCAGCTGATTTGCAGACTGATATCACCCTCAGTTATCTTAGGGGTTTTTTTTGGGATTTTTTTGTTTGTTGGTTTGTTGGGTGTTTTTTTTTGTTTGTTTTTTTTTTTTTTTTTTTTTTTTTTTTGGTTTTGTTTGTTTTTTGCTAAATAACATCTAACCTTCCTCTGCCCTCAACTGATGTTCTTTAGTCTTTCATCTGCTCTTGTTCTCCTCTGGAGTCTCTGTACGTGATCTCTGTTCTTCATAGCTTTATGCCCCAAATGAGTTGTGTTACTGAAGCTGAGCTCTACTGATACATGGAGAGAGGAGTGTTATTTCATCTGTCCTGCAAGCTGTGTTTTGTTTATACATCCATTTGTTGTCTGTCTTTTGCCTTTGGCTTGCAAGTTGGATTTGTCTTTAAATCTGCCACTACTTTTCTGAAGAACTTCTATAAATTATTCCATACTTGTGCATTTGATTATTCCTGTGTATGTGTGTGTATATGCATTTTTTCTGACACCCATGTTTGAATATGTCCTTTAAAAAAACTTTATCGACTCAAAATCATTAGAAAGGCTAAAATTGTGTCTTTGCTTTCAAAGAATTAGTTGGCTTTTGAGTAGCAAGAGGACCCCAGCAAACAAGAATGTTCTAACCAACCTGGCCTGACTTCCAGCTGGTTTTGTCTAGTATTGCCAAAACCAAATAAGCAGCATGTTTTGGAAGCCTCTAGACAGAAAGTAGTAAGATTTGCTAATAAAAAAAAGGATAAACTTGCACTTTTGCTGTGCTTTTGCTTTGTGCTTTTGGCTGTTAGCCTTCACTTACAGTGAGAGCATCCAGTACCCAATCCTCCCCAGCTCTAGAAACACAGCAAGAGATAGAACAACTTTGTTTTAGTCTTTACACAGACTAAGAGCAAAGACCTGGAGGAAATACTGAAAGAAATTTGCTTTGGTAAATCCTTAATTGACTGGACTTTCCCATACTCACTATTGAAAGCAACTCCCTCCTTTGGATTCATGCTTGTTATAGTTTCTCTCTGCCTTGTTCTCTGAAGAAGCTCAGAATAACTTCTCTGTGTGGTGGCACATGTTGGATTCTGTGACCTCTGATGGACAAAATCTGACATCTGAAGCACCAGAGCTTCAGAGACATGGAGCTGGGTGAAAGTGCATCTCTTCCCTTTTATTTTTAAAACTGCAAGAGGATGCTGCAAAAATTAAATAGATGGGATGATGCCCACCACCCGGGATGTTCATGTAGAGGGGTGTTAGCAGTGGATGGGTGTGTTCTTTCTTCAAGGTGGGTCATAGTTAAATAAATTCCCTATTTTCTTTCTGAATACTGTAATATCCTGGTTTTTGGTAGTCTGGTACTCCAATCTACTGTGGTGTTCTTGGAGGTCTTACTTTCAGGATCTTTGGTTATGCAGCATGTATATAATGATGACAGTACACTGAAAGGCTGTGGATCATTTTAGGCAGAGAAGAGGGTTTTATGAAGAGTTTCTTAAATGTTCAGTTTGAGACATGAATTTACACACTAGTTTGTTCTATACACCATTAGTGTGGTGATCTTTTTTTTTTTTTTGTTTGTTTGTTAGTTTGTTTTTCAAAGAAGTGGTGCACTTCATCACTCTGAAAAGTATTTAGGCTTGCTTTGCCATACATAATTAGCATAGACTGGGGCTAAAACTCTGTGGATTCTGAGTTAGCTCAGTGATGTTACTGGCACTCAGTTTGCTCTTAGATCTTTGCTTGAAAATGTAATAGTATTTTGAAATGTCTTTCTCCCAGATAGTCACTGAACACTGTACTGAGTCAAAATTGCTTTGTGATTCAGAAAGGCAATTACAGCCCATTGGGGCTCAGTTTGCCACTGACTGCTAGAAACTTTGACAAGAGTTCAAGTGGGCTGTTTGTCTATAAATAGCACTCAAAGGTTACTTGAGTTCTTGCCTTCCTGCATCTCTTTTGTGCGGGGGGGGGGGTGGGGGGGTGGGTCATATCCTGGAATCAGTCTCCACAGGGGTGGGATACTTTCCCTTCCTTTAGGTTACTCAAAAAGCAGAAAGTAATTCCACTCTCTTCCCCTTATCCCAGTGGTGGGAGTCTATAAAGTAACTTGTTTTCAAGGGACACAAACCCTAAAGGGGATGGGCTGTGGAATACTGAGCTGAGTTAGAATGCTAGAAGTCAAGAACAGGAATTCTGTTCACCTATCTCACCGTGAATATTTTTTTTCTTCTCTTGATGTTTCTCAGGGATATGTGAGGTTTTTCTTTGCTCCCTAGCCTCCCACAATGGACAGTGCCATTTCCATGTTCCTCCTTCCCTTGTTTCAGTAGCAGTCTTAGCTCTTTGACATGTATCTTTAAGATTCTTGAAGCCAAGCAGTTGTCAGACCTGAAATGAAAAAATATTCCTCTCTGATAAGCCATGAAAGGAGGAACCAGGAAATGAAGAATAATTGCCAACCATTAGCTGTGATATTTCTCTGTAAAATAATTAAATAAACTGTGTACATTTTTCCATATTTGATGGCACAAAGTAAAGAACTTGTAACTTTCTTTCCAGAGGTCATAATTTCTGCTTCTGGATCATTTAGCAAGTTGCCACCTTTGTAGTTGTATGGGTACATATTGTATGCACTACAATCCTAGCTTAAAATAAATTCCATAGGACTGACTTAGGGGTTTAAAACTACTTCATATAAGCACCCAGCAGTGATCAGATCCTGTCTTCTCTTCCTTGACATAAAGGAGTGTCCGAGCTTGTGTCCAAAGCTCGGAATTTGAGGGGAGCTCCTGTGATTCTGGCTGAGTGATGGCAGCTCCCCATGCCCGGTGGTGTGCTGCTGGGGTGCACCAGGATGGGTTGGGGTGCACTGGGATGTGCTGGGATGTGTGTGCTCACGCTCTGCTGGGCAGGCTGGGAGCAGGTGACTGCCCGGCTCGGGACATGTGCTGACTCTGCCGTTTAACTGTGTCCAGTTCAAAGCCAAACAAAGCCGGGCGAACAATTCTGCCCGTGGCTGAAGTTTTCCCTTAGCTAATCAAAGCAAGGCTGGCAGGCGTGATACAACCACAAGAGCATTTGTTTTAAGTCTATAAGTATAAAATGGAGTTGAATACTCTCTGGTGCTGCAGCCCTGGGGGAGGTGTGGAGGGTTTGTGGTGGGAGGAGATAGCAAGGGAGGGAAGAGAAGACTGGCAAGGGAAAAGGCATTGGGCACCCAAGTAGCTCACTGTGGTTTTGCTGCTGTGGCAAATCATTCTGGGTGTGTATTGCTGGCTTTTATCTGTGTTAAGGGTGAGAAAAAAAAATCCCTGACTTGGTCATTCAAAAAAATTGTAAAATGAAGTGCTAAGCTCCTATTTAATTGTGATATCCATGTAACTCCCATTTAATCCCAGCAAAGCATCAAAACAAATTCAGGTTTTTCAGACTCACATAGATAAACCACTGTTTAATCCCATTCTTTTCCATTATAATTTGAATTAAAGTTAGTACTGTGTTTTAAATATTTTTCTGAAATCTTATATTTTCATGCAATCAAAAACAAATTGGGAAGAAGGTCTTAGTAACCAGTGGGGAGGAGTGCTTTTTCCTTTAAAAAATAGAAACCAGAACAAAGCCAAACAATTTAATGGAGCTGGTAGAAATAGTTATCCTCAGACAGAACTGGCAGTTGTTTCCATTCTAATATTGCTTCTGTCCTGATTGTAGTTGCTCTTTTAAAACCCAAGGTGACCCAAGAGTTGGAGTTCTCTCCCAGATGCTCACCTGCAGTGAGATGGGTAGAAAAGCTGTTTGCTGCTGCTGAAATACATCTTTAATTATGACACCAGAGTAATTCATGATGCTTCTATATAAACTACATGTATATGTATGGATCAAATTGCATGTGTTTGAGTGAGCAGCTTGATTTTCTGCACATATGGGATGAATGTGATGAGTGTCTGGAAGTCATGGTTCCAGTAAGGAGTCAGCAATGTTGAGGTTTGCACCTGGCAACTTGTTGCCTTGTATTAAGGCAGATATTTCTTTGATAGAGATTTGATAGAAACAAAATCTTGAAAAAATTGAAAGTTTGATTTTCTTTATAAATACTCTGGATTAGGGAACAAACATTTGGAGTTAACATTGTGAATTAGTGATGGGAAGGTGTGTGAGGTGGGTAAGATGTTTGTTTTAGTGGCTGTTTGCTGTCATAGTCAGGCAGTAGTCTGCTGTTCCTGCATGCTTTGCTCTCCTCTTACCAGTTCTCGTAGTCTAGAAAGATCCTTTGCTGGTCAGACTTACCTTCCTGTGCTGAGACAAAACTCGCTTTTCTTTCTCCCAGTGTGAGGGCAGTGGGGGAAACATGGGGAGAGGAGGAGCACAAAGTTATCCTTCTGGACATGGCCAAATGTTAATTTGGCACAGAAAAGCTCATGCTATTTTAGCTATAGAAAAGGTAACTTAATGTTCATACCTGGGAGAAAATGGATGCCTAATGAAAGCTTGGAAAAAATCAAACTGACAGAAAAATTAAGAGTTCTGCTGTAGCAAAGTCTGACATGGTCAGGATTTTAAATAAGATGAGGACTTTTAAGGAGGTAGTTATGCAGTTAATTTTTCTGGTATTGTTCTGTTCTATTTGACCTCTCATATGTTAACAAATCTCTGCTACAAGGTTTAAACCACTCTTTTATTTCAGTGTTCCTAGCTAAAATATGTCTGGTATTCCATATCTGTCAAATACCTGTATTCTTGCTTGCATTCTGAAAACAAAGGAATGGGGTGGATTGATTTGGTGGAGAGGAATTAAATGAAATTGCAGACTCTTTGGGAAGATTGGGATTTTTCTAGAAACATCCTTAAGTCTATGTAAAGCTGTTTTTCATTGCTGGATTTGCTTACTGGGCTTCCAAGCTTTACTAAAAATGGAAGTTGGTGGCTGAGAAAGTGAATTCCCTGACTAGGTAATCCTTATTGAAGTGACGTTGAGACTAAAATGAAATCTAAATTTATAAACTGAAACTTAATGAATCTAATTTCTCAAAAGAAATGTTAATGAATATTGACTAGCTAATCAAGGATTTGTGTTTGTGTGGAATTCAAAATTAGTTTTCAGAGTGTGAGATATTTGAGCACAGTAATATAAAAGGAGATGATCTCAAAAAGAAACCCTTGCCATCAAAATGTTACTGAAATAACAGTAAGAACTAATTGTGGCTGAAGAAGTACTTCCTGGCTTTTGATTTTGGAAAAAGAAAATCTTGCTGCTACAGCTGCTGTGCTGGAAAGAGGAGAGAATGTGGTGGAGATTGCTGGCTCCTGTTCCCACAAGTGCATTGAAATAGATGTAAATGCAAGTGTAATATTAAAAGTTTGTAGTTTCAAGTAAGTGAATACTGGGAGCTGGAATTAGGGAAAGTTTTCTCTGAATGTGTATGTAGTGTATTGGCCTTTTAGGTTTTTTCAGCCATCCCCTTTCACTTGTAAATATTGCTGGTGGATATTGTGGGTGATTTCCTATTATGTTTAAGAATGTGGATTTATGAAGAAGGGATATTTTGGGATAAGGACCATGAAATGCAGTCCAAGAGAATAAATTTCTGCTTTTGCCAGAAAATGCTTAACAGATGATCTGAACATGACTTTTCAGATTGCAGTGAAAATATCATTTTTGGGTGTCACAGTTTGCTGTCAGGAATATGATTTGTAGCAATTGAGAACTCAGCTGCTCTTGAAATCTATGGGGAACTGTGATGGTGACACATGAAATATTGTAAAATGCTAATTAATAAAATTTTTAAAACCCCCTTAAGCTGTAGCTCTTAATTTCATGCTAAATGAATTTTATTTAGCATGTCCAAATACTAATTGGAAAGAACAAAAATTAAAATTGCAGGCAGTGAGTTCTGTTTGTGCCATGTACTTGGTGAGATGGGAAAATAGTTTTATAGTGAAAATTTGTACCATGTGTATATAAAAGGATGTGTGAAGTGCAGATACATCAGGGCTGATGGAGGTACAGTGAGTTTTCATTGCTCTGGAGCTGAGCTGAGGTCAGACCATAACTGTGATTTTCAGTGGTAGTGATTCCAAAGGCGTGTGCTTGGCTTGGAAACACTGAAAGCCTCAGTGTAGTTTTTTTAGTGTTTTAGAAAACAAAGCTAAAATAATCCCTACCAGATCAAACTGTTCCATGCCTGGGAATAGTAGTGTTGAAATGACCCACTGAAAAATGGAGAAGCATTCTGGATAATGCTTTCCTTCAAAAATAAACCCCAAAAATCCCAATTGGCATTGCTCAGGCTGTACTCTCACTTATAATAGTTATTCTCCTTATGCTACAAGTAGAATTCCCTTGTAATTCTAATGTTCTTTAGCTTATTGTGAATTTGATTTTTTAACAACACTTTATATGTAAGTTTTTAAAAGCATGTGAATTTTAAATAAGTGCACTGGAATTAATTATTAGTCTTTTTGAATTTCTTTACCTGAAGAGCACTAGTCAATATGTGGCTTTTGGTTTGAGGACTTTAGCCTGAGCAATCAGTATACAATAAGCTACATGTAAATACTTAAAATACATTAAAAAATTGTAAATATATTTGTCCCTCATTCTGGTGCTGCAAATTAGATATCTTAATGCAGTGAAACTCGTTAATGACTGTTTCTTTTGGTTTGCTTGGCTTTGGACTGTTCTTTACAAGCAAATGGAGGATGCTTTTCTTTGGTTTACTGCTTCTGAAACTGATGTAATATGAAATTTGTGTTTGGGGAACATATTTAGACATCATCAGAGAGGAGCCAAGTGCACACTTTTTTGTTAGTTGCACAGGCAATGTGTAACTTTGCCACTCAGCCATCCCAGACCTTGCAGAGCAGCATGTGTTCAGTTCTGCTTGTTGCCTTCTTGTCTGGTAGCAGCTCTGTGATGTGCTGGAGTCAATCCTGTTCTGGGAGGGTCACTGCTTGTTGGCGTAAGGCTTTGGACAGTCTAGAACTTCTCCATTCCTCTGAATGGAGATTCCAAAGAACCTAAAAGTTCCTCCCCTCTCCTTCCTTGAACCCTCTTCACCTTGTTTGAGGTGCTACTTGTACACCAGGCTGATTAGAGCAGATTCCTGACATACTGGTAAAAAGATAAGGGACACATTTCTGCACCATGTTTCTCATTTTTTACTTCTTTGGGTTTTTTAACGCTGTCCACATTTCCATCACAACTTGTCCTTAAGTGTGTGTAAGCCCTTAAGGACCCCCAGCTGATTCTGTACAAGCTGAAGTTGGGTTTAGACGTTGTGATGAACATGAGGGCATAAATTGAATGTGTTACATGTAAATGTCCTCCAATGTGCCTTAGAACATGCGAGTGTGCTGGAGCTGACAGGGAAAGCACAGAATCACCACTGAATCTTTCATGCTTTGTGAGGGTTACTGAACATTATCTCTTGGATATGTTGATCTTTTTGGAGTAGTCTCCCTTGATGCTCAAAGTATATGTTGACACCATCTGTGTGTCCTATGAGAGACTTAACTGTGTTTTCCAAAGGCACAAACCTATTGGTGTTGACATGAAACTCTAACCTTGGTAGTTACAAGGTGGGAATACCCTGATGGGTCTGAAAGTCAACAAGGAAATTGGAGTGTTAGTTATAGGAGTGTAGGTGTGTATGTGATGAGCAAACTTTTCCCTTGAAAGGTGAGTTCCTTGTTCTAATACACCTCTGTAATCAACTTCAGGCTAATTTAAATAATAGTTCAGTAATATGGCATTAAGGTGTGGAATATCTGGCCCTGAGTTCAGTCATCGACCTCTTCCATTGTTGGGTAGTGCTGCTGGCCTTGTTCCTGCCAGGTTTGTGAGCAGCTGGCACATGGCTCCAGCAGCAGGTGTTCAGATGAAGAACTGCCCACTACAGAAGAGGTGAAGATATGTCTGGCTCTTATCTGAAGAGGTGTGGGTCCTGCGGAGGCCATGCTTTTCTCTGCAGAGGGAAAAGCAAGAACATCACAGTACAGGTGAAAATGTCTCCACTCTCTATTCTTCCAGTTATGTATTGTTCAGGAATATCCTTAAATAGTGACTTTCAGGGCCGCTGTTCTTAGGTTTGGTAGAAGGCACAGGCTTTACAGTAATTCTATCCAAGCTATTTTTTAATTCAACTTTTTTGGTCTTTGTATGGCAGCTTATGTTGGATGAAGGCACTTCCTTTTGGCTTGCTTAAGAACATACTCTTCATAATTTTAGTGTTAAGCTGTAACCTTGCATTAGAAAGATCCTCTGTACAATTAATGATTGTGGACTGTTCTCAATACAAAACAACAGGTCCCATATTCTCTTTTCAAACTTAAACCTGCAACAGTGGTCAGGCCATGAAAAAATGGAAAGGATGGCCTCTATAGAGGCTTGTGTGTAATATTCCAGGAAGTACAGAATACCTAACCTTGGGGTCAATTCAGGTAGTGTCAGATCAGTAACATATTAGAGAGACTGTAATAATGGGAAAAATTGTGATCACTCTTGTGCAGGAGTGCATAGAATGGTCCTGAGGGTGCTCTCAGTATTTGTTGGATGGGAGGAGGCAAGAAGAGTTTTGGCCAAGATCCTGCACGTAAATCAGACTGCTGGAGTCCCTGTGTGTATGAAAGTGACACAAGAACAAGTGGTTTGGGCACAAAATTAAGTAAATTGGACATTAAAAGACACATGAGTTTTACAGCAATTGAGATTCTGCCATAGTCATCCTAAATCATAGCAAAATAAAAACTTCAAATTGTTATTATATAGTAAATTATTGAGTATAGTGTGCAAAAGGGGAGTGAATGAATGTGTGTCTGCAGTGGTAGTTCTTGTAGTCTGTCTCCCTTTGACTCCAGCCTGCCAAACAAGTGTCAGCTCTGATGTCTTCTGTGGCTGTTGTTTAATTTTGGCATGTTCAATATAAAAATAAGAAATTAAGAGCTGGGGATGGCACCTGGGTTGAGCTTTAGCTGGTGAGGTATATAAAAGGCACCTTCCATTTACCCTCTGAAAGGCCTTGGTGTGGTTATAGCTCAGTTTTTGGACCAAAGTCAGAAACTGGAGTGAGCTGTAAGCACACTTGGTCCAGAAGGAATAGCCAGTGACCTGTGGTTGGTGAGTCCTCCAAGGAGACCACCAGCTATAATCCATGGAAACAGATACTTGGGAATAGGAGAGCTGTAGTGGGTCAAGCTCGCGTGTCTTTGCCAGGCACCGGAGATCTGTGGTGTGACTTCTGCCTTCAGAAATCCCAGGTATGAATGCCACAACAAAATTTTCAAACAGAGAAGGTATCAAGTGTAGGTCCTGCTTGTCCAGGTAGCCTGTCAGTTCTACTGCCTTGGTGAGCTGGAATGATGGAGATATCCAGTGTAGTTGCAGATAGTCAGGTTACGTAGGCTTTTGGGTTTTGCTGGTGGTGTTTTGGTAGTTTTTTGGGTTGGTTTCTTTTGGCTGGACTTTGTATTTTCCATTTCATTTGTCAACAGTAGAGCTGTTAACAGCTCCTTCAATTAGACCTTTTTAAAGGGGAGGGAAACTGCAGTTGTATTGCTCCTTGTAAGCTAAATCTGTGCATTTTTAGCCTTTGCTCAGGGGTCCTGTGGATTTCTCTGAGTGCTTTTCCATATTGTTTACCATGGTGTTCAGCTTTGGTAGCAGCAGTCCCAGATGAGGCCTCAGTGCTGAATTGTGAAGACTTAATTCTTTGTGTTTCCTTTAGCAGTGCTTTATGTACACTGCAGTGCAGTGTAAGCCAGCACTGCCACCAGAAATAGTTTGTGTAAACATCTCAGCAGTTACTCCCTGAGCCATCCTGGGGAAGCAGAGCTGTGGAAAAACTCACTTTCTTGGTGTATTTGGTACTAAATCGACGTTCTGACCCAGTTTTGCAGTGGCTGCCCCTCACTGTCCCACCTGCTTCAGCTGCAGAGATGACAGCTCCTTTTAAACCCTTTTACAGCACCAGCAAATTCAGTTTACATGAATGCACAGTTTACATGAATACACGAATGTGAGCTGTGGCATTTGAGGCTTGTTTATAACCTTGCTATATTTAACAGCAATGGCCACAGGGGTGGTGGCCTCCACAGTTTGTAGGTGAAAGGGGTCATGTGACCAGTGGCCTCCAAGAGTCCATGGCCCCTCATTTTATGTGCTCTGATTGCTCTGGATTAGCCAGGCTTCCAACCCAGACAGATCAAGGTCTGATTTCTGATTTCATTGCAGTGTGGACAATTATTTATAAATCGGTTTTCATAGCCCCTTGACCGTGCTGGAGGGATCCAGATGTTGGGATGTTGGAGCCAGGGAGGAGGTGCACAAGTCTCTTACGCAGCCCATTGAACCTCCATTGCTCATTAGATCAGCCAAGTAAGCTGCTGCACCCCAGGGGAGGTGTTTCTCAATGGCAGGAGATGCATTCTTCATCACGGCCAGCACCACGTTCCAGTGGTCAGCCAGCACTTGGTGCACTGCACCAGCTGTGCAGGGTAAAGTCACAGTGTGCCTGGTGTGTGGTGGCATAAAGAGGTTTAGGGTGGAGAAATTTGGTAAGTATTGATTCTCACATTATCAAGAAACAAATTGGATGCTCTCAAACTGGAGAAACACATTGTCTGAAGACAATGTTCAAACTAAAAATATGGTTTATTCTGTAATAATAACAAGGTGGGTTGTGCTAAATGTGGTGTAAATCAAACCTGCAGAGATATGCACATACCAAAGAGCAAATCATCTGAGGGGTAAGGTGCCTTATTTCCAGATATTTGTATTTAGTTTGACCCTTTTTAGCAGCTAAGGAATTGAAAAGTTACTGATTTATGACTGGTGAAGATGGCTGATCTATATACCAGTAACTGTTTGCTTTTTGTAGCATATGAAATTGATTGTTTTATGTTTGGGGGTTTTTTTTTTTGGTGGCTGGGAGGTGTTTGTGCTGTTTGCACATTTGTACATGAAGATACATGCCCTGCCCACACTGCAGTGGTTGTTGGCACATGTTAAATAGGCTGTGCTTAACTATGAGGAGTAAAACCTGTGTGGAGTAAAACTTGAGCAAAGAAACTCCTATAAAAAAAAAAAGAAACTGGTAAAAAAGTTCCTTGAATCTAAGCATTTCTACTGTGTTATGTCTGTGAAGGAGAGTCATTGGTTTCAAGTATACTTAAAATATTTGAAATTTCATTTTGTAACTTTTGTTCCTGTAGCTAGAGCTGGGCAGTTTAGAGTAGTAAATTACTGGGAATTTAAACTAATAAACTTTCATGTTTTTTTCTACTCTTAAAAAAAAAAAGATGTATTAGAGCTCAGTCTGCTTTGGTTTGGATGGGAAAGGGGTAATAAGTGTTTTAAGTTGAAAAATGCTTCACATTCAGAAAAAATTAAATCCAGCCTGTTTCCCAAACTTCTGGTTTTGGGCTTCAATGTCTGGATTTATCCTTATTCTTCCAGTATGAGGTTTTTTGGGGTTTTTTTGAGTTCTTCAAAGGTATGAGTTGAGACTTTGGCACAAATAACAAAGCTGCCAGTTGAAAGATACAGGGTTTTTACTGCTGTATTGTGATTACTTAAATATTCAGGTCATGGGCAAATGTTAGCAGATAGTTTAGTTTTAAGTAGCTAATTATCTGGCATGTTTGCAAATGATTTTTAACTAATAGTGCATGTGGCTGAACTCTAAAATAGTGTCTTTGCATTTCTTTTGTGTGACTTTCATACTAACCCGACTGATGAACTGAAGGAATTGGTAAATTGTCCACTGCCGATGGCAAAGCCTTCGCAGATCCCGAGGTTCTCCGGAGACTGACGTCGTCCGTCAGCTGTGCGCTGGACGAGGCGGCCGCAGCGCTGACACGCATGAGAGCCGAGAACAATCACAACAACGGGCAGGTGGACAAGTATGTACTGAGCACCCTGCTTCCTCTCCTGTGCAATGGCATTTTACATTCAAATTCAGTTAATTGTATGTACTGACCACCCCTGGTTCCCCAACTACAAAATGGGATTTTATTTCAAATTCAGTTAATTGTATGTACTGACCATCCCCAGTTCCTCAACTACAAAATGGGATTTTATTCCAATTCAGTTAATTGTATGTACTGACCACCCCCTGGATCCACAACTACAAAATGGGATTTTATTTCAAATTCAGTTAATTGTACGTACTGACCATCCCCAAATGTGAAATGAAATTTTATTCAAAATTCAGTAAATTGTATGTACTGACCATCCCTGGCTCCCCAGCTATGGAATAGGATTCTATTTCAAATTTTATAGTTAGTACTTGGTCATGGAGCTGTTCTACTGCTAGCTGCAGAAGCAGATTGCATCTGAAGGTATAACTACTGTCCCGTCAGATTATTGGCTTTACAGGGTAAGAGAAAAGTTTAAAAAAAAAAAAAAAATTACTTTCTAATCTGCTGCTCTGTGTACCAAAGAGTTGGTTCCCTTCAAGAAAGGTGAAGTTCTTAGCTGTAGAAGAGTAGGTGATTGCTCTCTTAATTGCTGAAGTTTGTATGGTTGCAGTATTTATATTAGTGATTTCTGTGATACTTGATTTCTGACTTTTTGGCTTTGTCTGCAATAGGCACTTGCCTTGGCACCTGCAGTCAGCAGTTTGTCATGTTCACAGTCTCTGTGTATCTGGCATTGCCTGAAGTGGGGATAGCATCAGTGAGGTTTGCTCCTGTCTTGCAAACACCACAAAAACCAGCTTTGAGCACTCCTCTCTGCATCTGGTCTGTATGAGAGCATACTACAAGTTAGCAACTGACAAGAACAAGCTAGTTTAGACAATAACGAAAGTGTCTATCTCCATTTCACCTATGGAAATACACTTGAAAAATATATGCATGCAAGGTGTATTTTCAAGTAAAGCTTAGCACTGAAGTCAAGAGTCTTTACTTAGACTCTGTAGGGAAGCTGCCCAGCTGTTGCAGGTGTGTTTTGAGCTCACTGATTGAGTTGTAACTGTTTTTGCAGTCGCAGTTTGGCAGAAGCATGCTCCGATGGGGATGTGAATGCTGTCAGGAAGCTGCTGGATGAAGGACGGAGTGTAAATGAACACACTGAAGAAGGGGAGAGTCTGCTTTGCTTAGCCTGCTCAGCAGGATATTATGAATTGGCACAAGTAAGTAACAAATACAATTAGGACTAAACATTTGTGAAGCATTGGTTGAGGGGCTTCTTTGATAGGTAAACATTTTAGCTATTGTGGTTATTCTAATTTTTTTTATTATATCAATATAATATCACCGAATACAGCATATTGTGGTTTTCCAGTTGTTGTTTGGGTTTCTGTAGTGGAAAATGCACCCACTTATGCCTTTAGGTTGAAGGGACTTGTTTGAGGAATGACTCCTGTGTTTTGTGATGTAACATCTTTTCTGGTGTAGTTCTGCCAAGCAAGAGGATCTAAAATAGCAGCAAACCCAGATATACAATTGATTACTTTCTAAAATCTCATGTTTCAGTCACACATTCCTTTTTTTTAAATCACGTTTGTATCAACAGCGCATTACTTTCTGTTAATTTTGATCTATATTGCTTCTGTGTCTAAGGGCAGCTGCTTTGAAATGTTTAGGTGATAGTTCCCAGAAATACCCAACTTCACATTTTGGTGTGAAAACATGGGACAGGGAGAGAACTTCTCACCTGTGAGCTTTACCTGTGGGTGCCCTGGTCATTATTGCAGGTGACAGTTTCTGTGCTGTCATTCTGGTCAGTGAATTGCCCTGTGACATTTGAGAAATGTCAGTGTTTTACTGGAACTTAGATATGAACAAATGTAGAAACTCAGGATTTTCTGCAGCAGAACCCAGTGCAGGCAGTAACAATTGGATGGTCCTGAGGCTTGCACTGGGCTGTGAGTCTCACAAACCCCACTGAATTAAAAACAAAAGCCTAGGTGTTACAATTTACTCACTGTAGTGAACTTTTCCCCTAGGTGCTTCTAGCTATGCACGCCAACGTTGAAGATCGAGGGAATAAAGGCGACATCACGCCCTTGATGGCAGCAGCCAGCGGAGGCTACGTGGATATTGTTAAACTCCTCCTTGTCCATTGTGCAGATGTCAATGCACAGTCCTCCACAGGTAACTGGGGAGCAGCAGCACAGTTAGTAAGACTGGCACATAAGGCACACAGCTCTTCTGAACATCTGTGTTTTTGTCTAACACTTCCATTCACAAGAAAACGTGGCAGGAGCTGTTAGGAATAGACCAGATCTGTAGCAAATGTGTTTGGAGTCTTAACTGGCCATTATTAAAGATAGGTTTTAATACAAATTCTAATGGAAAGCATTATTCCTGTAAAAACCACTCTGGTGTTAGAGGACAAGAAAAAAATACATGAAGTTTATCTTTTCTCATTGGTATAATCCACATTACCCGGTGATTGGGTAATGACCACAGGACACATCCCATCAACACCAGTTATTTCTGTCTGTCCCTTTTTACCAAAGAGGGCTTAAAATCTTTTCAGTGCATTGAGTGTTTTCTATATTGCTGCTTCTTGACCACAGCTTAACTAACCTCACTGACAGCATTATCCTGCAGTTGGATTCTGTTTATTAAGATAGAATTTAAGCTTTGTTCATATGTTCAAACAAGTCATGTGTCCGAACTGTTGAGATATACTTTTTATCTTTCTGTTTAGCCATATTAAGCAAAGTTACCTCAAAAATGACTGTATCATTTAAAACAGGAGCCATATGTGAGTGTCTGTCACTTACAGTACCAGAGTTTCAAATTATAAATTTATTCTCAGCCAGCCAGTAGAAGGTTTTCAAGGAATTACAGAATAGAATCTTAAGCAAAAAAAAAAGACAAAAAAACCATCCTCCCAACACTACAGTAAAAATTACTCATTGATCTTTGTGTGTGTTTATTTGATCTAATTTTGTGTGCTAAAGTAGGAAACACAACATTCAAACTTTAAAAAAAAACCTGATTTGTAATACTGGCTTGGCATTAAAACTTTCATGTTACAGTTATTTGGGATTTTTTACCCAGCCTGGGATGATGGGCTGGAGTAACATTGCTGTGAAGTGAAAGGCAGCTGCTTTGGTGATGTACTTGGGTTTGTTCTGAGCTGTTAACACTGATCTCCTTCCCCATGTTAGGAGTGGGTGATGGGAAGGGCTCTCATGCAACCTCTCCTCTGCAGGGAACACAGCTCTCACGTACGCCTGTGCTGGGGGCTTTGTGGACGTGGTGAAGGTGCTACTGAAAGCTGGTGCTAACATAGAAGACCACAATGAGAATGGACATACCCCCCTGATGGAAGCAGCCAGTGCAGGGCATGTCGAGGTTGCAAGAGTATTGCTGGAATATGGTGCAGGAATCAACACTCACTCCAACGAGTTCAAAGAAAGTGCACTTACACTCGCATGCTATAAAGGTATTGTATCTTGTTTTGTATTTTTGTTTAGATTTGGTTCCTTGGATTTATCTGATTAAAACTTGCAGTAATACTTTGAAATATCTTCCTAAGAGTTTTGTAAAACTGGATTTTGGTTTTAAACTCAATGTCACAAAATGCTTCTCTGTGGTGTAATGGTATTAAGTCTGTGTTTGTGTCCAGATGTGGATGTGTTTGATGTGTTGCAGATGAAAACTTGTAACTGGCTATGTCTAAACTTGTGCTTTGACACACAACCATTCTCTTCTTCTACCCACTACCACATTCCCTATTTCATTTCCAACTCCCTTACCAACTGTCTGTGAATTCTGAAAACATCTCTGTTGGTTCTTCAGAAAATGCCAAGTTGGAATGTGTGTTTCTGTAATATCTCATGGAGAGGCAATGCCTCCATTATTACTGGATTCTTTTCCTTCAGTATAATTTGGGAGAATGTCTATGAATTCTTAAATATGATGAACTTTTAGGGACTTTTGACTTAATTTCTTTTGCTCTTTAAAGCTTCTATGTAAATTAACAATGCAATGGTGATCCATGATCCACTGTGCTTCTACTGTTTGTTTCCCAAACACTGTTTTTCTACAAATAGAAACTAAGGATGTGGATTTATTGTCACAGTAACTTTAGGCTCTGTGGTTAGGATTGAGGATACATACTATGTATAACCTATCTGAGGACTTCTATCTAGATTTGCAATGGATTTCCTACAGCATGTGGTAGTTCCTTACAGGGAAATGCCAATAATAGTACCCCTGAATGTGTTGGAGGTTCATTCTTGTTTCTTTTGACACAGGACGTAATTCCTAAAGGAATATAAAACCTTAAATGACATAGATGTCCTGTATTATCTTTGACAAGATGGTTGATGGTTTTCTTGTCAGTTTATGTAAGACTAGGTCTTCCTTCAGAGAACAATGCTCATCAAGAGGCTAAAAACTTAGAAGGGGGAATTTCTAAAATGGCGGAAACCGTAACAGAGCGTAAATCAAGTTTTGGTAAAGCTCAGTAGAAACTTTTAAAAATAATGTGATATGATATATGATATGATGTGATATGTGTACCTTAGTTCTCAAAAATATGTGTGTGAATGTTATTGGAAAGCTTAAAGTTAAGATCAGATCTACATGGGCCCATCCATAAAAGATAATCCCCCAGTTGTATGCTGCCTTGGAACTCTTAAATGATCTGTCACTGTACAGTTCAATAGGAAATAAGCACAGTTTTGTAGCTTGAAGTCACAAGGAAAGGTTCTTGTGGAAACTTGAATTAGACAGGTCTGTCTCCATCTCACAGCTGAGCAGTGCCTTTGGGAAAGGCTTTCTGAAAGCTGCTGACTCCTTTGCATTAGTATTTTTTAAGGAGTACTTTAAAAAGCCATGTTTGCCAGTTGTAACTTGTAAAGATTCTAATAGCAAACTGTGATTTCTTTAAATGTATTGTCTGTACTGCTAAAAGTTGATGATGTGGAATACTTATGTATTTTGATCTGTTTCATTTGAAGGCCATTTAGATATGGTTCGTTTTTTGCTTGAAGCTGGAGCTGATCAAGAGCACAAAACAGATGAGATGCACACGGCGCTGATGGAGGCCTGCATGGTAAATACCTTTGTTTGTACTGCTCCCTCCTCGGGGAGAGAGGAATGCAGGAGGTGATAAAATAGAGTGAATCTTGGGTAAGAGCTGCTTGGGGGCTGCAAGTAAATGTGTGTGTTGTTATTGAAAAAAGGGCTTACTGTAGCTCCCACCAGCTTCTCAGTCTAACTGCTCAAAAAGAAAAAAATACCTTAATTTTGGAGGGGTGATGTGGTTTTTTTTAATGCTCCCTGTGTGAAGTTTAGGGGTGACTAATCTGCAGTGCAGTGACGTAGTACAAGTCACTAGTTTGGGATTTTGTTTTATTTTTTAGTGTGTTTTCCACCTTTGTTTTTATAAATAAGGTCTCTCATGTGTCGTGGAATGAGCCTTCCAGAAGTGCACTGAGCTGGATGATTCATGCATTACAATTGTCTGTTCATCACTGCCCGAAGTGCTTTGCATGGACAGATGACTTGCTCTCTTCTAGGTTTCTGTAAATGAGATTGTCAGGTTTTTCTTTTGACCTACCATTTTATTTTGATAAATACTGTAGTCCTTAGTTCTCTAGCAACTGTCCACATAATTTCAATGCAGCCATTGAGGAAAAACTTCCCTATCTAAGAGCATCATCTTAATAGAGAGTGTGCTATTGTGTCAAAGCATATCTGCAACCATTTCTGTACAGATCTTGGGTGACCTTTTCTCTCTACTTCAAGCTGGGGAGCTTCTTTGAAGAAAGAACAGGGACCTTGTTTCCATAGGAAGCACAGCAAAAAGAGAGAAACTGAATTTTCTCCCAGTAGCCTATAATCCTTGGAAGATAGCTGCAGTGTTCCTCCAGTCTGCTGAGAGCTGGAGGATCAAGTGTTCTTTCAGTGCAGTTGTGAGGTGATGATGCAAGCGCCCAAGGTCAGGTTGTAACATGGGGAGCTGTGTCCAAGCCTTCAGATACTGAGCTGGTAATTGTATCCTTGAATAGCCTTCCCTGCAGGAGAGCCTGGTGCCAATAAGGAATTCAGAAGGACAGTGGGTGCATGCTGTCACCTAAAGGAGATTGCAGCACAACTGGTGGCTAAAGGTTAATTAGCCCCACTGTTCTGTTAAGGCTGGGATTGGTTTGTTTTTTTTGCGTTTTCTTAGTTTCCTGGTGAAACAATCCAAGGGCTGCCTTGATTTGGAGGCTGTGAAGCACCTCACTTAGGGGAGAGAGTTGTGAGGTTTGCCTTCATTCTTTCAGCTCTTTGGTGTATCAGACTGGGTGTTCACACATTGCAGAGTGTGTATTGGCATTTGAAAGCAGCAGAAAGGAAGATGAGCCTTTGAAGTCCCAACTCCATAACAAGGAATTTGTTTCTTGTTATCATTCAGCTGCACCCTTGCACAAGGGAGCTGTTCCACCAAATTGTTGTGGCCGTTCCCAGTCTTCATCTCTTTCCATCTAAGGAATGCAGCAGGTACAGGTTGCTGGGATGTCTGGTGTCTGATCACCAATTCTTTTGTAAGAGCCTCAGAGTTTGTTTTGGTCGGGACAGTGCCACATTTAGGGTAATGCCTCTAATGAGGTGGCTGTTGGCTTCTAACCAACCCTCTGAGAACAACAGCTTGTGTTTAATGTGCACCCCTGATTGCTGTCCTTCTCAGGTTACCCAAGACCTGCTTCATGGGCAGCTTAAGCTTTCCCCTTTTGCTGATGTTGTGACTCTCTACCAACTACACCTTAGGTGAAACGTGGATTTTTAGGTACTTGGTCTGTTTCAAGTAACTGAGGAGTTTAACAATACTTTCTTGAGAAGGTGACAGATACATCTATGTGTTTTGATTGGTAAGGATTCAGACTGCTCTGGCAATCCTAATTCTCTTCTTCTATGGCTTTACCCCAAGGTATTTTTCAATCACCTTTAAGGGTTTTTCCAAGTCTTCTCTCCTTCTGTTAACCTGCCTTATTGTTACCCACTTCAGTTTCTCTGCAGGTATCTTTCCCAGGGTCTAGAAGTTGTCAATTGGGGCTTTATTAGTTTTTTGTCTGCAGAAGTCATGAATACTACTACAAAGAATAAGAAATTTTTTTTCTGATGCTTCTTTTGAGGTTTAGTCATGGAGTGGATTTATTACTTATGGCACTTGTTTGCTATCTCTAGTATGTTGTGTCTCAAAAATTGTGCTGGACAATTAAGCTTTGTGCCATAATTCTTTTTCCCTCAAGAAATAGAAACACCAACATATATCTAGCTCTTTTTTCCTCATGCATTTAAACCTGACTTAGATGCAGGTTGGGTCCAAGTGTTGCCATAACTGTCATAATTAAACCACGATAAGTAAAAAAGGTCTGTCTTTGTAGCTCATTTTCAGTGTGATAGTGGTTGCAAGTACAGCATCAGATGATTCAGTTGTGTTGACTCCTGGGTTGCCCTTTGCTTGCAGGATGGCCACGTGGAGGTGGCACGGCTGCTGTTGGACAGCGGTGCCCAGGTGAACATGCCCGCGGATTCCTTCGAATCCCCGCTCACCCTGGCTGCTTGTGGCGGGCACGTGGAGCTGGCAGCGCTTCTGATCGAGCGAGGAGCCAACCTGGAGGAGGTCAATGATGAGGGGTACACACCTCTGATGGAAGCTGCCCGGGAAGGCCACGAAGAGATGGTGGCCTTGCTGCTGGCACAAGGTGAGATCCCGTGGCGATGGAGCACTCAGAAGGACACGCTGTGATCCGTGGCCAACAGGTGTCCTGTGCAGATTGCTCTGCTGTACCCACAGAACAGAGCTCAAACACCCAAACTACTGTGGGGGTGATGAGCAATCACCTCCCCAGCCAGAGTGTGGCCAGGTCAGTGATGATTGTTTTGTTCCCCAGGGGCAAATATTAACGCACAGACAGAGGAAACGCAGGAAACAGCCCTGACCCTGGCCTGCTGTGGAGGCTTTTCTGAAGTCGCTGACTTCCTTATTAAGGCAGGAGCTGATATAGAGCTTGGTTGCTCAACACCTTTGATGGAAGCTGCTCAAGAGGGTCATCTTGAACTGGTGAAATACTTGCTGGCAGCAGGTATGTGTTCAGAGCAAGTGATTAAGCCCACAGATATCATGGACTTGATGTGTTTTGTGTGATATGGAAGATGCCTGGGCTTTGGATAGTAGCAGTGTTGTAACAAGAAACAATATCCTCAGATAACTTAGCAAGAAGGAACAGGCATATGTTGCACCTCAGTATTGTTTGATACTGTTAACAGAGAAAAGTGCCTCCTGGAGCAGGTGATCCTGTTCTGTATCTAGAAAGCATCCACATTCATTAGAAACATTGTTCCCAGCTATCTGCATCTTGGACAAAATTTTAATACAGATAATGCTTGGTTTTGCTTGCTACTCCAGCTTTGACTAAGCCTGGTTATCTGCATTCAGTCTCCCTGAATAACCAGTTCTTTAGGAATGGTGTGCTGGGAACAAGTGTGAAGACAGTTTCTGGAATGTGCTGAATTTCTGTGATGAATGAGCTACATTACACACTAGTAAAACTTAAATTTTGCTGGAGTTTGGGGTAAAATGATGCTTCAATATTCATCTTTCAGTTTATGAAGTTGGTAAAGTTTAAAGTGTTCTGCTTAAAATAATAAAGAAAAAAAAAGCTGTATTTGGGATATCTTCCTTGTTGTGGAAAGTGATTTATTTATATGCTCTTTTCTAAGAATAAGCATAAAATTGGCTGGATTTGTAATTTTAGAAAGTAAAGCTCCCTGCTCATCGAGGGACAGTAACAACTGTGCCACTTGGTGCAATGACACCAGCCTGTGACACCTGTCACCAGCTCCCTTGGAACGCTCACTGCCTGCACTTCACTGCTGATAGTGTAGAAAGTTGATTAAGGAGCCTTGTTTTGGCATCAGAGTCTCTAATTATATCTCACACCTTATAAATAAGAAAATGGCTAATCACATTGGCATTTCTTTATTTAAGGATAATGTGTTACGTGTCAAGAGTCTTGCATAGTTTTCCCAGAGCTGGTGGATATGAAGCTAGACAAATTATTTCAACAAAATGATTTAAAGAGCAGGAAAGAAGGGAAATTTGTGGAAGTGTATGGGTTTGTTGTATTAATACTAGCTCAGTGATGTGCATTTTGTCTGGTTTCCCTTGGCATACAGCTCCAGGTCAAATAGATAATCTGCAAAACTGTCTGGATTCCCTTTTACTTGATGTAACAACTGAAATCCTTCTTGCTGTAGAGGGACTGTAAGAATAAGTGAGCATACAGGTTTAGCTGCTTAGATTTCCAGTCATGCTTTGTCCAAGCCTTGGCTTACCCCCTCTCCTTGGAGTATTTTCACTATGAGAGCAATTTTTGCCATGAGAGCAATGCCCTTGGACTGTGGAGGCTGTTGGTCAGTAGGACACAGCTGTTATTAGAGATTTTCATGTTTATCTGATGTGAAATCCTTGATAAGGACATATCCAATATGAAAAAAATGTTGTATTTGTAGGAGCTAATGTTCATGCCACTACAGCAACGGGAGATACAGCTTTGACCTACGCCTGTGAAAATGGACACACAGATGTGGCAGATGTGTTGCTTCAGGCTGGTGCTGATCTGGTAAGGCTTCTGCTGCATCTTGTGGGCAAAGTGCTTTGGTCTTTGGCACCAAAAGGCAAAGCCTGTGTGCTTAGAGAACAGAGTGATGATCTTAGGAATAGAGATTCATATGTGGTCTGAAAAGAAGCATGAAAGAAGGTTTTATTAAAGCCTCCACATTCTGTTTGGTGTGCAAAATAAAAGTTATGGGTAATCTGCTCTGAATTTAAAATGTTTTAGTATTGGGAACTCCTGCTTCTCTATGTCAGTGTTGGTCTTTGAACACTGTTAGTCTCCTAACTTATGCAAACTGCTGCACAAAAACCCCAAACAAAGCAGTGTCTTTTAAATGATCAGCATAATCTGATGTCTTTTCTTTCTTCTAACTCTTGGGTTTAGCACATTACTTTCCTCATGTTTATTTTCTGTAATGTAAACTAAATTGTTTATATAATTGTCTTATTATGTAGCAAGAAAACCAAAACCAGCTACAGGGATATAACATTTGACTTGCAATTAGTAAAAACAATTGACACTTTAGTCTTCCAAAGTTTAGGAGATTTATGTCAAACAAGGCTCAAGCTGGAAAGATTTTTATTTTGGTTGCCTAGGAGGAGTGTTCTCTTTTTTTTCCCCCTATGTACTCACTTCTCTGTGTTTTATTTGCTTGGGGGGTGGGTTGGGGTTTTGGTTGGATATTCTGAAATTTTTGTTCCTTTTAAAAAACCAAGAATGCCAGAAAAATTTAACATTGAACCTGATAAATCAGCATGCTAGTGAGGTTACTACTTTCCAGTCTTCTTGGAGACTTTACTTTTTTGAGGGGCTTATTAATTCTTCTGCAGTAATGTCAGTAGTGTTCTGCTTAATTTGTTCTTATCAGAGAGAAAAGTCATATTCTTGGGGGGATTATGGGAATTTTGGCATGCCTACTGCATTTAGCTCAATTCAGTGTTGGGTACCAAACATCAACCAGCCACTCCAGTAAGGGCAGGATAGGTCTGGGGGGGTTTATTGGATATATTTTTTTAAATATTGAAATACTTGGTAATATAAAGGTAAAACCTATGGAGTATCTCATTGAGGGGAGCAAAGCCTGAAATGAAAAATAAAAAATAAAAAAGAATTGCTGTGCATAAACTTTAAAATATGCAAGATTTGCTGTTTAAATGTCACTGCAAATTTTTGGATTTATCATTTCCCCCCTCCCATCAGTGAGGTGAACAGTGCTTGTGGCCATCAGCATCAACTTCTCAGTAATGCAGAGAACAATCTCTGTCCTTTCTAAAGTAAAGCTTTATTTTACTTTATTTTACTGCAGTGAAAATGTGGAAGAGGCAAGGAAAAGGGAGTAAGGAAGCAAAGAAAAATTGCTTTGAAAGGAAGACCTGCAATGTAAATCTGCCAGTTTTGAATTCTGATTATATGTTAGTTGGGAAGTGCCTGCAGAATGGTAGCAGTGCTGATAGCAGGTGCCTCTGGTTTGAAGCAACTTCTGCTCAAACTCTTGTGTTGTTTTGATTTATTTGAAGTTGGGAGGTGTTTCACATATATTTGTTATATTTGTCATGGGCTGAGAGAGGGCTCTGAAGGCTGTTACCTTACTGCTGGGTATGAAAAAGCTTCTATGGCAGCACCATGGGAGACTGTTCTTCTAGATTTCAATTTTCATTCAAATGAGTTTAGATGATTCCTTTAAGTTGTCCCAGGAAGTCCAGAATTGAATGAATATCTGGACTTAGTAATTTAGCTGGTCTGTCTACATTTGTCCAGTTAATTTTGCTTTACTGCTGGTATTCATACAGAGCAAAAGAAAGTACATCTGTTGTTGCTTTTCTTTCCTTTCTTTTTCATCCTGCAGAGTCCCTCTTTTCTGGGTTTCGTTGCACTGATGCTTCATTGTTTTCCAGAAACTTCCATTATCCCTGAGGTTTAATTCAGAGTTGCTGAGGAGCAAGACATTCAACATCTTTTTCTGTTGGAAAGCAGTTGTTTTTGAGGAAGATACTGGTTATCTCCTAAACAGTAAAATCAAACAGGAGCAGCCAGGAAGGTGTCCTGGTCCATGGCAGGGATGTTGGGTGGGATGGTCTTGAAAAGTTCTGTTCAACCCAGACCATTCTGTGATTGTTTTATGAAAAGTTATTCTAGTCCCTATAGAGTTTAATCTGAACTGGGAGTGACCATTACCACCACCTCTCAGCACATACTGGTGTTGTTCTGGCAAGTGAAAACAGGAGCTGGTGCTTCTCAGGGACTGATTCTCTGGCCTAGATATCAAATATGCCATTCGGTTCAGGCACCAGTGAAGATCTTGAGAGTTCTGTTACATTCATTAAGCAATGTGGCTTTGTAAGCACCAGGAATTTTTTTTTTAAAAATGATGGCTGGGATGAACTTTCTTCAGCTTGTGGTTAATTTCTCCTTCAAGCTCTGCAGTGACAAGTAGTACTAGAAATGAGCAGTGGCAGTGTGCTCATCTGTCTGCTGGAGAACTGTTCAGCCTGGTACTTCGATGGATTTGTCTCCTTGTGACTAATTGTTTATCAAGTCTGGTGTGCTAACAATTCCTCTGTGCTTTTCTGATGCCCTTCTTTAAGGGATCTTTTCCATGTCCTTACAAAGTTAGCCTGTCAAAATCTGTAGCAAAGCTATCTGGCAGGCCTGCACCTTTTCTTGTTAATGTATGCATTTTGAAATTATCTCACTTCTGCCAAGTGTATGAATGACTGAATCTGAGGCACATCTGAAGCCTTCAGCCTGTGAGCCCATCTGTGCCATAGTTACATTCTAGTTCTCCCATCCCCTTCAGGAGCAGGGACTTCCAGGGTCTCAGCTTGAGCTCCTACCACTGGATCAAATGTAAATTTTACTTGTTTGCAACCTTTATGGGGGCAGAACTGCAAAAAAAAATACTAGGTTAGGTTAGATTTTGTGATCTATATGAGTAAAAGTTTGGAGACTGGAATTCTGAAATACAAACTAATAAAAGCATTCTTTGAAAACAGAAATATGGTTTAGTAACTTCAGGAAAAAATATCCAGCATTTCAGTAATAGATCTATTTATCAGCGTGGCAAGAATTGTCTGATTTCGAAGGTGAGAGGATAATTTTTCCTATAAGATTTCTTTTTTTTTTCTTCCCTGTTTCTTCTTTGTGTCTTTCCCAGCAGTTACCTTCATCTCAAGGGTTGTCTAAGGTGAGACGTGGGAGGTACATAAATGTTCCCACAGGAACCAGGTTAAAGACTGTAAATCTCACAATGAGTATTGATGGTATTTTATGAGAGGTGATATCCTGCTTTTAAGCTTCTTACCTTTCAGTAAACTAAAAGGACCTTTTTGAGTGCCTGTTCCCTCTTGATGTAGAATCATACCTGGATTAATGGAGATTCTGGTGTCCCTTTTGAAGGCAACACTGCTCTTGACAAGGTGGTTGCATCTTTTTCTGTTTCAATGTAGCTGCAAACAAAAGAGATTTTTTTTTGGACAGTGAGATCATCTCAGATTTTCTCAGCTGAGAAATACAGACAGGAGTTTTAAATTGGGATTTTTTAATCTGTATCCTCTTGTGGTAGTTATACAAGGGAGTTGATCTAGAGAGGGAGTTTATCTTACAAAATATATGGGAGCTTTTGTGCAGAAATTAAGAGATGGAAGAGAACTCAAAGACAGCTTCATCCTTGTATTTTTCTCATTTTACACTGTTGGGGTCTCCCCAAAACTCTTCAATACTTGTTAAGATTTCACATCTTGCTTTGCTTAGAAGACTAAAACTGGCTAGCTGGCATCCACATAATTCTAATTGCAAAAAACCCCAAACATGCATGCCAGACTACCTCTTGGTTCTTCTCCTATGACACAATGCTTTTACAGACATGTTTCTGTCATGGCAGGGATCATTGTTTTGCCTTCAGGTGATAGCATCTCTCACACTAAAGTGGCTCCTAAATTAAAAACTCACTTTCCTCGGTGTGTGTGGCAGACTGGGGGTTTATGCTTTGTGGATGAGGCACCATTTAAAAATCTACAAAAGCAGCCAGTCTTCTTGGATTTGAATTCAGCTACTCTGGAGGTTGCTGTGTTGCTGTTACAGTGAGGAATCCAAGGTGGTGTTACATTTTTCCTCATTTTTGTAGTTACGCTCTTTGGTTGTTGCAGTCTCTGGATCATGCAAAGTACAATGAAATTCTTTGTTTTGCCATTAATGAACAAAAAGATGTTGTGTCTGACCTTTGTGCTCTCTTTGTGGATCTGAATGGCTCATGGTAGGAGTCTGAACTCAAGACGGCTTCATTGCTTGATCTTACCATTGTTCTTGCCTGCCTCATGCCAGTAAACCAGTTTTCAGCTGGTAGATCTCATCCAATTTAAGTTCACATTCCAGGTCTTCATGACCAGAAGCATTTGTTTGTAGAGCAAGAGCAGTGAGTTCTTCTTTTTCCTTCTGCAGGACAAGCAGGAGGACTTTAGGAAATCAGTTTTGGAGGGCATAGAGCTGGGCAGGCACCAGCTGAGGTTGGCCTTTGATACTTGTTAGCTGCCTCAGGATACAGGCTAAAGATAAGCATGGCTTCAAGGCATCTCAGTCTCTTCAAAGATCTAGAGACTCACTGTGCAGACTAGATGGGGCATTCTTATTCTGTATTTTCCCTTCTGCTGCGTTTTCTAAAACTGGTTTTAAAAAATAATATCCCAATCTTCCCAAATGCAGCAGGTTATCTCATTGATGGCAGCCCTCTTAAATCTGTTTCCTCTAAGATCTTCCATTTTTTAAGTGTTTACTTTAAACTAGAGGCCTAGTTGAGTTTTCAAGAAGGTTATTTGGGAGTGGTAGCTTGGTGGCTGCTGGAATAGGAGTTCAGTCTTGAAAATCTGCAAAGTGTTAGGGACTGTATTTTTTTGCATCAGAAGCTTTCTCTAGATCATTTTGTTTGGAATAATATTTAGATTTCTGTTAAATATTCACTGTTGTCATGGATGAAGGAGGCTTGTTAAAGAGCTGAAAAGCTGGAGCTTTACTTTGAAAATACAGGTTTTCTTCCTGAATGTTTAAATAACATGTGACACTGGGGGAAAAGGACTCTCCTAAAGATTAATATAACCATAAATATTTGTGAACCAAGAAGAATTGTGTGTGGGGAAAGCCTTTATGTAGCTGATCTTCAAGTTGCCTAAACCAGAGAACTCAAAAGGAAGAATTAAAAAATACCAGTGATTGTCATAAGATGCTTCTGATGACTCTGCTTCTGCTCTGCTCTTGGAAGTATTGATTTGCCTAGAACGGAAATAAATTAATGCTGACTGGAATCTCATCTCCTCCTTGAGTCCAGTAGAAAAGGTGCAGACAGTGTAAACTCCTGCCTGATTTGGGTAACACTTTCCCCTCCCTTCCTATCTGTTACCCAAACCCACAGAAAATTCTTCTCAGATGTTCTTTCTATCCCAGCAGAATCAGCAGGAGAGCACATCACCTAGGGGTTTAGAGAATGGCTTTCCAAATGTGGCAGAGGTGTTCTCCTCTTCCTCATTGCACTAATTTCCATATTAGTGGTGAGCCTTACAGTGCAGAGAGGCAAGGGGATTGTGTTTGGAGACAAGTTACTGGGTTTAGATATAACAGAATAAACATTTGTGTGCACTTCCTATAAATAAAAGGGAAAAGCATATTGGAAAGGTAATGAGGATGTTTTGGGACAACTTTTATTTTCTCTGTCCTGATTTTGATTATCTAATGCAGCTGAAAAAGAGATAGATATAGATAGATATAATCTTTGAAATTTATGATTATTCTATGTAAAAAGACAGGATGTGAGGAGACAAAGGCACTGCACTGTCTCAGCTTCTTATTTTGGCTTGTCCTAGATATCTTCCCATAAAGCTTGAGTTGATGCTGCTTGATAGCCATTATTAGGGCTATAGAGAGTGCTGAAGTCAGAATTAATTTCATCTTAAAATAAAAGATGCGTTTCTAACTTCCAATGTGAAAAATACCATCAAAATGCCATAAGTTTTGAAGATCTACAGCAGGTGGGCACCCAAATGGTTTGATTTGGCTGGACTGGTGGTGTGCATGGTGCTGCAGGGTTTGGAAGTGTGTAGTAGCTGAGGATCAAGCTCTGCCTGCTTGAGGAAGTGACAGTTGGTTAAACTGGGCAGAATCACTGCATTGCATTTAAATGAGGAAACCTCCTGGCGTCCGTGTTTGAGACTTCCAACAGTGAAGTCTGTTAGGAAGGCAGAATGTTGCAAATAATTATTCCTTACTGCCAGTTATCTGCTACATCTCAGTGCAATATAGGATGCTTTTCACTACCTTGAATATAGTTAAGGTGATCTAAAATAAATTTTGCATCTTGCCATCTTTGCATCAGTAAGGATTTAGAGCTAGGTGTGAAATAGTTCAGCAGCAGTGTCCAGATCCTGGTCAGGAGTTCTTTGCATCCACAGCTGCTTTGGGAGTGATGTGCTGGTGGAATCAGGGGTTTGCTGTGCTTCAGGCACACAGCAGCTTTTGGCTTTTTATGATCTCTTGGCAGTGGCTGTGGAAGGAATGCCAAATACCAGAGTAAGCATCAGGACTCAAGGGCCCGCTGCTAATTCTTACAATCATAGAGCCACATGTTAACATAATTAGCCTTACATGTCCTGCAAATGTTTCTGTCATGAAGACAGTCCAGAAGCAGGTATTTATTGACATCTAAGCAGTCATTGCCCTGTCAGAAGAATTTACTAAATTTAAGAAAAAAAAATCATTTACTTCACTAGCAAGTCTGTAAGGTTTGCTGTCTGCTTGTGTGCTGTACTGCTGAGTAAGCATAGAAATCAGAGCTCTAATATGGAATTTAGCTGTGGGTTAAAGCAGTGGTGGACAGTAAGTAACACAGAGCTCTTGTGAAGGCTGAGGAGCAGAGCAGGAGAGAGCAATGTAACCTCTTACAGTGAAGGATGGAGTTGGATTGGGAGCCAGTCTCCAACAGAAAATCCAGTCAAGAGGTTTCTTCTCGAAATATATGAACAAAATCTAACTTAACATGCAGCTTGCAACTGAAGCAAGCCATATGTCAAAGGACATATGCAGAGTTTTCAGGAATACAGAAACTATGAAGGAAGGAATTGAGTTGTTCTGTCAAATCTCTTCTTGTCTGAGTGTATTTGTAAGTAGCCATGTCATCCACTGTCAGTACTAAATGTTAACTTTCCCTATCAGGTATACATGCAGTTACAAAGTAAAGAGTGAATTTAGAGCTTGGCTTCCCAGATATTTGATTAAAAACACATATTCCTAGTGTATTATTGATCAGACTGAATGGAATTTAAATAGGATAATACTGAATATAACGAGCACATACAAACACTCCCAGGCAAATGATGTTCTCTTGTCTTGTTCTGATATAATTGCTCAGCATTCTTTATGGTATTGATCATGTCTACATAGCAGGCACATTGTCTAGTTCTGTAACTGCTCTAACACAGTTGTATTCAACCACATCTTTCCAGTATTCAGAAACTTTTTAAATTAGAAAATTGTTCTTGATACTCATTCTCTTTTTGTTGGTATCATCCTTTTCTCAGCTTTCTGCTGTATTCTCCAATCCTCTTAGAGGCTTCTTATGACCTGCAGTGATTTGTCTCGTTTTTATTTCTGATCCTCTTCGGTATGTTTTATAAATGTTGTGTGCATTCAAAGTATTATTGCAGTTTTGAGGTGTGGCAGCTTACTGAACTGTGGCACCACAGTTCATGGTTATTGTGAACTTCCTGGGTGACATTTCTGTTAAATCTTCCACTCTTTCTGAGGAGGAAGCAAGGTCTTACTGGTCTCATGTATGTTATGCATTTGAACACTAAAATAAAAAAAGGGGTGTACGTATGAAAACTTGTTGGTGTGATACCAGTATGGATGTGGTCCTGGTCCTTTTTAACAGTGTGATTTAGTATTTTAGGTAACATCAAAATTGACACTAGTCAGTTTATTACAGGCTGCTTGTGAGATAGATCTACTCAGATGGGTAATTCTGGTCCCATCACAAGATACTTCAGAAGCTGAAACAATTTTTGCTCATTTATACATCTGTTATTTCTTCTCTAGGAGCACGAATCTGAAGGTGGGAGGACCCCACTAATGAAGGCTGCACGAGCTGGTCACTTATGCACCGTGCAATTCCTTATTAGCAAAGGTAAATGCTAGTTTGCATAACTAAATAAAAAGCTTAAAATGCCACTTTACAATGCTTCATGTTCATATTCAAAATTATTCTGATTATGTGTATATGAGCATTTGTCAAACTCCTGAGGGTTTTTTGAATTTCATGTAGTTTATGATAGAATGAATTACAAAATATTTTGCTGGTTACTTTTCCTACTCTGTTGTATAGATTAATTTGAAGTACAGCAGATATTTTCAGTTTCTTGAAAAAACACTTCCTCCTTCAGAAAAGCACATCAAGTACTGTCTGAAACAGTAGCAACTGCACCACAGTGATGCTGCTCAGAGCTCAGAGTGAACATTTGGAATTGTGCTTCTTACACCATGTGTTCCCTTACTTAACACTTACAAGCCCAATGGTGCTGTTGCAACTGCCTTGTCTTTACAAGGTGAGGAGGAGGATGTGTAGAAGTCAATCACTTAGTCAAAATCCCTTTTGCTCTTTCCCTAGAAGTGTGTAGGAGGTAATTGGATTACAGGAGTAAAATTCGTTTCTGTTCCACAAAATACTGTACTTGTTGATACTTTATTCTAGAAAGAATTTCTCTGTGCCTAATTCTAAGCTCATCTCTTACTAGGTGCCAATGTGAACAGGGCTACAGCCAACAATGATCACACAGTGGTGTCCCTGGCCTGTGCTGGAGGTCACCTGGCCGTGGTTGAGCTTCTCCTGGCTCACGGGGCAGATCCTACTCATCGGCTCAAGGTATTCACTTGCAGCTGTCATGTTTCATAGGTTCTGAAAGAACCACCTGGCTGATTTATGAAATAGTAAATCTAAGTCATAGAATTGTATCTTGTATGGGGCTGCCACACTGGGGAGCAAAACTCATCTTCTGGCTTTTGTTTCCAAAATCTCACTTCAGGATGGCTCAACAATGCTCATTGAAGCTGCCAAGGGAGGACACACAAATGTTGTTTCTTACTTGCTGGATTATCCAAACAATGTTCTGTCGGTTCCTGCAGCAGACTTGTCCCAGCTCACACCTCCATCTCAGGATCAGTCTCAGGTAAGGCAAAAGAAGTTTTTTTTTAAACAGCACCATCAGTGTTGGGAAGAAACACTTACATAGTAATTAATTTCAAAATGAATGTAGACAGTAGAAGAAATGTTAAAAGCCCTGCACACATGAGAATGATAGAGAGTGAGAGAATTGGTTGGTGCTACCTGCAGAGACCTGAAGAACACATAAGCTTTGTTCCCTTTTCTGCTCCCTGGACAGGATAGTCCCAAACCTAGGATTTCAAAAGGATGTTGTTTTCTTTCCTGCATTTACTTGGTATTCTGGTTCAGCAGTTCTAATGCCTTGTGGTAGTACCCCTTGTATGGTGTTAGTGATTCTGTTTGTTATAGAAAAGAAAATGTATTGTGTAAATTCAGAATTCTATAGTCTGAAGAGGCAGCTCCAGGGGAGTTAACTGATCAAAAGCCTAGAGGAATAAACACTTTCCCAGCCATCACAGCCTGGGATCTTGCACAGAGTAGCACAGTTAACTTTGACATATTGTCCCCAGTAAAAAAGCAAGGGTCATACCAAGAGGTAGCATAGAATACACAGTTAGGAAGAGTGAACAGGAGTGTGCTGTAGTTCTGTACCTTTGTATCAACACTTGAAGGTCTGGTGTGCCAGAAGGTATTTTTACCTGAGTGTGTGTCTGTGCCTTTGTTTCAAGGTTCCCCGTGTCCCGGTGCATACGCTTGCTATGGTTGTACCTCCCCAGGAGCCTGACAGGACCCCTCAAGAGAACTCCCCACCTCTCTTGGGAGTGGTGAAAGGTCAGTATGTAGCCACTCAGAGAATATATGTGGTTTGGAAATGGATGGAATGGGGACCATTTTATTAGAGCTTATGCATAGTGTAGTCAATTCCATCAGTTCTTGAACACTTCTAATGAAGTATAACTTAAAACTATTTTATATAGTTCATAGTTTTTTTCTTATTTTCTTGCATTCTACAGTATAGCGACACTGGTTGTTCTAACCTTATTGTGCTTATTCTCATTTATTAGAATTATGTTTATTCCATTTTTTTGTGGAAGAAAATGCTTGTGGTAACTGCCCTAGTGCAGGCAGATAAAAACATTCAGATACTCTAGGTGTGGTGTTCACTTTTGAATACTGTACATTGGTCTTCTAGAATAGTTGCAGCTATTATCCATGGACTTGATGCACCAACTTTTTGTGTTCCATCAGTAGCAATGCAAACACGTTGACACTATAAAATACCAGTGCAGATCTACTTACAGGAGAGTTTTTGTTGTATTAGTAATAGTTCTCTTGCTAGTGATCATAACATCAGTTTTTGCTTTGAACATGGTCAAACTGATTGGTTAAAACTCCTTGCAGTTATTAAATTGCAAGTAGGGAGTTTGTTTCCAGCTGTGAATTTTGTAACAAAATCTTCCTATCTGCTAAGTCACCTCAGAAAAAGAAACAGATTCTCAAGGGCAAAGTTACAAATTGCAGCTCCTAATGATCTTCAGTTTTGGTTGGGGATCTTAAGCATTACAGTATCCAGAGCGCTGGTGGCTGGATCTGCTTGAATCCTTTGTTTGAGGAAGCACTGAATACTTCCAGAGCAAACCAACAAACATAAACCCCTTAGGGGCACAAAGAAAGAGGGAAAAGCATCATGTACCTGCTGGTGTCTGAATGTGCAGCTGTGCCCCTCTCAATGCATATGCCATGTGTGTGACCTTTCAGATGCACTTGGTGTCTCAATTTCCTAGGATGTGCAACATTTGATATTTTGGATTTCAGAAAAATGAATACCAAACAGATGAAAAGAATATACAACTTCTGGTTCAAATAACCCACCAAAAAGCTTCATACCAGCATGTGTGCCTTTCCAGTTCAATGCCTGTTAATACTGCATAGTGGGAGTGTTCTGGGAGCACGTTTTGTGGTGCATGGGAATCAGTAAGGGATTAGTTGATGCTGAGTCAGAAGACTGAAGTTAAAAGCTAAAAGTTTCGTTTTATTTAATCCAGTTATGAAAAGCAAATAATTGACTGTGGTTTAGGAAGCAGCTCTCATTACTAACACCTTATTGCCAATGTCAGCACATCCTTAAGTGTGTTTTTTGCAATTCTATGATGTTGGGACTGGCACAGGGAGATCTTATTGTTCACAGGGGTTTAGGACATGCTTCATGCATGTCAGCAGAACTTATCTGTGCTGTGTTGTAGGAGATGCAGCAATCCCAAATGTGTCATCAGGCTGATGAAGCATTCCCCAAAACTGTGCAAAGCTCTTGTATCTCTCAGGTCTTTAGGGGAAAATGGTATTTTTGTGCTAAATGCAGCTCATTTTGTGCTCATTGCAGTGCAGAGTTGGTGTGCTATGCTGAACTGCCATTTGTGATTTGTTACACACATGTGGCTTTAATTCACCAGATTTCTATCACTAAACTTCTTGGAGAGGAGGGGCAAAAGAGGGGGTGAATTGAGGTGTTCATTATTTCCGAGGCAGGAGAGCAGTCAGGTTTTTGCATAATAAAATTGTTTAACTGGGGTAGAACAATTACTTGCCTTCAATTAGAAGTAGCCCCTGAGTTTTTGTATGAGCTGTGAACTACTGGGAGGCAGGAGAGAAGAACCTTGCCTCATTAACCTTAGCACAATAAGATTTTTTTATGGACCTGTGGAGTTTTGCAAGAAATGCAGTAGTGACACTTTGTTTCCTGAAGACTTCTTGGCAAGTCAAATGGAAAATTTGAACACATTTAAGTGTTCCTATTAAAATTCAGATATGACATGAGGTTTTTCAAGAGGAATTTATGGTCTAATTTTGAATTTTATTATTATTCTTCAGTAAAGCATGGAAGCACATGGGTTCATTACAATTTGAATAATTGCTTTGACAGAGGGTTTGTATCGATGTTTAGCAACTGAAAAGAGAAACATTTCAGAGGTAACAGTGGTTCTAGAGAGACTTAGATAAAGGTGACCCACCAAGACAGTAACTTGGAAAGAACTAAAGAAAAATCAGATGACAAAAAGAGCAGAATTAGTTGTGGAATTGAGCCGACCTCAGCTCCTACTTGCTTAGGAAGGATTGTTCTCAGTCCATTCCATTTCGCATGTGTCTGTTGTGTCCATGTAAAAGAAATCCTTGTTCAGCTCTTTTTCCTTCCATGGGGAGAGGCAGGAGATCCCTTCCTTGGTGGATTCTGCCCTTGCTGAACAGGGACAGCATTGCTCAGCAGCAGCTGTGGTGCAGCAGCTCAGCACAAAGAGGTTTTTGGGTACAAAACCCCAGTGTGTTGTTTGCACAGGCCCAAGGGTCTGTCCAATGCAGCTCCACGTGGCCCTGCACCTGCTTCCCTGGGAGAGGGGCTTGGAGCCCAGCCCAAAGCAATGCTGCTGTATTTCTTCAGGAAATTATTATTGTTGATAATCCCCTGTATTTTGTAAATGTAAGTGGATGGTTCCTGCAGACCAATGTGCAATGTGCAGGAGCACAGAGTATTCTCTAGATCCTCATCAAACGTGCTGGGACAGCAAGGGATGCTCAGTGAACCTGTGGAAAGCAGCAGGGTTGTTTGCTTAGTTAAAATATTTTTACTAACATCAGGTATTTTTAAACATTTCAAAGTAGTCTGGTTTTGGAGAATGAGGTATCAGGTTTTCAGTAAATTTTTCTCCAGATTTGTTTTACTTCATACTTAACTCTGAAATTATGCTTACAAATGAACGCATTGGCCTAAAGTGAGTACTTAAAACCTGTCAACGTGCTGTCATTAGACTTTTCTAGTGTCATTTTTAAGTGGGCAGTAACTTGCAGTAATTCTCATTTAGGGTACAGGGTTTTTTTAGAATTACACAAGACCAAATAGACTTATTCAGGTGAAAGCTGCCCACATTTGCCTTTGGTCCCTGCGAAGGAGACCAGAGTTCCCCTGAAGTTGTGGTACTTTTGGAATCTCTAAGCTTTCTCACATATTCAACATATGGTATTTCCTGGATCCCCATGCTAAATCTAACAATCTGATGGCTGGAGAAGGAGAGGAAAAACAATGTAACTTCAACAGATACAAATTCAATAACTATTTTTGCTCTGATATCTGACTTCTATGCCTTATACTGAGTGTTGTATCCCAGCAGAGATCTCATGCTTTGTGTGATTTAATAAAAATTGGGGCCAAGTTAACAGTAAAACTAGGAAGTTAAATGACTTTCATGAAGGTAAAAACATTAATTAGACAAATTGATATTCCTGCTTTTCCAGTTTTTGCATTCTGATTTTTACCAGATTTTTCTACTGCATAGTCCCAGCTGCCTGTTCATTGTTTAAAGTGCTTCAACATCTTCTGCTCAATTCTTGCCATTTCCTCCTGGAAACTCTCTGTCTGGGTCAGCAGTTAGCCCAGGTATCTGGGATGAGTTCTCAAGGGAGATTTCACCATCTACGCCTCCTGACTTCTGAACTTTACTAATACTTTCTTTGTAGGCTTAAAGTCTTTTTTTTTTTTTTTCTGCAAATCCTCAGCAGTGCAGGCAGGTGATTTGACACCCAGACACGCGTAGGTCCCCAGGAGCACAAATGTGTAACAATCTTTTCATGGTGGTTTGTGAAATTCTGCTCCTTTGGAGCTTCCTTCACCTGCTTGCCACCAACTAATTCAATTACATCTTAGAAATTTTCCAGTTACATACCATGAACCCACCAGAGGAAACTTGGGAAGAAGACTTAAGATTGGAAAGAAACTCGAATTTTTGAATGGCTGAAAATGGAGTTCAGCTTGGCTTGGTTTCAGCTGTGTAGCCATTGCCTGTTTGATAGCATTGCACCTATTCACTGCAATTTTCCATAGAAACAGCTGCAGGAGTGATAAAGACTGGCAAAATGGTTCCAGGAGGGATACTGTGAACATACTCAAACTCATCATTCAGCCTTCTACCAATTAACCTCTTCTTTATAAAGAAAAATTCAGTATATATGAAAAATCATGCAGCAGATGAATTTGTTTGGGAAATGTAGGCTTATGTTTTTTTCCAAATTAGCAAGATTATGTAATATTGTACTTTGCATTTGTGTGTGTATGGAGCAACTGATTGTTTCTCCAGATCCTTAGAGATGAGTTTCTTACTAATACAGATAATAGTTAAACACTGAATTTTTTATGAAAATTCAGTATAAGTTTATTTTGCTCATGTTGGTGAGGCTGGTGAGTTTTAATTGCAGGCTGCAAATTGAACTCTCAGCTTCTGAGTGAAATCAGATTTACAAAAAGAAATCTCAAGTGCAAGAACAATGGACAAGCAATTGTGTTACAGAGCACACAAATGACGTGGTGATTCACACAGATTTATGTAACAGGGTCTCCAGCATAGAAGATGGATTTGAATATACAAATGTGTATCACACAGCTGACTTTTTTGTTACTGTCATTTTTTTTTATGCTCGAAAAAATGTTTTGGACTTTACTATTTGGATTTCAATCCACTTTTTTTTTTTCATTTGACAATGACAATAGAAATTAAGGAGATGTTAACAAATCTCAGAATTTTGTCTAATAAAATATAAAGTATAATACAACTGAAAGGCATATAAATTAGTTCTTTCCTGGGAGAAGTGATATCCTATGGATTATAAATCAGAGCTGGAAGAGCAACTTCCTTGAGAATCATAACCACTCGTAAGGAAATACGGTATCAGACTTGTTGGTTGGCAGCAAGTGTATAAATACTGAATGTGTTCTAAGAAAAATTAAATTAGAAGAGCTCAATTGCTTGAGAAAGCCACCTGAGGATTACAGAACTGAAAGATATTTTTCCAGGTTCTTGCTCATGGTGTTTAGGGACTTTAAATGTTATTTGCAGCCAGAAGCATTAAAACCTGGTCATAGTGTCCTCTCTGCATGTTACTGCCTGCTCAAGAGACCAGGAGTAATGCCTGGGAGAGGCTCATTGGGGTGAGTGGGCTGTTGCAACTCAGATCTGTGGGAGATGATCTTAGATGTATAGGAGAAGTACAAATTTCCATAGCAAACAGCTGTCACTTCCTGGAGAGAAGTGGAGATCAGAGAAGTGGATGGGAAGCTGTGTTTGGGCAGAGTAGGTCTTACCCTGAATCATAATTCTGCTCACAAACCTGGCTGAAGATCTGTGCATGCTCTGCAAGAATTCTGGTGAAGGCTGAGTTGGACACAGTAGGGGCCAGAACTTGTAGGAACATGGAAATGCAAATAAAAGAGCAGTTGGTGATACTGTTCACAAAATAATTGGGGAATCAGTCCCTCTTTACTCTGTGGCTTTCCTAGCATGCCCAGAACCACTCTGGGTTTGCTGATCTTTTTTTTTTTCCTATAATTGTGGTACTGGATAGCAGGTGGCATCTGTGTAGCAACATCTGGATTTCAGTCATCTTCTAAATAGCTTCTAATAGACTTCTAAGTCTAAATAACTTACTTTCATATTAAACAAGTCTTCTGAAAATAATGAAAATAGTTGCTTTAGTAGCCAGATTGACAGCTTAATGTTGCTAGGTGGAATTTGGTAGTAGGTTGATAGTGTAGATGTCTGCTGCTCCCAAAATATAAATGTACAAAATAAAGTTTAAAAAAAGGTTGACATGATAAAGATCTGGCCTGTGATTTGATTCTTAAATCTTACTATAGTTATATGTTTCAAAAGTGAAAGTGTGAAGTGTGTGTTCATAATTATGTACTAAAATGGGCATGGTATTTTTCAGGATATTATAATATAGAGGAGATTTGGATAAACCAGGAAATGCTACTTTTTATATCCAGTATTTGCTTATTCAAAGCTACCAACAGTGTAGCTTCTCCACCTCTGGTTTGACCTGATTGTTTCGGTGAGCGTGTCAGGTTTAGCAGATCTTTCTTTCTACCCCTTGTCCTCTCCCAGTATCTTCAGAGGCAGGTTGCAACTGTTTCCTGGCATAGAAAGGGCAATCTGAAACCTGAAAAGTGTCCCTGCTATCTAGTTAGCAGCTGATTCATGTAAATTTCTGTACCTTTTCTGGAACTTGAGAGTGCAGCTGGTCTCCTAGCACCTGTCTTCAGAAACTGTGCTACCTTTCTGTGATGATTCCTGGTTGGGGCTACTGTCTGAGCCCAGCCCTGGCTCCTCAGCCCAGCTCTCCAGGTGGGGTTGTGCTCCTGCTCTTTCCTTCCTCTTGTGCTCCTGGAAAAGCTTTCCCATGACAGGCTTGTTTTAAGCTCAGACTTGAGAGAGGGACAGCATTGATACTTTATTACTTGGGAGGCTCCTTGAACTGCAGCTTTTCTGTCCTATAGTGATAGGTGTCCAGAGCTGTTGGGTTTTGGGAATGCCTTATGTGAAGATGGGAATGAAAGTCACAGGAACCTTGGGGGTGACATTAAGCAGAGCAGGGCAGAGGGTTCCCATCTCAGCTGAAGGCAGGGCTCATTTGCAGTTTAGTTTCTGTAGCAATGGAGCACAGCTTAGTTTCAAAACAATGATATAGACAAACTTTTCAGAGATTTTTTTTGTCAGTGCAAATGTATTTCTAAAGAGTGGTCTCAAAAACCTGTAAATTATACTTTTTAAAATTAAAGGATAACCCCAAAGAGGCCATGGGTTAGAGCAGGCTCAAGCTGAAGAGTTACCAGGCAGCAGAGAGCCAGGAATGGCTGAACTTCCCCCAAATTCCTCAATGTCTGCTCAGAAATTGGCTGGGGACTCACTTATGGTTCAGAGGCAAAGTAACAGCAGTGGTGGGGAGAGGTGCTCAGCTGACCTGCACACAGGATGGAGCTGCAGGAGGAGCATCCTGAAGGGTGGCTCCAGGGGCTCTGGGATGCTGGGCTGTCTCCTGGGCTTGTTGAAGGGTGACTATGAGATTCTGGCTGTTCCCTGGGATTAGCAGAATTCATATTCTTCCTCATATAATTAGATATGGTTTGCTTTCCCAGGAGTCTACTGAAGGTATGCAGTACAGAGTTGGTTCAATTCTATTTTCCTATTTATTCTTTCTCTTTATAAGAGAAAAATCTCATGTTTGTGTGGTTTGCAATTAGTTCCTCCAAAAAGGATTTGTTTCAAAGTGAGGTGTATGTGTCTATTGTTTTGACAGCACTGCAAAGTGTAGTTGTTTGTGAATTAATGTATTGGTGAAGGATGACCCAGAGAGAGAAAAATCTGTGTTTCAGGAAACTTAATCCTTCCAGGGCTGGTGGCTGACCCACAGCTTAGTTCTTGCATCCAGACTTTCATTTAACTGTGTAATGTTTAGGTAACTTTATTAAACCATGGTCAAACTGTACATAATTTTAGTTCCCCTTTTAAAGATTAATTATGTGAGTCTGCTTTGTAAAACTTCAAGTTTTCCTTCCTTTTTTTTTTTTTTTTTTTTTTTTTTGGAAGGCTTTATATATCAGTGTTTGGGTAAAGCAAATGAGTATTAGTGTAGAAAATTATTTAATCAGGTTAAAACCTTTCACAATTTTAATTAAAGTTCTGACACTGAAGTAATAATTAAAATTTCAGCACTTAATAGATTAATTTCAGTAAGATGTGACTAGAGTTTCCCAGATGTGGCTTTTGGGAAAGCAGGCATGGGTTGCTTGAGGGCAGTCAGCAACTGGGGCAGGGCTAACCAGGTTTGATGGGCCTTTGGTGAAGGTTATTTGTAAAGTCTTTTTAATGAACAGAATTGTTCATTTGTTACTGGAAGATGAAGTGAGCAAGTTGTTAGTTTAGTCCCAGAATTTTTTAAAAGGTGCTAAAACTTCACACTCCACTTGGAAGCACTAAGTTTGCAGTGGCAGGATTCTGCTTGTAATGTGAATGTTTGGAGAAATCCTAATTCAAAGTATCATCTTACTGTCAGGTTAGTCTACTCTCAACCATTGAGTCTTTCTGCTCCTAAACTTGCTGTTGGAAGTCAGCCTCTGGAAAATACTCTAAGCTCTGCAGCACACACAGAAGAACTTTGGGAACTCAGTAAATCATGTAAATTGCCTTGCTGTTCTTGCTGATTCCCCTTCCTAAGTGCATTGTCACATATGTCAGAAATTGTCAAGGTTCCTTGTAACATTAAAATAGCTGTGCTCAAAGGGATATGAGGATCAAATATTGAAAATTCCATCTATCTGCTTTGTCCTTTCTTGTCTTAACATGGAGTGTAGGGTTTACCTTTCTATGCTTTGACAGATGTGCAGTGTTAGTTGTAAAGATTTTTTTATTTTATTTTTTTTATTATATTATTTTTGGTGGGTGAGAGGGGAGGTTTGGGGTATCTTCAGCATGGCATTTTTTCAAACATTTTTCATGTGCTTAGGTGCATCCAAGCAGAAGTCAAGTTCCCTGCAGGTAGCAGATAAGGACCTACTGCCACCTTTTCACCCATACCAGCCTTTGGAATGCATAGTAGAAGAGACTGAAGGCAAGCTGAATGAACTTGGACAGAGAATTAGTGCTATTGAAAAAGCACAACTTAAATCATTGGAATTAATTCAAGGTGAACCTTTAAATAAAGATAAGATTGAAGAACTTAAAAAGAACAGAGAAGAACAAGTACAGAAGAAGAAGAAAATATTGAAGGAGCTGCAGAAGGTGGAAAGGCAGTTGCAGATGAAAACCCAACAGCAGTTTACCAAAGAATATTTGGAGACCAAAGGTCAGACAGACACACCACCTGCCCTGCAGCAGCAGTGCTCACTTACAGGGGTCTTCCCAGAAGTGGAAGCTGATAAGGGTCTGCCAGAGGATAACTTTTCAGGGTTACCTCAGGTTGACACAGTCTTGTCTAAAGATGATGAGCAACACCAGTCTCCACCACCTGCTGAACAAATAGAGTTTGTCCCTATCCAGCCTTTGCCAGCACCGCAATGTAATTTTTCTGGTAACTTAGGTTATAATGGGACAGAGTCTCTTGAACTTCAGAAAGCATTAGGGAATCAGCAGAATGTAGGACAGCAGCAGCAAATTGCTGGGCAGGGGCTCTTAGTTCAAGAACCAGACGGATTAATGGTTGCCACTCCAGCACAGACGCTTACCGACACTCTTGATGACCTAATAGCAGGTGGGTTAAGAAATATACCTATTTTTGCATTAATTTGTGTGCTCAGTTTCCCTCTCTCTCCTTCCCTCCAAATACGTCTTGGGGTTTTCCAGTTTGGGAATACTTGCTTGAGAATAAAGTTCCTGATTAGTGCTATTAATCCTAACAGTGACTTCCAATTCTAACATGATACTTTTAAATATCTTTTTTTTTTTCCAAAGTGCAAAACTTCCTGTACTGGACACCTATTTTAGCCCCTTTGGCCTCATCTTTTTCTGTGCTTCTTTAAAAAGCCTCATCATGAGTAATTAGTAGTGCTCATTAGGAAACCTAAAAGCATGACAGATTTATATCTTCTGTAGAATTTTCTGTGCAGGCTTATCAGTGACTTTCTTCAATGTGGTAGCCATCTCTAGAAAGAACCAAATTGTTGTCACTTTTATGGACAAACACATCCCTCTCCTTGCTGCTGGAGCTTAAGCATAGCCTGGAATCCATGCACAACTGCTCCGTTCTGTGATGGCTTGTGTTTGCAGAATCCCTGCTAAACCCCAGGTGTTGTACAGGAATATCTGCTGGTTAGATGTTCCACATGGCAAAAACATGTCCTGTTAGCTGGATGAAAAGCAGAAACCCCAACATCCTTCCACGTGTTGGGGTGAAGAGGAATGGGAATGCCCACACATCGGGTTGTGTGAGTCCCCTTGTGCAGAAACAGGGATCACTTTGGGTGACTTCATTTCCTGGACTTGACTAGGATTGAGGTTTGCTGCTGGAGGTATGTAGGATATAGCCAGTGTTGTTTGGTCTGTAGTTTTGGTTTTTTTTATTCAGTGTTTTTTAACTTTTCTTTGTACTTTGTGGCTGTACCCCTGCCCATTATTTTCCTGTCTGTCTCCCCCTGCCCCTCCCGTCTCGTAGTCACTGCCGTGTCCTCTGATGTCAAGGCTTGTAGAAGCGTGCAGTGAGATCTTTGGCCAGCCATTCCTGGGAGCCTTTGGCATGGTAATTGCATCAAACTCATGAAAGTCAAGACTACTTGTGACTTTGCAACCTCCCATGGAGCCCAGAGTTGGTGGAGTACTGGGGTGGTTGTACCAGCTCCCATCTTCTCACTGTAATTCCACTTGTTTTATAGAGCATCAGTTTTTGTTCCCCCTGTTCTGGCATGGCAAGCCTCCCTCCCTGCTCCGTGGTGCTCTTCAGAATACTCAGCCAACATTAAAACTTTCTCAGTTTTTATTTCTCAAAATTTTATTGCTGGAGTGTATAAGGAGGAAAATTTGAACGCAAAACATAATCAGCAAGGGATTGATCTTTAGAATAGTTGCTGTTGCTGAGGGTTGAACATGTCTGGCACTAGGCCATGGAGTCTGTACCCTCTCGTGGTCAGCAGCTCATTCTACAGCCACAGACTCAGTGTCCCCACTGTGAAAAGTGCTGCAGTCCAGCTGAGTGTGAGAACTGTGCTGTGCGAAAAAAAATTGCAGTAGACATTGTTGAATAGACATTGGTTTGCTTTCTGAAAACAGCTACTGGTTTTGCTAAGTAATTAGACATTTTTTGCTAAGACATGAGATTTACTTATTTCAAAAATCACTAAAAATATAGCACCTTCTTCTGCATTAGAAATGACACTTACAGAAATGCCACTTGAGGAGTCTTTAGCTATTGAGTTCCAGAGGCTTCTGCAAAAATGTGTTGATGTTGCTTTATTGAAATATATTTTCTTCTGAAATTCATAAGTTTCTTTCACTTCCCTCCCCTCAAAAAAAAATTGTCAGAAGATAGATATCTTTCTCACTTTTTAAATCCAGACTGTGTAAAAGTGGCCTCCGTGTAAATTATAATCTCCTATATCTCAGATTTTTAGCCATGTAAATACAAAGTATACATTTATCTACTCATACTCTGAACTCTTTGATCCATATATAAAATGCATTTTTCCCACAAACTTACCCATTAGTCTTTAATTTTATAGAGAATTTTGAACAATAAAAACTATTACAAGATCTGTTTTTACATGCCCTCTTATAGATGCCAGGTAAAATGGTTCACAGCTAGTGCCTGGTGCATGGGAAGCCTGGATTTTAGGGAGCTTGTGTCTCACAGTCATGATGTTATTGAAGGCTACCCTTGATCCCACTGCTGGGGCTGCAGTGATGTTAGTGGGTGACTCTGGGTTTAGAAGAGGTATGAGCATTTTTATTCCTTCTGAGTATTTCAGTTTGGGTGGGGACTGCTTCAGAAGAACAGAAGTTATTTTCCCCTCTGCTCTGAAATACATTTTAGTGTTGCTCTTAGCAGTGTTGATATCCAGAGGAGACCACAGAGATGCTCCAGGGGCTGGAGCCCCTCTGCTCTGGAGCCAGACTGAGACAGCTGGGGGTGTTCATTTGGAGAAGAGAAGGCTCAGGGGAGACCTCAGAGCCCCTCCAGTATCTAAAGGGGCTCCAGGAGAGGGACTTGGGACAAGGGTCTGGAGGGACAGGACAAGAGGGAATGGCTTCCTACTGCCGCAGGCAGGGTTAGATGGGATATTGGGAAGAAATCCCTCCCTGTGAGGGTGATGATGCCCTGAGGTTGCCCAGAGAAGCTGTGGCTGTCCCTGGATCTCTGGAAGTGTCCAAGGCCAGGCTGGACAGGGCTTGGAGGAGCCTGGCATGGTGGAAGGTGTCTCTGCCCATGGCAGGGGTGGAATGAGATGAGCTTTAATGTTCCTTCCAACTCAAACCATTCTGGGATTCTGTGATGTAGGAGTTAATCTTTCCAAGCCTCAGCTGGGACCATTGTAAGGGAGAACTGCAATTTCTATAAAGGTACAAATTTGTATTTTGATGACCAACTTAACAGTGACAATATACATAAATTGTGTATTTATCTTACAATTTTGCTGGCAGGATGTGTCAGCTGTGAGGTGTTTAGGTGGTGGATGTCAAGGTGCAAAGTGAGTCATGGCACACATCCTCTCTTTCATAAAACTATACAGAAGTAACCAAGTATCTTTTTGGAAAGTCAGCTAAAACCTAAACATTAAGCAGCTCTTTTCACTCCAGAATGTTTTGTTTGTTATGGCATTTATTTTGATGCTCTACTGCAAAAATCTTGCACCTAATAGTACATTAAAAGTGTGACTTACTGCAGTCAAAATTTTAACCAGGTTTACAAAAGAGAGAGACTTGGTGCAGCTTACAGTGGGAAACCAGTATATTAATTTGGAACACAGCTATCATTTTCATTACTCAGTATCTATCTGGTTTCTTGGAGCCTCTTGACGTGCATATTTGGAAATTCATTTCAGTTCACCTTCTGCATTTTCCATTGTAAATTTTTTAGTTGTAGTATCTGAATTGAGGCTTTTTTCTGGTTTAGGTTATTAAAGATGAGAAACTTTTCTGTGTTGCTGGGGTTTGTCTCTAGTTGGAATATTTTTGTTTCTCTTTGTTTTGCTTAACTGGTATTTTTAGTCAAGAGACTGTGTGTGCTTTTCTGTCGCACTCTCGTCCTGTGAGCTGATGTTTCCAAACTGAAATTTCAGGTGTGTTCTGAGCAACTTTGTTGTTTGGTTCTGGCATTCTGTTTGTAGTTGGTGATACAGAATTATGGTATTTTAAGGTAAGGATTTGGAAGGTGACATCTGAGTTACTGTGTTGAGCATTGGTGTTTGGATTAAAACTGGTTACTGGGACAAACTGGACTGAGGAATGTTGAACCATGAAAGGAGCTGCAGTTACCAATGTGCACAAGCCTCTGCAGTAGCAGTTACTGAGAAGCTGCCTGGACAGGCTGAAAGGCTGCTCAGGCTTGAAAAAGGATGATTCTCTCTGTCCTGAAAATCTCAGTTCCTTTGAGGAAAGAGGAACTGAAATCCAAGTCCAGCATTCCTGAATGCCAAGGCTCTGTCATGACAGCAGTTGGGTAGCCACAGTTTCAGCCTGCAGCTGAAATCTCATCCAGAGCTGCTTGCTCCAGGTGCTGTCAATGCTCCAGAGTTGTATTTGGATAAAATACCAAGTTCTTACTTTTTGTTTTACTCCTTTAATATTTTTTCATAATTTTGAAAATAGTCATCCATGTCTTTAAGGACCAGCATTCACCTTTCAACTCATACAAACACAGACCCTTTGGAATATTGCAAACCCTTTATAGGACATGAGAAACCTGGGTTTTGTCATGTGTAGGATAATTATTTTTCTGTAAGGAAGTCTTTTGAGTATTGAAGTCTATAGACACATCTAAAACTTCTGCCACAAAATTGGTATTTCCCTGGAGTAAAGGGCAAGCAGCATCAGTGCTGCTAAGCTGTGGTACAACAGATGTTCTGTGTTAATGCCATGTTGGAACCATTGCTACAAGGTCATTTTCAAGTTTAAAATCTGTATTTTGCTGTGTAACTAGAGCTGAGATAAATCAGCCCCATGAAACTGGAGGCAGAAGTTCTCAGGCATTTTCTGCTCCGCAGACTGCAAATTGTACTGCTGCTCCATGGCTCCAGCTTGCCAACTACACTGAGGAAATAAAAACCAGCATTTTTTAAATTCCTGCCATTTTGTAAACTCAGCAGTTATACAGGGGATGAATAATTGGTGGGTGTTGTAGGAATATTTGTTAGTTTTTGTTTTAAACCAGATTTTAGACTATTAGTGCAGGGTTTATCTTCATTTCTACTGCCTTTGGTGTGCTCTCTCATGTTTAATATTATTACTGTACACATGAAGTGCTCAGTGCACACTCGTATGTTTCAAACACATGATGAAAATCTAAAGTATGCAAGAAATACTTTGATATTTTCAGTCATGGTTGTGAAATAAAGAGAATTTGTGGAACCTGTGAAAGCAGCACTGAATATATTTCTTTAATTACTTTAAGGCCCTTAATCTTGCTCCAGTGGAGTCCCTTTGCACACCCTGCTCTGCATGCACAGCACATGCATGTGGTTTTATGTGTAGCTGAAAAAATTGAGCTAGTATCTTCCACTAGGAAGAACCAGCTTGATTTAATGTAAATCCTTAACAGGGTGATATGGTGTCTGTATTTTGGAAGGAATAATCTGTAGAAATCCAGTTATTATCTTGCCCTTCAATGCATTAAGCAAGAAAAGAATCATGTTATGTTAATTCATGCTCATTTGCTGCTGTAAGTGATAATCCTTAGTGACTTTTGTATTTCAAACTTTTAATACAGATCTGGTTTGCTCATGAAGATTTTAGCAGGATTTCAGATCTGGTATTTCATTGCTTAAATGTGGTGACCAAATGTTATTACTGGTTTTGCCTGTGCACCAAGGAGAAGTGTTTGATTAAAAAATACAGCTGAAAATGTAATTCCCCCAAATTTCAGTGAACCCCCCCACCATGTTTCCAGAAGCCAATGGAAGTGACCCATCCTGCCCTGCTTCAGTCTGTTTCCTTTGTCAGGCACTGGCAGCTCTATAGGCTGAATTAGTGCTGTTAATGATCATATTGGCGCTTTTTCTAAAACTTTTCCATCTACACCATTACACTGGTAGATCTACATCTACCAATAATTGATGGTATGTAATCTGTCAATGGAATGAGGAAGGTTGAACTGGTTTGCAAAATTTTTTCTCTCAGTCATATGCAGGTTTGAATTCATTCTTCATCTTCCCTTAACACTTGGACAAAAGCAAAATGTTGCTGCTGCTTGTTTCTTCCTGTAGCTGTTAGTGTTTTCCTTTAGTTGCTTCTTCCAGGAATGCTGCTAAATCCTGTGTGTTTTGGAGTAACTAAAGCTCACCAGGTGTTCCAGCTGATGAGGCTACACAATAGAGACATTGGGCCAATCCAGCAATCCACAATTAACAGCAATCCACAATTCTTGTCAAATCCAGCTGCTCTATCAGCAGGGATTACTGAGGCTAAAGCACATAGGGAGTCAGTGTGTAGGTGTGTTACACCTTCCTGGAGGTAATCCCAGCTGATTACAGAGATCTGGGCTCCACTTGGACTCTCATCAGGTTACAGAGGCAGGCAGGAGTCCTGGCCCTCCAGTGGATGTCCAGGGAGATTTCTCTGCTTGTTGATTTAAAACTAGGTGAAAAAAAATCTGATTCTCAATTACTAATTTTTTTGCTTGTTATATATTAAAAAAAAAAAAAAAAAGATAAAGTGCATTCCTTGTGTCCCTGAGCAATGCTGGATCTTCAAGATGACATCTTTTACAGGCTATGCATCAATCAGAATAAATTTTAGGGAGCACAGACAATTTTCAGCTTTCTTTGTTGACTGCCCCCTTCTGTCTGCTTCCCTTCTACTTTCCTGGTTGGTTTAACTCTGAGACATAATTAATAGTGTGAGTTTCTGTCAGTCATCTTGCTCTGAAAACTTTCTCTGGAGACTAAGTGTGCACTAACCTTTATGTGAAAAGATTTGGGATTGCAGAATAAGACTATATTTTTGAACATTAGTTTTGTGTGTTAGTGATAAATAATTCGCCTGCTTAAACTGAGCATATGATTGAACTCTTTTTAACAGTGAAAGTTACAATTAGGAAAGGGTAACTAATCACCTTCATAATTCATACTTGTAACGCATACAGACTAATTCATAAAGTTATTTTCTAACTTATCACAGTTTGGAGACAATGCTTACACTGTTTAACTGCCTCAAAGCTGCTTTTTGTTTTTAGGAACATTCCATTTGTTTCCCCCGTTACTGATTTATTATTAAATTATTGCACTTTTATGGAACTTTATATTTTTCATATAAAATAGGACATTCCTAGGAATGGATTAATAACCTGGTGTTCATTTTCAGCTGTGAATAGCAGAGTGCCCAGTGGCTCCACCAGCTCCTCGCACACTACAGAGTCGCCAACGCCCGAGCCGTGCCCACAGGCAGCCAGCAGTGTGCCTCCACAGTCTGTGCTCCCCATGTATCCATCAGTGGACATCGATGCACATGTGAGTAGTTGAGGTTGCTTGGAGTGGATTTGCTTTAAAAAAGTCTAGTACTGTTGTAGAAATGTTAAAGTTGCTTTGTTTTGAATTTCTGAACATCTGTTTCTTTTTCTTTCCTGTGCGTGAAGACTGAAAGTAATCACGACACTGCGCTGACCCTGGCGTGTGCAGGGGGGCATGAGGAGCTCGTGTCTGTGCTGATCGCCCGTGGGGCCAATATTGAACACAGAGACAAGAAGGGTAAGTGAAATAACACAGTTTGACCCTGAACTACACCTTGAAATAGTGAATTTCGAAATGTGAACTGCATTCTTGCACTTGTAGTAACTTTGGTCATACACAGCCAGTGAGCTGCTGTCTGCACCTGAGTGGGATCTTAAGCAGATTTGTGAAATGTGATGCACTTCTGTCCTTACTCACCCTCTACTAGTGAGCTCAGCAAGCTGGATGGAGGAGCTTTTGGGGTAACCAGGCAGTCTTGGCTGTCAGAGCTGAGTGGTGGCAGTAGTCAGCTTGGGTGTCATTGTTCTCAGGAATAGAGCTCAGCAAAATCTCACATCTTGTAGAGCTGAGAGAACTAAACCACCATGCCACGTGTAGTTCACATTAACCTCTGGCAGTCAGCAACACATGCAGGGCAGATGTGGTCACTGGTTGGAGCTTAATTTAACAGTAATTATGCAGGAAGCTGTGACTTCTCCAAGGAGAGGAGTTAGTCAGAACTTAATCCAAACTGATCACTGCAAGCACTGTTTAAATTTTTTTGAACAGCCTTTGACTGGAATCAGAGCCTCAATGAGACAGGGTCAGAAGAGGGTTGAGAAAGTCTCTGAGATTGTGGCATCCAGCAGGAAACCCCCAGTCTGAGGAAGAGATGTGATCAATAGAAGTCATTGTGAATCCACCCATTTGTGCATTTCTGCTCCTTAATAATACTTATGAGATACTTAAGGTTGCTTTTTAATGCAATCTCCTGTTACTAGGTTTTACACCTTTGATTCTGGCTGCAACTGCTGGGCATGTTGGTGTTGTGGAAATCCTTCTGGACAAAGGTGGGGATATAGAGGCGCAGTCGGAGCGCACGAAGGACACTCCGCTTTCCTTGGCATGCTCCGGTGGACGCCAGGAGGTACAGATGTGCCCTCAGAGGCCTTCAGGGGTTTTTTTGTACAGTAGTGGGTTTCTTCTCTTGTTGTTACATCTGATTTTTTTTTTTTTCCTGGAAGGTTTTTTACCTGTTCAGTGTAGCAAATTTAAGGTTTTTCCTCTTCCAAGAAAAGAAGAAGAAATTTAAGACTTTTTTTTCTTCTCTCCCTTGCTTACCCCAGTTTGGTTAGTTAGTGGTCATTGTCACTTGTGATAACTTGTGGTCTTTCTTCAGTCAGTGTATCCTCACATGGTAAGTACTTCTGTGAGGGAGGCAGATATTTATTGAATAACTTCATTCACTGAGCATTTCCCTTACCCATCTTCCCTGTTTTCAAACCTGAAACAGCTAGTGCAGGCACAAGGAGAAAAACTGGGATTTTTTTGTGGGCAGTAGTGGCTTTAGTGACAATGCACAGGGCTGATAAGTGCAGATTCAATGCAGGACACATTGTGTCTGTCTTTTAAGGATGTTTCTGAGTTCTGTCAGATTTGTATGTGTGTGTTGTTGTCCAAATAAGATTTGTGAAATCCTTCCTGTTTCAGTCATTATATATAGTACCTTAGAAGATGGCATGGAGATAGCCATGAGCTCTGGAGTAGATTAATATAAAGATTAAAATAGTTGGTCAAAATTGGAAAGTTTCCATTTTACTTTTGAATTGCAGGTCTTTAACAGCAAAAGTGCTTCTCATAAAAAAAGGGAAGATCAGCATGGCCTGTAGTAGTAGCATTATATATTGAACAACTGAAGTCTTCTGTTCTTCCTCTTTGTTTGTTTTTTTTTATATGCCAGAATCTACCTCTTATATTTCTGGCTTAGCAAGAGAGCCTTTTAATCTGGCTTGTTTGGAAATCACCTAGCTTATGTTAATAGTAAATTGAGGCCCACTTAAGTACAGTACATCACGAAAATGTTTTAATTTTCTCCCCTTTTATTTCTCTTGAGCAACTCCTGATAGAGGAGTCCTTCCTCATCCTGGTTCCATTAACATCAGTCACTCTGATTTTTACCACGTTTTTGTTTTTTTTTGAAAGTTCATATAATACAGATGGTCAAACTTGGCTCAAGTGTCATTTGAATTCAAGTTGTGAGATGAGTTTTTCTGAAAGAGATGCTCAAATGTTGTGAGACATTATGGGAATAGGGTAGATTTATTGTTTTCAAACTTAGGATTCCCAGGAAGACTTCACTTCAAAGCCTTGCAGTTTTATTTAGGTAAAACAATCTTTCTGGCAGATAAGTGCTCAGCTGCTGGGGTCATGGGCTATGGGGGCTGTACAGAGATAGGGAAAGGTCAAGCAGAAGAGGGTGGAGATTTTCCTATGGAATCTTACTGTTGACAAAGGAAACTGGTTGCACATTGGAAAGATTGTGATGACATCCTCTCACTCCCTGGATAATAGCAAAGGCCACAATATGTCTGTTAATGCTTCTCCTGTCTTTTCAGGTTGTTGATTTGCTCTTGGCCAGGGGAGCAAATAAAGAACACAGGAATGTGTCTGATTACACGCCGTTAAGCCTTGCTGCATCTGGTGGCTATGTTAATATCATCAAGATTCTTCTCAATGCTGGGGCAGAAATTAATTCCAGGTAATGTACCATGTGACCAGCTGAGCTGCAGTGTGGCACAGGGCACTCCCTGTTGCCTCCATCCTGATGCACAGGTTGGAATCTCAGGTGTTTTCAGACCTCCTTGCAACAATCTTTTTACACTGATGACATCTTCTATATTCATGTTATCTTGGTTTTTTTAAATCCTTTACTATCACAAACTTCATCTGACTTATACCTAAATTTTAAGGGATTTTAGTTTGTAAACCTGTTCTTTCCCTTTCCCACCATTCTGAGGTGTGGAAGTCAAACTATTTCCAACAGAACCATGTCAGAGAAGCAGCCAAGTGCTCAGGGCAGCTCTGTGTGTTTGAAGATGTCTTTCAGGCAGAGGAACAAATTTACACAGCAGTTCTCTTAAGCCTGCTCTCTGTTCATTTTAATGAAAAACTTGCATCTATTCTAACACTAGACAGAGCAAGAAAACTCTTAACTAGGGAAAGTTCAAGCTGCAGCTGTGCTAGAAGCAAGTTTTTCTTTGAAAAAGTCAGATGTAGCTTAAGGCTTATGTGTGCTTTGGCCATCAGAATGTCTAACAGCTGAAATGTATTTTCCTTGTTTATAAATTGCAATTGTCTATTGCATATAGTTCCTCTGGTGGTTTCTCCTAATCAATTAAAAATACTACTATTTTAGGTCAGTGCCCATATTGTGTGTGGGTTATATGTTCCTTTCTGACTTCCAACAAAACATTTTATTGCTCTTGGATACACTTACATTTCCCAGAGCTTTTCTTCAGCCGTGGGCACTGCAGTTTTTTTTTTTCTCCTTAGGACTGGCAGCAAGCTGGGGATTTCTCCTCTGATGTTGGCTGCTATGAATGGCCACGTCCCTGCCGTGAAGCTGCTGCTTGATATGGGCTCTGATATTAATGCCCAAATCGAGACCAACCGCAACACAGCCCTCACCCTGGCCTGCTTCCAGGGCCGGGCAGAGGTGGTCAGTCTGCTTTTGGACAGGAAGGCCAATGTCGAGCACAGGGCAAAGGTAAGTGGGGGACTTGCCTTTCCTTATGACTTATTGCCTCTGAGTCATCAAGTTTCTTCAAATTTTCCTGTAACTTTGAGCCTCTCTGGGCTTAGAGGAGTTATTACATCAGAGCACTTAAATGTTCTGAAGTAAGTGTGGTTTCTTTTAAGAAATAAAAACAGCATCAGTGATGATGTATTTTTTGCATTAGGGAAAAGCTGACTGGTCCTTCTGAGTTTATAATGAAACTTAGATTGACTCTTGTCTAGACTTTTTCAGGTTTAAGCTTGACGTGATAGTAACAGAACAGATATAGATATTTTTACATGCAAGTGAAGTCTAGGCAGGAAGAGAATAGTGTTGCTTGTGATTCTCATATAGAACAGACTTCTTGTCTACAACCAAAGTAGTGCAGTCAAACTTTGTAAAGCTTTTACGTTGCTGTAGAACCCGTGGCTTCAGTACTGTGACCTTCTGTGCCTCTGAAATGCTCCACAGGTCCCATCCTTTGGTGCTCTGGGACAGCTTTGTGTCTCCTGCCATAAAGCAAGCTTAAAGCTTGTGTAGACAGCCAGACTGGTTTCCCCAGCACAAAGGAATTTTTGGTAACTCCTAAGGCTGCTGAAATAATTGCTGTGTCTGTCTACCCCGCCTGCTTCTGGAATGACTGTGGCTGGAGAAAAGGGGATATGGATAAAAGCCAGCTCTCAAATGGTCAGTTGGGCATGTTAGCAGCTGGTGTAAGTTTTTTTAACAGTCTGACCTGGCAACTAAGTTGGGCCCAGATCAGTCTCAGTGCCAAGGGAGGCTAGAGAAAAGCTATAAAGCCAGTTTTTGAGTATTTTTGTAGAAACACTTGTGTCTTCATTTGAATCTGTTCTAACCTCTGTTGTAGAGATCTTGTTATAAACTTTGCATTTGCTGTTGAGACAGGTATATGGTGGTGCTTAGTCAACATGTTTGCTTGGGTTTGTATAAGTCAAAGCCCAAGAGTGTTTGGGTTTTGGGTTGGTTTTGTTTGGTTGGTTTGTGTGTGGGTGTTATGTTTTGTTGTTGGGGATCTTTTTGTCTGGGTTTTTGGGGTCATTTTTAAGGAAGTGACTGCTTGAAGTTAGGCTCCTAATCTAAATATAAGCAGCTAAATAAAAATCCAATTTCCTTTTGTAGGAATCGTTTATGTCTTATCTGAAGTATATTGTGCAGATTTCACAGAGTAACTCATTCTCTTTGCACAGACTGGTCTCACACCTCTGATGGAAGCAGCTTCAGGAGGCTATGCAGAGGTTGGAAGGGTTCTCCTTGATAAAGGAGCTGATGTGAATGCCCCACCTGTGCCTTCCTCAAGAGATACGGCTTTAACAATTGCAGCCGATAAGGGTCACTACAAGTTCTGCGAGCTCCTCATTAATCGGTAAATCATTTCTTCTCATTAAGTGCTTAAGGCCAGAGTGGGCGGGGCTCTGAGCAACCTGATCTTGTGGGTGACTTCCCTGCCCATGGCACAGGGATTGAAACAAGATGAGCTTTCAGGTCCCTTCCAACCCAAAGCAGTTATGACTAATGATTAGTGGCGCATTTGTTCTGTATTCCTCTGTGGCAACACTGCTCTTGTTCACATTACCTCATGCACCTGAGAGCAAAGGGAATGGGAAGCTTTGAAAATAGGATGTTACATCTGCCCCCTACTCTTCAGTGTTATCCTGGAATATCTCACTATTGCAGTGTTAATTAAGCAAAGCTGGCAGCTGGGACCAAAGGCAGGCAGACAGTGTCTGGCTTGGACAGCTTGTTTGTGTATAAATCCAGCAATTCCCGCATGAGAATTTCCTCACTGTCACTTGGGGAACAAAGCCTGGAAGTAGCTCTTGAGCTTTTCAAGCATAACCCAGTGTGCTGCTAAAATCTCAAGAGACTGTGGGTAGTCACCACACTTGATAATTCAAAGGTTGCTGGTTGCATATCTCTGGTGCAATAGGTGACATGAAAAGTGTTCATTTCTGTCAGGGAAGTTTAAATATTCCCCGTGTCACTACACTGCAGATGAAACAGCAACATTCAGGGACTGAATTTCTCATATCTTGTCACTGTATTTCAGTTACAAAAATTCTGTGTCCAGTTGTACTCTGTTTCATGATCTTGCTCTCTGACTTCCACCTTTACTCATGCCGTTCCTGGATTTGTGTTTTCAGAGGGGCACACATTGATGTTCGCAACAAGAAAGGAAACACCCCGCTGTGGCTGGCAGCCAACGGGGGGGCACTACGATGTGGTGCAGCTGCTTGTGCAAGCAGGGGCAGATGTGGATGCTGCAGATAACAGGAAAATCACCCCTCTTATGTCAGCATTTCGCAAGGTAGGAGACCAACTTTTTTATGTTTTCAAAACAATGCCTCTCATTTCATCTTGAGTCTGAGTGCTTGGTTTTGGAAGAATCGAATATAACATGGCAAAATTACTACTTTGATAAAATACCTACTTTGAAGTCATAATTACTGTACTTCACAAAGGTCTAGTTTTTGAGAGTTGAAAAACTTGGTTCCATAAATGATGTTAGCATTTTCATTTCCAGTTGTACACTGTGCAAAATCCTCGACTGTATGAGATTTCCATATTTCTGCAGTCTGTACTGCTCGTTTCAGTCCTGCTTTGGAGATGAACAAAATACCAGTCTGCAATAAGCTGTCCTGATTCCTTTGTGCTTCTCTCATTCTGTTCCTAATCTGTTGTGATGGGACACTGTATAGTCAGCTCTTCTGTCACCCACTGCCTCTTCTTGACAGGAAGAACATTGCTTTGGGATGATTCCATCGGTTATGGTGTTGGATGCAAGGAGCTTAAGCAAAGAAATTTATTAGCTGTAGCTGCTTTGCCTTTAACAAAATAGCAAATAAATGTGTGGCTTTTTTGACAAACAAAACTGCTAAGCTTGCCCTTGTTGTGACACTGCTTTGCTTTCACATAACTTCAGAAGCAATAGTTGGGTGCTTTGTGTGGTTGCACAGTGTACCCTGGGAGCAGAAGAATGTGCTTCCCAGGATAGCATTCAGGTGGCTCAGTTTCCTGATCTGACTTAGGCTGAAATTGAACGGTCTAAGTCAGCTCCATGGGGTGAGTGGCAAGAGAGTGCACTGGGTGACAAATGGTGTCTAAAGAGAGTTGTCTTGTGTCTTGGTTGCTACTAAAACCATGACAATCTGCCTCTGGTCCTTGTCTTTTAAAATAAAAAGTAACTTGTGGAAGAGCATGCCTTTGCCACCTTGAAGCAGAGCAGTGGCTGTGCTATCAGCACTGAGCAAGCAGGAACTGCCCTTCTTCCCAAACAGCAGCTTACCAGAAATGTTCTTGTTATTTTCAGTGTTTTGCATTGAACTAAGGATATCAAACTTGTATTTTTGATGATGAATGTTGACAATTGTAAACAAAAGATGAGAATTTTCTTTGGTGTTCTAGGGGCATGTGAAAGTAGTTCAGTTCCTGGTGAAAGAAGTGAACCAGTTTCCTTCAGACATTGAGTGCATGCGCTACATAGCGACCATCACGGACAAGGTGAGTTGGATTTGGGGACAAGAGCTTGGCCTGAATTTCCAGCAAAAATATCCATGGGAAATTCTTAAGTGTTCAAAACTGAATGTATGTGTTTGCTCACATACGTCTGTTTTGGATTTGTGCATGTCTCCTTTTTAATACAGCACTTCAAAAATAAATCAGCATTAGATCCCATTCTGTGAAATAGTTTTTATGTTTGAGAATATAGGGAAGCTAATCTCATGTTTGTAGAGCAAGCCTCACTCCTCAGTTGTTATTATGGTGGTAATAAGACAAATTTGCATTTCAGGACCTGTTGAAGAAGTGTCACCAGTGTGTAGAGACAATTGTGAAAGCTAAAGACCAGCAGGCTGCAGAAGCCAATAAAAATGCAACTATACTGCTGAAGGAACTAGACCTGGAAAAAGTGAGTAGATAATTGCTTTTGTGTAACAGTGTGTGAATCTCTAGTCTGCATTTGGTGCTTCTTGGGGCTGTCTTCATGCTCTGACTGTGTCTGTGTTCCTCCCCCAATCTATCATACAAGTGAGGGTGGCAAATTAGAATTGGCTTCTGTTTCAGCCACTCCATTGTCCTTTTTAGGAAAGCTTGGACTTACCAATAGTTCCTTAGGCAGTAGCTCTCTGGGAGCTACTCAGCACAGAGGATGTGTGAGTAGGGGAGGTCTCCAGTCTCATGCTGTGTTTCTATGGGTGTAAACCATAGACCATAAGCATTTTATGGACTTGGAGTTAAGCAGATAGTGGAGAAAATCCCCTTCTTCCTCTGCTGAGAATACTGCAAATTGTTCTAGAGTAAGACACTAAGACACTCTTGAGTGGGCTTCTTAATGGAGGTTCTTACAGTTTTTGACAAGTTCCACATTAGTTTATTGAATTTTCTAAATTGTGGACTTGTTAAGCACACATCAGTTGCTGTGCACAAACAGTGCAGCAGATGACATTTTCCATATATTTAAGAAAAAAAAAGGTTAAAACTAGAGCCATTAAGTACTGGCTTTTGAATCAAAGATATGAACATCACACCAGAAATATCACTGAGTTAATTAAATGTTTGATAAAGGACCAAGAGGGAAAGATCTTCCAGCAAAACTGTATCTTTTTAGTACTTCTCTTTTGGTTATTACTTTGTTATCATTCCTTAGAAGTTTTGGGACCAGCTAGACCTGTTGTTGCATAAGCTCTGTCCAGTTTCTGTGTAATGATTCCGTATTTGCCGAAATTGTTCTAGTTCACTGGTTCTCTCCTTTCTTCTTCCCCCCAGATTTCTAGGGAAGATCTGAATTATAAGTATAATTTAGTCTGTGTGAAAATGTTTAAATTTGGATTCTTTTCTCCTATATAGTCAAGAGAGGAGAGCAGAAAACAAGCTCTTGCAGCCAAAAGGGAGAAAAGAAAGGAAAAGAGAAAGAAGAAGAAAGAGGAACAAAAAAGAAAACAAGAAGAAGATGAGGAAAACAAACCTAAGGAAACTCTGGAACTACAGGAAGATGATGATGAAGAAGAAAACGATGATGAAGGTAAAGAACAAATGTTTTTATGAACAATGCAGTTGTGGGAATGCCACCTTTAACCTTCAAGGTAAAGGAATCTGTTTGAAAGCTGGTCAGCAAGGAACATAACTTCAGCTGTAGTGTATTCAGTGAGGGCGCTTATTTCTCTATTTTGTGGGTTCTGATTGTATATAAACTACTTTTCTTTCAGTGGAGCAAGAAGTTCCTATAGAGCCTCCAAGTGCAACTACTACAACTACAATTGGAATTTCTGCAACTTCAACTACCTTCACAAATGCCTTTGGGAAGAAGAGAGCTAATGTGGTGACTACCCCCAGCACAAATAGAAAAAATAAGAAAAATAAAACAAAAGAGACTCCTCAGAATATGCAGATAATTTTGCCAGATCAGCATATATCTCTAGCACAGCAAAAAGCAGATAAAAACAAAATAAATGGAGAGCCAAGAGGTGGTGGTGCAAGTGGGAACAGCGATTCAGATAACTTGGATAGCACAGATTGCAATAGTGAAAGCAGCAGTGGAGGGAAAAGCCAAGAGCTGAACTTCACAATGGATACGAACTCCTCGGAGCGGCGCTACGCCTCACTGCTCATCCCCTCTCAGGAAGAAAAAAACAGCACCTCTGCTTCCAAAACACCAACAAGGTGAGACTGTTCCTTCCCTGTGGTTTCACAAGGTTCCGCCTATGCCTGCGTTAATTTTTTGCATCTTAAGCTCTGCACCAACATTCCCAGAGCCTAGAGAGACTGAGGATGCTATATTTGCATAGCTGTGTTAAGTTTGTTGAACACAATCTCTTTAAAATCTTGTAAGAACAAGACTTTTTGGCATTGTTGGCTAGTTTTTAATACTATTTGAGCCAAATGGCGTTTTCTCTCTGCACTTTTTAAGTATCCATGTTGCATTGTCAGCTTTGTTGTAATAGATCTTAAAAGTGAATATGCTGGGAATTTAATAAGGAAGTGCCAGCTTTGCTTATCATCCACATACAGAAGTGGTTTTGTTACCTTTTGATTATTTTATGGTTTCATCATTAACTCATTTGACTTGCAATTTCTTTCTTTTAAGGAGAGAAGAAGTTGATGACTCTGAGCATTTCACCTGCCAGGTTGATGGCCAGTTTGATATAACCTTGTCAAGCCAGAGGTGAGAGTCAGAACAACTCAGGAAACTTCCTGGGGCCATATGAATGGTTCAAAACGTCATGCAATTGCCTGGGAATGTGCTGATAACTTTTACAACATCACTTTCTGACTGAATCAGAAAAATTAGATCCCATGTGGGTCTGTAGTGTTTGTTTGCTTTTACATCTAATTGATACAAATCAGATCCCCCATAGTTTTGTTCTCTCTTTCCATTTTCTGCACTAAGGGAGGGGAGAGGGCAGGGAGGTTGATCTGCAGGACACTGGGCTGATAGAGAGGCCAGCTTCAATAAGAGCATAGACATTGTGGCATCAAGAAGGGCAGTGAGACAGGGCTGTTTTCAGACTGATCGAGACACTTGTCTGGGAGTGGGAAGAGAGGATATTTTTCTTTTTCCTATTTTTCCCCAGATTCGAGTCAGAGGCAGAATGAGTAGATTCATCAACCCTTGTGGTTAGAGGGTGTTGTTTTGGGCTCCCATTAGGAGTGTTAGAAATTTGAATTTGTCTCTGTTCTGTTCTTGAAACATAGATTGTTTCAACCTTGAACCTTTAATCCAAGGTTTGCTGCAGTTCACTGCAGCAGGACAAGCTAAATGCATCCTTCTGACTCCTTGTTAGAGGTGGTTCTTCTGGAAACAGTTCATGCTACTAGTTCTAAGCTGCAGGAATGTAAACTGTATGCTAAGATACATTTTATTCTGTAATTTGTAATCAGCCCCATTTCTGTTCCCAGACTTGATGGTGAAGGTCATTCGAATTCTTTGTCGACTACTTATAAGGCTGTTTCCCTGCCTCTGACCTCTCCAAATGTAAAGCTGAATCTGACCAGTCCAAAAAGAGGCCAGAAAAGAGAAGAAGGCTGGAAAGAAGTGGTTAGAAGGTAAAGATTTTATTACTATGTTTTAAAACTGTCTGTGATCTTTTTAGCTTGTACATTCTTCTCAAATACAGAATGTCCAGCAAGATTATATAACTGAAGAATTAGCTTATAGAAGAATCTACCCCACTTTCTCTTGCAGTGCTGGGAAAACCAACTGCAGCCCTAATTTGTAGTAACTCCTCGCTAACTTAATGTGAACATGGCATAAACATTGTATTTGGCATGAGAAAATAAAGAAAACCTGTGACTTTAGTGGGGGAAGGGAGCAGAGGGCAGTGAAAAGCCCTACAGCAGATGATTGCCCATGAACTAAAGGCAGAATGGATGTGACTAGACGAGAGGCAAATGGCCACTTCAAAGCTAAAATTCATTGTACTTTGAATTGACCTTGATCAGTGGTAAATTGTGTTACCTGACAGCAAGTGCTTAGAGATACAGTGAGATTTAAAGTTTTACTGTAAAGCAATCTTTTCCTTTGAAAATGTACTGGGTTTTACTGTATGGCCATTAACACCCCAGTATCTCTTCTGTAACCTTTATGTTGTCTACTGCTTGGAACTAGAATGATCTGGCTTTGCTTTTATTTTGTTCTTTATCAAAAAGGAATATAGCTGGAACATACCAGTGTCAGATGCTTTGGGTGCTCTTAGGAAACCCTCCTCCTTTTGTGCTCTGCAGTGTCAATGACTGCAGTGGCAGATGTGCCCATTTTGGAGAATTTTAGGCTGTGTGCAAAGAACATAATCGTACAGGGGGCTTAATGCATTTGGATTAGTGGAAGCCACAGAGTGTTCTTAATAAAGGTTAAAAAGGCAGTTTAATATGAAAATTCATGTGTTTGAATTCTTAGAGTTGGTTTGGTCTCTGCCTTTTGATGTGGTCACCAGTGAGGCTCTCCACAGTGATCTTGCTGGGTGTGTGATAGCAGTCTGGCCACCACCTGGGGAATGGTGCAGGCAGGAACCCCTCAGACAGCCCTGACCCGCCTCTGACCTGAGGCTGCTCCTGCTCTCCTGAGGGTTTTGAGTTTCTTCTCTTTGGCTCAGCCCAAATGTTCATGTGGGTGTTATCTGCTCTTGTGTTGGCCTTGGCAATGTTCTAGACATGCATCCAGAACCTGCCCTATCCTCTTTCCTGAGGAATGCCATAGGGAACATTCCATTCAGTGTTCTGCACTGATGTTTGCTGTGCCCTGACTGATGGAAGCATGTCCTGCCAGAGGGCATCGTTGGTGACCATAGATGTGTGGGTGCTGTGCCCAGGAGCTCCCTCTGCTAAAGCCTCTCTGGTCTCAGCAAGAATTCTTCTTCCCTCTCCCTGTGAGTGACCCTCAGCTTGAAGGGATGTCTATCAGAGTAACCAATGCAAGCATCCCTTCTGCCCCTGACAGGCAAGTGGGCAGAGTTTTGAAAGACCCTCCCCCCAGCAACACTCTGCAGCCAACACCAATTGAGCAATTTCAGCTGCAGAGAGGAGGGCGCTGCTGTTCTGGAGCAAAAAGGTACTTTTGGGGCACTTCTCTAGGTCAAAACCATCAGCCTTGGGAGGGAGGGAGGGAAATGGCTGTGAATGATGGGTGGGAGGTTACTGGGCACTAGGGTGACCTCTCCTGGAAGAGAAATGCCTCCTTGAGTGATTGCCAGAGGTCCCCAGTGGGCAGGGGTGGAAGCAGACCAAGGTGCAGTCAGGAGCTTTGTGAGCAGTACAGGTGTTCTTGAAACTTAGGTGATGATGGAGGTCTGGGGAGAGAGTAGCTGTCTTGAGAGGGGAGCCTTGGAGATGGGGAAGAAAACCCAAACCATGAAACAGCCTTGGAATAGAGCTGGGTGCATGCACTGGGGGTTCTGGGGATGGCAAGTGTAGTAGTGTTCTGTCCTGGCAGGAATGGGGGAAAGAAATAACACCTTGGCAACGTGAGGTGTTGCTTTAGAACATTTCCATGTGTTTAGATGTTTAAAATTAAACAGGTTTCCTCTAAGTCCTGTTAAGTGACAAACAATTCCCTGAGGATCCAGTTACTTAAAGATTTCCAGGACTGGAATAGCTAGGTGAAGTTGGCAGCCTTTCCACAGGGTGGTGGGCACCTGTCACTGTTGTGATTTCTGAAACCTCTTTGAATCCTCTCTGATTGTTTAGCATCAAGCCAGAGCACATCAGTAGCACGCCTGAAAGCAGTTTATGGGTGCAAGAGGTCAGACACACCCTGAAGTCTGGGGTCAGTGGTGGCCCAGAGACGTCAGCTGAGGTCTGTGTGCAAGCAGAGCTTGTGTTCAAACACTTCCCAATAGCATATGCTTGCTCTGACCCACCAGTACCATGGGAATCAGGAAAACCCTGAACTGACTGACTTTGGTGACAGCATTGTGGCCTGACAGTGAGGCTGCTTCTGCAATTCCAGGCTGCATCACAGGGGCTTCAAGCAGCTCCCTAAATCACAGCACTGCACAGCCTCACCTCCTTTCACCCACCATTATTTATTGGTGATGCTCCACTTCCAGATATTGAGGTCTGAAAGAAGTGGATACTAAAAGGTTGTGGATGTAGGTGGTGTTACAGAGCTCATCACTGGGAAAACACTGGAAAGCCACCTTCTTCTTGCTATAAACAGTCAAAGTAGTTAAGCCATGGGCTTTTATGTTTTAAGCAATGCTGCTTGTATAGATTCAGGTTGATAAGGATTTGTGTCACTTTAGAGAGGTACTCAAGATAAGATAAAATCCAAATGGGTTCTGAAGTGCTGTGAGGCTCATATATCTGTGTTACAATACTGGTGGAATAATGCTACTGGAGAATCCTTGTCAGGTACTGAGGATGATGAGTAATTTGAGTGGGGGACTTTGAGAGAGACTCCAAAGGGTGAAGAAAGGGTCAGCAGAAAACCACTTACTGCCCTTAAGAATATGACGTCAGCCATTGTCAGACTTAGCAGAGGGGTTTTGTCTGTCTTTGAAGTTTGAATGCATTTCACAGATTTTTGATCTTTGTGATACAGGTCAAAGAAATTATCAGTCCCAGCTTCTGTCGTATCTAGAATAATGGGAAGAGGTGGGTGCAACATCACAGCAATTCAAGATGTCACTGGTGCCCACATTGATGTGGATAAGCAAAAAGATAAGAATGGAGAGAGAATGATCACTATAAGGTACAGTATCTCAAAATTAAAGTCTTGAGTTAGTCCACAGTGTCATTTATTGAAAAGTTTGTTTGCTTTCTTAGGCAGGATCTATTTAGCTTCTTTGTTCTAGAATAGAACATACATTCCTGATGCCAAGATATGCTGACAGTTGACTTCAGAGATAATCCTTAAGATACACAAAAGTCAAGAAATAACTTACTGCAGTAAACTTACAATAGACTTACAGATCAGTGTAAGGTTGAAGCTCCGGAGTGTTGCGCAAAGTGGGGTTTCCTTTTGCGAAAGATAAATCTGTTTGTGTTTAATCTAGGGGAGGTACAGAGTCCACGCGATATGCAGTGCAACTCATCAATGCCCTTATTCAAGATCCTGCCAAGGAACTGGAAGACTTGATTCCTAAAACTCATATAAGAACACCTGCTTCAAGTACCAAATCAATCCATTCAAACTTTTCATCTGGAGTCAGCACTGCGACTGCTTCCAACAAGAACTCGTTTCCTCTCGGAGCACCGCCCCTGGTCACATCGCAGTCATCAACACTATCTACTTTCCAGCCTCCTAACAAATTAAACAAGAATGTCCCAGCCAACGTGCGCTCATCTTTTCCGGTGTCTCTTCCTCTCGCTTATTCTCACCCTCATTTTGCCTTGCTGGCTGCTCAAACTATGCAACAGATCCGGCACCCTCGCTTACCTATGGCCCAATTTGGAGGAACCTTTTCACCTTCACCAAACACTTGGGGACCATTCCCGGTGAGACCAGTTAACCCTGGCAGCACGAACAGCTCTCCAAAGCATAACAGTTCGAGTCGTGCAGGTAGTCAGAACGGAAATGTTCTGCAGACAGAGTCTCCTGGGTTAGCTACATCCAGCTGTCCCGTCACAGCCTCGTCTGTCACTGCTTCCAGCCAGCCTCTGTGTGTGACCAGTAACCGGACTCCCTCCTCGGTCAGGAAGCAGCTCTTCGCTACGTGCGTCCCCAAGACGAGTGCTGCAGCGACAGCCATCTCAACTGTGACGAGCACCTGTAGCACTCTGCCCTCAGCTTCCTCTGCCCCCCCAAACAACGGGCAAGTGCCCACAGCGTTTCTGCCGCCTCCTGCTCCGCAAGCGCAGCATTCTGCCCTGAAAGCGGACTCGTTCTCGGCCGTCTCCGCGCCCAAGGAGAAGGTGTCGGCCCCCGAGCAGCCGCCCACGAGCGCATGCCCGCCAGCTTCAGCCGCAAGCACTTGCAGCGTGTCAGCCAGCAGCAGCTCAGGGGGCACCGAGGCGTGCCCGGCGAGCAGCCCCGCACCGCTCAGCAACGCCCAAGATGAAATTCTGCCAACCAGCATGTCTGAGATCAGCCCTTCCATGTCGATGCCTTTTTCATCCAGCTCAGAAACTGCTCCGTTAAGCTTAGCGTCACCCAGGTCCGTTGTTGCAGATAATCAGGACAACAGTAACTTACCTCAAGTAGCTGTACCAGCACCTCGAGTTACTCACAGGATGCAGTCCAGAGGTTCTTTCTATTCAGTGGTACCAAATGCAAACCTCCATCAAGATCCTCAGTCTATTTTTGTTACAAATCAAGTTCCTTTAACACCTTCTCAAGGTCCACCTGCTGCAGTGCAGCTTTCGTCAGCCATGAACGTTATGAACGGTTCTCAGATGCACATTAACCCAGCAAACAAATCATTGCCTCCTGCCTTTGGGCCAGCAACGCTCTTCAATCACTTTAGTAGTCTTTTTGATAGCAACCAGGTGCCAGCTAACCAAGCATGGGGAGACTGTCCACTCTCTACCCGAGCAGCAGCTGACCCATCTTTCACTGTTCAGTCTACCTTTCTGAATAACTCTGTGCTAGGACATGTGGAAAACGTCCATCCCGACAGCTCCAAGGCTCCTGGTTTCAGGCCACCTTCCCAACGGGTTTCAACTAGTCCTGTAGGTAAGTCATTAAGGTCATGTTCTGGACAAAATTATTTCTTCAACCATTGCACTTTGATCATCATACTGACGGAGAAGTAGTCTACAAATGACAGTTGGAGAATGCTCATATAATGAGGATGGCCTGTTTTTTCCAAGTGCTCTTTAAAATGTGGATGGTTTTTTTTCTTCAGCTCTTCTAGGCTGTTAGGTGTTGGGAAGATTGCAAATGTTGCATTGCTTGTCCTCTGTGTGAGACAGGAATGCTCCCACTTGCTTGTAGTGTAGCATTGATTTTAGGTTTTGGGTTGGAATAGAGCACAGTGTGGGGTGACACCAAACCTGAGGACTCCTGGAGGTTCCAGCTGCAGCAGTGGCTGCATACACGTGCTCCATATTGTATGTGAGACTCCAGCTTGACTCGGTGAGGGGAAACTCTCTGTGCCTTTTGGTTCTTGATGTGGCTCTGGGATTTTAATAAGCTTGCTTTGTGAAGCTTATTGGTGTGCTACTGTGTGGGGTGTTTTATTCAGAAGTTCAGTAGAGCTGTATTAGCACATGTGGGTTTGTTTGAAATGTGTTAGGAGCACTGACATTGCGCTCCCTGCCTGTGCTGTGCTCTGCCTGCAGGACTTTTATCTTCTCAGTGTTCAAACTATGTTGCAAACAACCAAGAGTACCCATTTGGTTGGAAGGGACCCTCAAGAGATCTATTCCGTGCCACCCTTTTATCCTTGCCATGGTGGCTGTGGGGTGCCCTGGAGCTGGGTATCTGGAGAGCCTTGCTCTGGAGTCATCCTTGCCCACACAGTGTGTGTTGGGTATTTGGGCTAAAGCTTCAGGACTTGAATGCTGGGCTGGGACAAGTCAAGTAGTTTGACTTTCAGATTAAAGGAGAAGGGAGCTTTTGGAAGATGTGATGGTAAGGAAAGAAGATCTTCAGCATTCCCTTTCCTCTCAGTTGCTTGACAAATGTGCAGGACTTCTGCAAACCAGAACACTTCTTTCTGACTGGCTTTAACCACAAAACTGGGGTATTTGCTGTGACTGTAGCTTTCTCAATTGTTAAATTTGGGTTGTATAGTTCTGCAAACTGAGGGCACACATAGAACTCTGTGCCACATCCAGGCTCAGTGAAGTAAGCAGAACTAGGTGGGTAAGATGAAGTAACTGGACCTTGTTCATCAGAGACAGTTAATAAAGAGCTGCCAGACCCCTAGCAGGCTCCAGAACCACTTGACAATAGCTCAGCTTTTCCTCTGCAGTGCTCTAAACTGGAGATGGCTGTTGCTGAAATAATTCCTGGGGAAAGGAAACTTATGGCAAATGGGATCTGTTGATTTCCCTGACGATGGCATCCTGCATGTGCAAACATGGATGACTGGGACTTCCCACAGCAGCAAAGTATTTTGCTGTTCCCTTATGTTAAGATCATCTGTTTGTAATGGGAGAAAATTTCTTATATTTCTACTTTATATATAATTTTATACTTTATATATCTTTAAGTGACTGTAGGTATTTTAAAAACAGTGTAAATCTGTTTCTGCCCTTAGAAAGGTTAGGTAGATAGCCATGGAAAACTACCACTATTGACTTTGAGGAAGATGTGTATGAGGTTCTCAACTGAAATTCAAAAATATTTGGACAGAACACACTTTTCCTGAGTTAGGATTTGATTGGTATATTGCAAAGTGAAGAAAAACTGCAAATAGGTAGTGTGCTGCTAAAATTGTGTCTGGCTAGAGGTCATTAGTCAGGTCCTTAGTTGATTCATTTAATGTCATTTTACTTCATCCTGCTTTTGATCACCTTTGTTCCAGAATCTGAGAGTAAGGGGTCTAAGGGACCTGGAGGATGTTTGGAAGGTGTGATAGAGAGGAAAGGAATGAGCACAGTAGGCTGAGGACTTCTCTGATACCTTCCCTCAGAACTAAGTAGGGTCTGTCCACACCTCTCATTCACCTTCTCCCAGGGGTTGGCAGAACTGGGGACTTCCATGGCTATTTCCTCAGGGTTTGGTGACAGGATTCATGAGATTTTCAGAGGGAGGGAGAAGGACCGGTCACTGCTCATGCTCTGCCCAGCAGCAGCACAATGGACAGGGCAGAGGGGTTGGTAATGGCCTCAGAGCAAGTGGACACCCATCCTCTGATCTCAGCTGTGACTACACCTGAGGGAACAGAGGTTTGCATTTTGTGCCTCTCTTGCACTGTTGGCCCATGGCAAATTTTTCCACAAATCAACATTTCTAGGGGATCACCTCTAAACTTATTTGAAGATTTAATATAGTTTGGCTGTGCACTAAACCAGCTTTTTCTTAACAAGTTTTCACCTCAGGGTCAAGTTCAGGTAGTCTGCTTTTCCGGTTCATGGGTGAGCTCAGCTGCAGCTCAAGTTTTCTCTGATTTACCAGTTCCTTTGGTGAATATCACACAGCTATCTCTGCACATATCAGGTATCAGGCACAGATATCTTTGCAGATCTCACTGGCTTTGGATCCATTCTGGAAATGGCCTATTTGTCTCACATTTTTAGGTCTCTTGTCCTGGCAGTTTGCAGTTGAGGGCAGGCTTAGCCCAACCATGAGAGGAGAAGACCAAAAGAAATCTACTTGTTACTTCTGTCCTCTGTATTTTAAGGAATTTGAGACCTTGCTTCTTAAAAGGGGTCACAAACTTGAAATATGCCAGTTTAGGAAGCAGCACATGAGAATGGAAAAGCATGAAATGGTTGGAGTCTGTTTCACACAGAGTGACCAAGTATTGTGGCACTTTCTCTAAAGGTGCAAATAACATTTCAGTAACCAATATCTGCCTAGAGCCTTTGATAAACTGAATTTTGAGCAGAGTTTGTGTGAGATCAGTACATTCCTCTCAAAAGCTCAGTTATGCATCCAGAGCACAATGAGGAGTTAGAGTTCGTAGCCCAGGTAAGTGCAGAGTCAGGTATTGCAGAAAAAAGTATTAGAAAACCTGATTTTATTGGTAAGTACACAAATAGGTAGCTCATAGCAGTCAGGATTTGATAAGTTGCTGTTCAGAATAGCCATTTTTAATATCAAGTGAAGGTTTTCATCCACTTTTATGGAAGACAAGATAATGTTAAGGGTTCTGTGTGACCTGATTCTGGATTTGTGCATCTCTGGCTGTCACGCTCCTTTCAGCCCATGGAGCATATCCAGCTGTGCTGAAGCAGACTTGCACTTTACAGGCTGTGTATCCAAAAGCTGTGTACCCATCAGCCTTCTGAGCCATCAAAAGACAGCTGGGCATCCCTCTCCTGCAGGAGAGCTGCTTTTGTCACAATCCCTGCCTTGTTCTCTGTCTGGGAACCCAGCAGCAACCATGGGCAGCTCTGTTACCCTTCTGTCTGGGGCAGACCTTGTGTGGTTTGCCAACTCAACCACACTGCAGCCACAGGCACTGGCATCCTCCTCAGAGCCATGGAGTTGTGCTGTGACAAACCCAGGAATGTCCTCCCATGCTGGGAGTCCCTCAGCTGAGCACCCCATGTTCCAGCAGCAGGGAGATGTGTTTCTCCTTGGCTATAATGGAGACTTCCCTTTTTAACCTTTGGGTTAGGAGAAAAGCACCTCCTTCAACTCCAACAAATCATTTCTGTCCATGTGAGCAGGTTGGATCTGGCACTTCTGGAAGGAGTAAATCAGGTTTACTCAGTTGATAATACTGGGGGGAAATACCTGGCTTTCAGGAACTATCCAGGCACTGGAAGGTGCCCCTCTAGTTTCTGGCCTAAGGTACTGCCTGGCAACACCGCTGTTTGTGGTGGGGTGTGTGTACATGTAACCTTCAACCTCACTCTGCAGCAGCATAGGCTGGTCCTGGTTGTGGTCATTTTGAACTGTTTAAATGGTTTTGAAACTAATCTTGTTTAATAGGCCCTTGAAACTAAACCCTAAACTCAGGTGAATATACCGCCATGCCCATTTCTGCTTTCAGGTAATAACATGTGAAAAGAGCTTTTACAACATTTTGGAAAAGTACTTAAAAGCTTTGGCTTATTAAAAAAAGCTGTAATTCACCCTTGCAAGTAATTTTTGTGGGACTTTGAACTCTTTCTCCATCTCTCTCGTCCTCTCACACATCCCTGGAGGAAGCAGCCCCCTCCCCAGTGGTGCTGTGCCACACCAACCCTGTCTCTGTGGCCACAGCGTGCTCTGACTGATCTCTGTATGAAGGTACCTATGGGATGGCAAAGCCCATCCTGCAGAGAACTGCTTCCCTGGTGCTGGATTCTCCTGGGACTTTCACACAGCCCTGGATCCCTGTTGGATTTGTGTGGCTTTTTGTAAGCAAAGATGGTGGCCACTCCCAACTTTCCTGCTCTGCTCTCCCTGCTAAGATAATTTTCTTTCAGTGGCCAAAGGGATGGCTGTTTTTGTTAAAACTTGAGGCCAAATCAGAGATGCCTCTGTGGTTTCTAAGGGAGAATCGTGCACCTGTAAAATGACCTTACCATGTGCAGATGCCCCCAAAGGTGATGAGATGCTTTAACTATATTTGGAGCACTAGCTTTCTCTGGTGCTTTGAAGCAGGTTCCCAAAGAGAGATATTTAATCAAATTTATGTTTATTTCAGGCTTACCCTCTCTAGATCCATCCAACAGCTCTACAACTTCTTCTTCAGGTCCTTTGACAGGCTTTTCAGCAAACATACAAGGAGCACGGGTTTACCTTCAAGGGCCAGCGCCTGTTGGGACTCCCAGCTTTAACAGACAGCATTTTTCACCACATCCTTGGACAAGCGCAACAAATTCATGTAGGAACTTCATGGGTCTGTCTTAGTTAACTATAAATTCATAGCTATTGTCTTTAGTAGATTTTTAACTTGAGGGGAACTTGCCCAGTAATGCACAAAATGCTTTCCAATTGCTTTTAGCAGCTGTGAGGATGGCGTGCAAATCCCAATCTGTGCTATTTTGTGGGGTTTTTCCCATGCCACTAGTTCTGGTAACAATACTAAAGGCCTATTTGGGCAAAAAAATGAGTCATTGTAGGCTCTTGAGAGTAGAAGGCATGAAGCTGTGGGGGAGTGGAGGTGATTGCACCAAGCTAAAGATTCCCTCTCTAAGTAGTACGAGTGCAATATTAGGTGAAAATGCCATGTTTGCTATGGTTTAAAGTTATAGTTGCCTTTTTTCTTTCTTTTTTTTTCTTTCTTTTTTTTTTTAATTGGGATCTGGAATTATATTTAAGATATTCAAAAATCTCTAAGCATCATCCAAGGTAACAGTGGGTTTTCCTCCTAATGGAAAGAACATGGAAGTAGCTTTACAGAAAATATGGGTCTTTGATTCAGAATCTTAGCTGAAGAGGTTTTTCATGTCACTGCATGCAACTTCATTGCCACTCTGAGTTTAAGAACTAAAATGTTTAAATGAGTGCTCAAAGGAAGTTGGATTTCCCAGGGAGAGTCAGTGACACTTCTGAAGTTGGCGGGACTTTATGCTCTTAGGTCACACCTGTGGCTTTGGGAAGCTGTCTGATTTCTCTTCTGCTGGAATCGGTGGATACCAAAACCAGGCTGTTTAGATATTTATGGTATTTTGGCTGATGTTTTCACCTCTTCCTGAAACTCTTCCATGTTTCTTATTCTTTCTTGTAATTAATTTTGATACTTTGCTATGTCATGAGAATATCATAATTCTGATGGCTGAAAGCATTTGTGTTATAATGTTGATTTTAGAGTTAAAATAATTCCTAGACAGAATTTCTGTGAAAGCCTTGAAGAATGCTTGCCAAAAAAAGTCTTTAAAACATTTTATCATTTGCTTTGGGGAAATAAATGGGATGGCATTTACGCTTGCTACGTTGTGTGTAATTAAGCAAGAGAAATACTCTTTTCAGCAGGTGAATCTCCTATTCCATCAGTTTCCTCAGGATCATCTTCGCCCCTCTCAGCTGCTTCTGCACCTGCTAACCTGGGCCAGCCAAAAACGGGTAACGCCAGCCAGGACCGCAAGGTGCCGCCTCCCATCGGGACCGAGCGGCTCGCCAGGATCCGCCAGGGAGGCTCCGTCACGCCCACGCCCCTGGGAACCAACTTCACAGCCCCCGTGGGCCACAGCGGCATCTGGTCCTTCGGGGTCAACAGCGTGTCTGGTGAGTCCCTGTGCTGCAGGGAAACTGCCTCAGCAGGACTGGGGTGGAGAGGAGGAGGAAAGCTCCACGGTCTGTGGAGAACATCCTGAGGGAGAGCTGGTGGCAGTGGTGGGACAGCACAGGTCAGTGGAAGCACTGTGGTTCCCCCTCCTGATGCTGGTGGTTCTCACCCAGCCTGGGTCAATGGGAGCCTGAAATGGTGCAGAGACCTCGTACAGAGTCCTGTGATGAAGAGTTTAGAGCAAACAGTTTATATCTGCTAAAGGGGCTGTTTCCAGCCCTGACTGTTGGCTCCCTCTGTCCAGGTTTCTCTCTTGTTTTCCACTCAAATTTTACAGTGTCAGCTGAGGTGCAGCTGATGCACCCCAGGACACAGAGCTGTGGATGCTGGGTTTTGCATTGATTTCCTCATGACTTTTGAACAGTATGGGATAACTTCTGTTCCAGGCAGCCTTGGTTCCCAAAGAATGACTTTGAAACAGCTGAAGTTTTACGTTCAGTTTCCTGGTAGTTGGATTTTGTGGAAAGGAGGAGGTGCAGCATTTGAGGTGTAGAGTGTTTCCATTGGTAACTTTCAATACAAATGTTTGAGTCCTGCATTTGTTACATGCTTCAGTGAAGCCCTCCACACTCTGGTTAATTCATGTCTCAGCATTGCTGTGTGTTTTCAAGAAAAGCTTGTATGTGCTTACAGGTAGTGTTGGGAGCTCTGTTGGATTTTAGCCATTTTGCAGTGGACATGTGGAACTCACAGTCGTGGTAGTCCCCATCTTCTCCACCCTTGTCTGGATACCTGAGATCCCTCTGTGGCTGTGTGTTTTCAGAGTGCCTTTGGGTGGCACTTTGGGTGCTTAGGTGTGTGCAGCTGCTGAGTTCTACTGGAGTGTCTGCAGTGAATTTAATCAGCCGTTTTTAATCTGTTTGCAGAAGGTTTGTCGGGTTGGTCTCAGCCTGTCATGGGAAGTCATCCAATGCATCAGCAGCTCTCGGACCCGGGCACATTTTCTCAGCATCAGCCAATGGAGAGAGATGATTCTGGAATAGTGGCTCCCTCGAATATTTTCCACCAACCTATGCCAAATAGTTTTGTGGATTTTTCTAAAGTAAGTTACAGAGAGTTGGATTTATGAAATGACCGGGCTCTGACTTTATTGCATCCTCCTGTTCTACCTATTCACTCTGTGTATGTGTGTGTGCCTCTGCTGCCACTGCTTGTCACCCCAGTTCTGAACCTTCTTTCATCCCAGAACTGACTAGACTAGGTGCCCAAGCCTGGAGGCAGGTCTAAACAAAGCCAGACTCTGTAGGTTGCAGATATTCTCTGGTCAGTAGCTGAAGGTCTTCATCACTCTGCAGTGTTTCATCTCTCAGAAGTTCAGTCTCCTGGAAATGTTTCACAAAGCTTGCCCAGCTCTTGAGGGTGATTACAAGTTTGCTTAATGCTTTCAGCACAAATCATGGCCACAATACCACATACCTTCCTTAGGGAAGTGGCAGGAGGAGAGGACTCCCAGCTTATTTCAGAAAGAGCCACAGCATATGGTCTTGGCATCTGCATGGCAAACCAGAGCCATTCACGCAAAGGAAAAGAATTCTTCTAATTGCAGAAAGCTGCTCTGTAACTTGCTCTTTCTAAACAGGCAGAATTATTTTAGATGGCCATTAGGAATTAGAGAAAATCTTCAACCCAGACTGGTTGGCTCAGTGCAGCCCTGTGTGCACTGCAGCTATCCTGTGCTGCAGAGAGGAGGGAACACTGAGGTCACAGTGTTCAGCTGCTGGCCTGGCTTTGTGGGCCTATCTGAAAACTCTGTGCGCGCTGCAGCCTCTGCTGTGTGTAAGTTCAGAAAAATAGCTAAGCTGGCTCTGAAGTCAGTGTTCCATACTCTGCCACAGTGTTTCCTGGCAGTGCTAAGATTCTTGCCAGTAGTGGAACATTACCTGTGGCTCTCTGTAGTCCTACAGCCACCCTTCCCCATGTCCTTCACCAGTGCTCTCTTGTCCCCTCAGGGCCTGCCCATCTCCATGTATGGTGGCACTCTGATACCCTCGCACCCCCAGCTGGCAGATGGCCCAGGAGGGCCCCTCTTTAACGGGCTCCATACTCCAGATCCTGCCTGGAATCCCATGATCAAAGTTGTCCAGAACTCAACAGAATGTACTGATGCTCAGCAGGTAGTGTGGCTGCCTTTTCCCACCTGTGCTTTCCTGGGGCTTAATAAGGTGCTGTGATACCCAGTTTGGGTGACACATTTGTTTTTTTCAGTTTTTTTAAATTGGATTAAGATTATTTGCATGACTTTTCCCTACAGTCTGGTGTGTATGGGTGTGTGTGTGTGTGCGAGTGTGTGTGTATTCATAAAATATCCATGGTGCTATTGGTACCAAAACTTCCAGGTAAAACAAGCAGCATTTCAAGACTGCTCAGCCAGGTAATGGACTGTTACAAGTGAGAGGGTTTATATCCATACTTGGCACCTTGCAGGTTGTCAGTCAGACCTTGGCCAGAGTTGGAGAGCTCCTGTCTTTGGACAGTCTGGTTATATTTTGAGGGAAGCCTTATGCTTGCCCTCAGTGGTAAAACACTGTTAAAGGAACCTTTATTTGTTTTTATAATAGATTTGTCTTTTTATTTCTTGCTGTAGATTTGGCCTGGCACCTGGGCACCTCACATTGGAAACATGCATCTCAAGTACGTCAACTGATTTAAGGGGGTCTGTCCTTTTTTAGCCTGGTTTGGGAATCTTTATGACCTTGAAGAACCCTGGGGATTTTTTTCATGTGCCTAACTAAATGATTTTCTGTGGGCTGTAACAATGGAATCTCGATTGCCCATTGTATAAGAACAAATTGACTTACCTATACAAACTGATTCTGTTCTCCAGTTAGTTTAGCCACTTCAAACTTAAAAATCAGACAAAACTAGTGCTTTTGGCTAAACATTACTGAATGCTCCTTGTATGCAGCAGAAAACTAGCTGATGACATGATTTTGACCTTTTAGGGTGGTAAATACCTGTATGATTGTTTACAGACTTAAAAAGAAAAGCTGAGTAAATTTCATGTCGTATAGTGGCTCTACTTTATGTAGCCTGTATTAATGTGAACTATTTACCTGAATACTCAATAAAAGGCAAACAGCATTTCTAGGTTGTGTGTGAGAATTTTGAAAGGGCTGTATGTTCTTGTCCTCCGTAGCTGCTGCTGTGCCTGGTGATCTCCCGGTGTCACGTACTGAGCACCTGGGTGCAGGCAGGTTTGGGAGGGTTTGGAGCCACAGATGTCTGCAGACTCCTTGCCCCTGCCACTTGTGAGCCTTTTATTGGTGTGAACCTGCTTCTGTGTTATGGTTTTTTATCTTCTGGATTAGTTCTGCTGCTTCTGGCAGGTGGTCACCTGAGAGATGAGGTTTTGCTCTGGGCTGCAGAGAAGGGCTGACAACAGTGACGGGTGAATGCAGGGTTCCTTCACCTGTCCAGAAATAGATCTTAGAAAAGTGCTTCCCATTAGAGGAGAATGTAATAGGTTCAGTTCTAAGCTTCTTGTAATGCTGTAAATCTGCAAAGAGCTCCTTGAGTCCTTTCTATGAGGAGGAAGAGATTTTTGCACACTGCTTAAGATGAACATTAACTCCTGACCCAGTTCTCCACCTTCTGCACTTGGACTGTGCTTAGTTCTGCTTTTGCTCCTAAGCAATGGAGTAACTGCATGGAGTGTTGGATCTATTCCTTAAGCAGGAAACTCCACAGCACATAGTGTCTAATCCAATGAATCAGTGTCAGACCAGGTGGAGACTTCTTCTTCCACCTTATCCAGACAAATCCTTACTTGAAGCAACAGAGTTTCCCCAGTAAAAGCAAAAAGAAGTACTGAAAACCCAAACTGCACAAGCATTAGCCACATACAACAGGCAATCAACCTCAGAAGCACTACTGGATGGCACATTCAGATATTTTCTTGTTATTTGAGGACGAAATGCAAAAAAATTTGAACTGCTGTTGCCCCAGTGGTAGTGCCAACACCAAAGGAGATACACATAGAATCAGAGACACAGAAAGGTTTGTATTGGAAGTGACCTTAAGATCACCCCAGTCCCATGCCCTGCCCTGGGCAGGGTGTAAGCAGGAATTGTATTTCAAACAAGCAGTCTTGTGGTGCAATAGGTGTGTGCTCTGGAGGGGAGGTATAGGGGAAGGGTGGGGTGTCCATTTCTGTGCCACCTCCTCCTGCCACATCCTGGGGAGCCTCTGTCTCCCCATCCTGGAGGGCTGCAGTTCCAGGGCAGGTGGCACAGCCTACTCTGTGACACCAAGAGGGCAAGACCCAGGATGGGGATGGGACTGTCCCTGGAACAGCCTTGGCCACCCCAGCCCTTCCTGCACAGGTCCCTTGTTGGATTCTCCCCAACACATCTCCTTCCCTGAGGACATGGACACTTGCTCTGGGCATCAGACCCAAGTGGCCCCAGCAGCCTCCACTAAAGTGGAAAAGGGAACTACAAAGTTTTGTAGGAAGATTCTGCTCGAAGTTTGGACCATCACTGCCCCATGGTTACAGGGGGGCACAGGCAGAGGCAAGGCCTTGTGCTTCTGGGGAGCAGGCTGGTCACAGTGCCAGGGGCTGGTGAGTGCAGTGCTGGTCCCTCAGGGCAGGCTGGCTGGATCCAGGGAAACAATGGGGGTAGCACCAGAGTCTGTACCCACTTGAGTTCATCAGCCCTGAGTGGCAGGGCTCCCCCAGACCTGTCCTCCTTCCCCTTTATGACCCCTGGGTCAGCCATGAGCAGGTCCTTTGCTGTCTGTCCTCAGGGAAGCATGTGCCTCACTCCTGATCCCATGTTTGGGTGGAGCCACAGGTGCCTGTCCTGTGGGCACTGGCTCCATCAATGTGCCTTCAGTTAAGCTTCTCTGGGCTGAGAGAGCCCAGCCCTGTGCTAGGGGGCCGTGGCTTGGTGTGGCCTGTGTAAGATGTTTGCAGTGCTCAGCAGGAGCTCTGGGCTCACTGGCACCTCAGGCAGCAGCTCTGGGCTCCCTGGAACCCTGGGCTGCACCTGCTGCCAGAGCCTGGCAGGGAACTGGTGCTGGGCTGCAGGGAGGGATGGGCAGGGAACAGCAGGGCTGCAGACGTGGCACACAGACTGGTGTGACCTCAGGCATTGCTGGCAGGCAGTTGGAGCATGGGGAGGAGGCAGAGTGTGCCCTGGATGGACACTGCACACCCAGCAGGCTGGAGGAGGAGATGTCTCATGGAACCCAGCTGTTGTCCTCTTGCAGGGAGCAGCAGGTGGCTGGCTGAGACAATGGGAACAGGTCCCCAAGGTGCCTAGCATGGGATACCCAGCCCTTGCTGCTCCACCCTGGAACGGGGCACCACACAAAGCTGTTGCTGCCTGGCCAGCAGGCCAGGACTGGCCCTGGCTTGCAGGCAGCACAGGGGTGGCCTATGTTGTCCACCATGGGGTAGCCCTTGGCAGGCTGGACCCCATGTGCTGCATCCTGCAGAGCTCCAGGAGCCTGAAGGGGAGGAATAATGTGGGGAATAGCTGCTGGGCAGGATGGGTGTCACAGGCTGCCTTGTGGGAAGCCAGATGTGGTGGCTCCAGAGGCAGACGTGTCCATGAGCCATGGCCAAGCACTGGGTCCCACCCCTGCTCTGGGCTGAGGCACTCAGGGAGGGTGGCCAGGGCCGGCAGTGCCTGACAGCCCCCGCTTTTGGCAGGTACCCGCATCATCTGCGACCGCAAGTTCCTGCTGGAGTGCAAGAGTTCACCCGCGGCCAGGACCCCTCCCTGCTGCCTGCCCCAGACCCCCGGTGTCACATCCCTGGCCCAGTCCAGCCTCGTCAAGCTGGAGGAGCTCAAGGAGCGGAATGAGAGCCAAGAGGCCATGCCAGGTGAGCAGCCCAGGCCCACGGACCACCTGCCTGGGGCACGGGACAGGGCCAGATCCCAGCCTGGCCCCACATCCAGCTCCTGCCCCCTTTGCCTGCCTGTGTGTGCCAAGCCAGCCCTATCCTAACCCTGGACCTGTATCCATCCATGCCCTTGCAGATCAAGACCAGTTTGAGATGGACATCTGAGTTTCCATCTCCCTGTCTCCAGGCCATGGCTGGGCCTGTTCCTGGGCCTCGTGGAGGTGCTGGCACCGTGACCAGCTGGCTGCAGCCCTCTCTGATGCTGGGGATGGACGTGTGACACCTCAGGCTCTAGCACAAGTGGCTGGTGCAATTGCCTAGGAGCTCATGCTTGATCAATAAACACCGTGAAACCCCTGTGCTAACATGGTGTGTGTCTTTGCTGGGGCTCAGCGGGGTCCTCATCCCCAGGGAGGTGAGGTGTGCAGCACCAGGAGGGTGCAGAGGGTGACACTGCAGGTGAGGGCCTGGGCGTCTGTTCTCAGCCGTGGTGGAGGCAGCTGGTGAGGCCATCCCATAAACATGGGGAGAACAGCACAGTTAACACCTGACTGGGCATGTGTCTGTCCCTGGACCTCCCTGTCCCTGAGGTCACCCAGGTCTCTTGGGTTCCAGACTCGACTCTGAGCTGTGTCAGGACAGCAGGAGCCCAGATGGGAGCCAGGGCTGTGGCTGCAGCACAAACCCTGGTCATGCCAAGGGCTGTTGGCATGTTGGCCTCCCTGGCCAGCCTGGTCCCCTCCTGCAGCAGGGCTGGGCTCTGGGTCTGCTGTAGGCCCCCCACTGCCTGATGAGGGGCCAAGCTTTGCCAGCCAGTGCAGCATGGACACAGTACTACCTGCTCCACCCAGATGCTGCCAATTCTTCCCTTGACATCTTGTTGGCCAAGAGCATCCTGCCAAGGCCAGAGCCCCATGGCCTCACCCAGCAATCCACCATCTCCTGCTGACCCTGAGAGCCCCAGGACCTGTCAGTGCCAGAACCCTCAGGGACACTGTGGGAGGGGGCAGGTTGGTGCTGTTTATTAAACATAATGAATCGCCACTAAAATGTTGCAATGATTAAAATCCCCTTTTCCTGGATGAGGATTGGGAGGCAGAGGGGGTGCCCCAGCAGCAGGGGCTCTGTTCCTGCCGGTGGCCCTGGGCAGGGGCTGCCCCGCTCACAGTCCACAGCCCCGCCCCTGGTGTCAGGGCTCCTCCTGCTCTGGCTCACTCGCGGGCTCGGTGTTAGCGCTGCCGTCCGTCTCTCCGGTGGGCAGGTCCCGCGTCTCAGCGATGAGGCGCTTCACGCCCACCATCCACTGGCTCACCTCGTTCACGTGGTCCACCATAAGCGAGCGGTGGATCTCATCGGCTGCATCCCAGTGCTGCTGCTGAAGCTCTGCCAGGACAGGGGACCCCGTCAGGGGCGCAGGACCCACCGTCCCGCGGGTGCCTCTCCCCCAGTGCCTGTTGCTGGGGCGCCTGCAGCCCCCTTCACCCCCGTACCTTGCACCAGGAGGCTCATCCTCTTCCTCACTGGTGCCGACAGCTTCCCCTGAGCCCACGCGTCCTCCAGCACTGTCAGCCGCCGCCCGATGTCATTGTACACTTGTTTCTGGAAGCAGAGGTGAGCTGGGAGTGAGGGGGATGTGCCCCCACCAGCTCTGGGGCTGCTCTCTTCCCCCCTGAGGTCTCCTGGAAGCCGGCAGCCCCTGCCTGGCTGCCCCGGCTGCCCTCCCTGTGCCTCGTGCCCCGCGGGTCAGAGGTGGCGGGAGGGGCCGCAGCCTCACCTGCACCGTGGCCCGGCAGGAGTCCAGGGCTGCCCTCAGCGGGGCGAGGACGGTGTCGGCGGACACGCTGCACTCCTCCTGCTCCGGGAGCGCAGCGCTCGGCCGGCCCTCGGCCCGCGGGGCAGCGCCGACAGAACCCTGCGGGGGCGGCCCCAGAGCCCGGGGCGGCGGCGCTGCGGGGTCTGCGGGGGCACTGGGCGGCTCCGGGGGGGCACCTGCGGGGCAGAGGCGCCGAGCCCGTCATATCGGACCCCGCGGAACGGGCGCCCAGAGCCGCACCGCCGCTGAGGGAGCCGGGCCGCAGCTCCCTGCGGATCCCGGCGAGGAGCGGCCCCTGGAGCTCCGCCGGGAGCCGCAGAGGGAGGCAGGGGAGGGTGAGGGGCGGGCGGGGGCTCCGCGGTGCTGACCTGGGGGTGCCCCCGCGGGCGGGGCGGGGGCCCGGCGGGTGAGCGGGGTCCGGCGGGAGCCCCCGGCTTGCGCCTGCAGCCCGTACGAGAACTGGGGGGGGTCGTTCCAGCCGCGCTCCTGGTTCCCTGCAGCAGTGAAGGGCGCGGTGAGACCGGAGGAGATCGGGGAGCCCCCGCGCCAGGCGGGACCGCCGGGCACGTCCCTCCCGGCGCTCCCCACAGCCGGTACGGCCCCGACCTCCCCCCACACACGGACCCCCGGAGGAGCCGATCCCGGGCACTGTCCCGCACCGGGACCCCCCCCGCACCGGAAGTGCCGCGCGCGCGCCCCGCGCCCCCTCACCCGGCTTCACGTAGGACTCCGCCATCCCGCCACGTCACGCCCGGCCCCGCCCCTTCCGGCCCGTGAGGCGAGGCGGGGCGGGAGGGGCGGGGCCGCGCCTGTCCCGCCCCGCCGGGGGCCGCGCTCGGGGCCGGGGCCGGGGCCGGCGCCGGGTCGGGGTTGGGGCCGCGGGCTCCTCCCCTCCGGCCCCGGCCCCGGCCCCGGCCCGGCCTGGCCCGCTACGGGCTGTGCAGGAGGGCCCGCCGGAGGCGGAACACCTCCAGAAAGGAGAAGAGTCCCCGCTTGCGGGCCCCGGGCCCCGCGCCGCCGCCGCCGCCCCCCGCCTTGGCCGCCCCGCGGGCAGCGTCCCCCGCGGCCGCCGGCCCGGCCCGGCCCCGGCCAGCCGCGCTCTTCGCCTTCGCCCCCGGCGCAGCGGCCACGAGGCACTTCTGGTACTGCACCTGTGGGGACACGAGAGGCAGCGCGGGGGCACTCGGCCCCGGGTCACCCCCGCCCACCCCGGGGCTGCGTCTCCAGCGGCGCTCACCATGCAGGCGGCCTGCACCGCCTCCGAGATGGTGCCGGCGTCGGGCTCGCACCAGAAGGCCGCGCACTGGAAGCGTCGCCCCGTGTCCACGATGAGCGCGAAGGTGTGCGCGTCCCGGCCCACGCCCAGGAAGGTCACGTACCGCACCTGGCACTCCCAGATGTGCGCCGCCTCTTCGGGCTCCTGCGGGGACCCCGCGGGCCCATCCAGCCCTGCCGCCCCCCAGGTGCGCTCTGCCGAGGGCAGCGTCGTGCCCGCTCCGGCCACAGCCCCCCGTCCCCTCCCCACCTGCGCCGGGTGCACCCTCATGGCCGTGTCGGACACGTAGATGAGGGAGGGGGTCCAGTTCTCCCGCCCCGGGCGTCTCGTCAGCTTCTCGATGGCGTCGTTCAACACATCCATCCCTGGAGAGAGGGACACCCCATCGCATCGGCCCCGGCTGCGGGCATGGTGTGGGCAGAGGTCGCCGGGCCCCAGGGCACGGAGGGGCTTCCTGGGCGTCCCCCAGCTTCGGGGGAGCAGCGGCGCTTACCCATGGCCCTGGGCACGGGCAGGCTGCCGATGTACAGCGCCTCGTAGGTCTGCATCGACTGCCGCACCGCTTCTAGGATATCCACTGCCAGGACGGGAGAGGTGGGGCTATACCTGTGTCCCTCATTATGTCCCCTCCATCCCCAAGGACCCCAGGGAAACAGCCGGACAAGCCAGAGGGCTCTGGCTCAAAGGCGGACCCTGGCAGAAATGCCACTACCTTGCAGTGGCAGGTCCTCGGCAGAAATGGGCTCCAGCGTGGCGGCACGGGGCAGCCTGCTGCTCGCTACGGCTCGCTCGGCCACGATCTGCAAGAGACGGGGGTCCCGGAGCCTCCCCCCACCCCCGAGATCCCCGAGCCATGCTCACACCCTCCGGGGCCCCTGCACCCCACCTTGGAGCACATCTCATGCAGAGCCTTGGCGATGCCCTTGGCAGGCACATTGCAGTGGAAGACGTGACACTTGAGGACACAGGTGTCCTTGTCACTGGCCACAAAGGCGAAGTCTCTGCAAGGCCACGAGCAAGGCAGTGAGACCCCGAGAGAGGCAGCCCCCTGCCTGTACTGCCCCCAGCCTTGTGCCCCCTTACCTGTCCCTGCAGCCGTGGTGGCAGTCGGGAGGGAGGAGAGGGGACAGGTCACTGCTGGGCTGCCTCCCCCCAAGAGGGTAGAGCCACCCCCCTGGCCCCTGCACCGCTCTGCCCTTGCCCCTGGCACCTGCCATTGTTGCAGCCAACACCCCAGACACGGATGTTGAGGATGGGCTGGCGGTGGATCAGGCTGTGGTCAAGGGGGTCCACCAGGCTCATGGTGTCTTTCTTCAGAATCATCACTAGGTCCTGGCCCTGCAGAGGGGCAGTGGTTCCTTCAGTCTGGCAGACAGCCTGGGCATCCCCAGCATCCAGCCTCTGTGGAGGCAAACCCCTTCACCACAAGCCTACTCCACCCCAGCTGTGAGTCGGGGTCAGTCCTGTTCCTTCCCTGCCCTTCCCAGCTACCATTCCCATGTGTGGGGACACACTCAGGCACTGTTCCCGGGAAACAGCCCTGTCAGACTCACGTTCTCTACATCTGAGATCATCAGATGGATGCTCTGTGTAGAGTTGACTCTACCACCTGCTCCCCTCCAGCCCCAGCAGCAGCAGCCCTGGAGAGGGACCCTGCCTGGCAGCACCGTCCCAGGCTCTTACCTCACCCTGGTTCTCCGCAGAGCCCTGGCCCTTGCTGTTGGAGAGCTGCTGGATGCAGTTGTTGACAGCGATGCTGCTCTTGCCAGGGGCTAGGTCCTCCTCAGGGATCTCCACCCAGCCCAGAGAACGCACAGCAAAGCACTGAGCAGAGACACGAGAGGGTCCAGTGCCACTGGCACAGCCACCTCTGTCCTGCACGCCTCGCCGTGCCAGAGTGGTCACCCCTGCTCTGGTTCCCATCCACGTCCCTGCCAGCTGCCACCCTCCTCCTCTTGTGCCAGCACAGCCCACGATGCGGCAGTGAAGCTGGCGGGTGCAGTACCTTGGAGCCGGGCTCTGCGCTGTGCTGGAAGTCATCTCCATGCCAGGATAGAGAGTGCCTGCAGAGGGATGGGGCAGTCAGGGGAAGCTCCCTCCATGTGCTCCTGGGGCACCCAGGGAAGCATCAGGACACCCTGGAACCGGCAGCTGGGAAGCATCCCATGGGGGTGCTGGTTTCAGCTGCTCTGGGGGGAAGCACCAGGGCCCAGCACCCTGCACTGGTCAAGGATCAATGGTACCCCACAAGCAAGCCAGCAATGCACAAGGATAGCCCTACCTCCGGGACAGTGAAGCCATGGGGCTGGGAATAGGCCGGTCCTTTGCCGAGTGCTTTGCTGCAGGGCCCTGGCATTCCTGGGAGAGAAGAGGAAAGGGGTGACAGCTGCAAGAGAGGCAGTCAGGAGGCACCAGGTAGGAGCCCCCCCTCCCAGGACAGTAACAAGCTTGTGAGCATCTTGGGAAGTCAAGATGAGTCCAACTAGGATGAGCCCTAGGATGGGGCCTGCTGGAGCCTTTCAAAGGGCTTAACCCCAGAATGGGGCTGAGCAGGATTTCAGGGTCACACAGACAAAGTGCTCCAAGGGGAGGCTGGACCAGTCCAGAGGGAATCCAACACCAGCCCTCACATCCCTGCCCACATTCCCTACCCTTCCCTGCAGTGTCTCCTCTCCATCAGCTTCCGTGTGCCCTCCTGGGCTGGTGGTGCGTGCAGGGTGCTGCCACTGTGTCGTGCCTGTTGGCACATGCCAGTAATAGGTACCCAGAGAGTCACAGATTTTCCTCCAGCTTGGGGGAAGGTCAGGGTCTGTCTCCAGGCTCTGGTCGCTCCAGAGGTTGTCTGTGCAGAGAGAGAGTGTGTGAGATACGGGGTAGAGAGGAAGATCTCCCAGCTGCCCTGAGGAGCCAACAGCTTTGCCCAGCAGCAGAAGGGTTTTGCAGCAGCCTCTGGGTGGGTGGCTGGGCATGGGCTAGGAGAGGAGCCTGGCAAGGGAGCATGGCACGATGCCAGCGTGGCTGCAGCAGTGGCAGACCCCAGTGCAGGGCACTGCCTCGCTGGCTCCCGGAGGCACAGCGAGACCCCGGCAGGGCACAGAGGGCAGGGGCAGCCTGGGCCTGCCAGGCTGGGAACCCTGCGGGGCGCCCAGGCGCGGCCGCCAGCCCAATGCTCCCCTGGCCTCGGTGGGGAAAGGGCCCGGGACAGACGCCGGGGCCCGGGCAGCGGATTGTGCCCCGCGGGCTGCAGCTGGAGAGTGCGGTAGGCGAGGCCCCCGCACCCCCAGCCCTGCGGGGGCACCGACTCGAGCCCGTGGCGCAGCACGGCCGGAGCGAGCCCGGGCCCGCGGGGGAGGCGCGCTGCGAGCAGCCAGGGCTGTGGGGCCGGGCGGGGTTCCCGGGGGATGGGGGTCCGGGGGTGGCAGGGTGGGGATGCTCCGGGAGTGGGGAGATATGGAGGTGCGCCCGGGGCGGGTGGGCTCCCGGCGACCTTGGCGGGGCGGGGAGCGGCGGGGCCGGGCCGGGCCGGGCCGGGCGCCGCGGGCCCCGATCAGCACCGCGGACAGCTCCGGGCGCGGCCGCCGCTCCCACCCTCGGGGCCCGGCTCCGCAACCCGACCCGGACCCCGGTCCCGCAACCCGAGCCCGGCCCCGCAACTCCTCCCCGGTTCTGCAAGCCGTCCCTGACCCCGCGGGCTGTGCCCGTGCCCGTGCCCGTGCCCGCCCTGCCCGCCGCGCTGACCGTCGCAGTTGACCAGGACAATGGCCAGCATGTAGTCCTTGCCCAGCATGGCCCCGCCGCCCGCCCGGCGCGGCGCCCCCGCCGCCGCCTGCCCAGCCCCGGAGCCGCGGCGGCTGCGGCGGGAGGGGCGGGACCGGGACCGGGGCGGGCCGGGGGCGGAGGCTGGAGAGAGCCGGGGGGGCGCGCGGGATCGCCGGGACGGAGCTGGGGAAGGGGTGCGGGCGTCCGGGGCCCTTGGGGTGTTCCTGGGGAGGGAAGGGGCTTTTGGGGCTGGAAAGGTTTCTGAGTGCGATAGACAGCAGAGCCAGGTCAGCCCCTTGTGCCCTCAGGTTCCCTTCCCCCGCACCCACTCCTAGGGTTCCTCCATTCCCTTCCCTATTCCCACAGATCACCATCATTCCTCTCCACCCACATTTATCCCATGTTCATTCTCCATTCATGCCCAGGTCTGCCCATTCCCCTTCACCTGTGTCCAGCCTCCATCAGTCAGTGCTGAAGGCACCCAGGTGTCCGTGCTGGTTACCTTCCCTTTCTCTCCAGGGGCCAAGACTTTTTCATCTCCTGTTTGAGACTTTTTACCATTCTGTCCTGGTTAATGCTCAGTACAGAGGGACAGAAGCTCTGGAGGTATTTGATGTACACCTGAATTCCCCATGGAACTCCTTGAGTACTGCTCAGGAAAAAATTCTTCCAAGCTACAGGGGCATGATAAAATATTCCAAGATGGGTTGCTATAGGTGGCTTGCTCAGTCAGTCCATCATGGCCTCTTCATCTTTTCTTCTTCAGAGCAGTTTTTGGACATGCAGAATGAATTTTCCATGTTTGGTCCCTCTCTTTCAGTGAGGCATTGCCTCTTTGCTTGGCCTCATTCATGGATTCCCTGGGATAACATGCCCTTGATTTTGAGAGACACTCCTCTCCTTTATGCATTTTAATCTTACTCACCTGGCCTGAGAACTGCACCAGCTCCATAATCCAGTTTTGCAGTTGTTCACCATAATTTCTGTCTCCCAATGGCAGCTGTTTTTTTGGATACAGGCTTTTTCTTCTGCATCTGTCCAGAGCTACTCAGATTTCTAACACCTGATTCAAGCACTGTGTCCTTGGGCCATTTTTTACCTAACTCAACCTCACACAGCAGAACAGAGGAGGTTTGTGGCTCCCTGAGTTCAGATGTGTCTGAGAGGTCGCAGGTCTCACCCTGACTTCTGCTTTCCCCAGACTTCCACCTTCTCCAGTTTCCAGGAGTGAGCTCCCCGCTACCACAAACCAGTTTATTACAGTGACAGGTACTGCTGAGGTATCCTCTGCTGCACTTGTCTCCTTGTCCTTAACACACATTTCACTTCCAAAAATCACACTCAGCTGATCAGGTGGGAGACAACAACCCCAACACAAACTGTCCTCTTCCTCTTCTGGCCCATCCAATGTGAAGGCAACTCTCTTCTGGCAATGTCATGAAGCTTAAGGATGATGATGGCACTGGTGATATAAGACTTACAGCAAGGGAGGAGAATTTGGGGATGGTGCAGAGCAGAACCTATGGATTGTATGAAATGGCATATGGGATGTCCCATGGGAAGGGGAAAGGGAGGGACTAGGGGAGGAAAAAGCATAGGAAGACAGAAAGAAAAGAGAGAAAATGTTCTGGTGGTGTGTAGGCAGTGGTAGATATGCTTGCCTGCCTCAGCAGCATGTTTCAGCACTGCAGGCTGTCCTAGACCTTCATTAAACAATATTTCTTCTGAGCAGTGGTGCTCCCTGTTCAGAGCTGCCTGGGTGAGAGTGGGGAAGACTTTGGTGGTTCACAAGAGGGAAAAGATAAGGAAAGTGTAAGGATAAGGATAAGGAAAGCCTACGCCCATTCTACTTTTCAGGGAAAGGTATGACACACCTTGTAATCCTACAGCTTTCATAATTTTCTGGTGTTGGCCCTGAAGAGTGAGAGATCTGGGTTTGGTTTGATTTGGTTTGTGCTTGAAGTAGAAGTACAGTGACAAGTGCCATTTTTGGTGCTGGGTTAGAAACCAAAACTCTCTTCTGGCCTGAGTAACGAAATCTTGGACAGGGGGAATAAGATTTCTCCTTGTAAAGACTGAATTTTATCTTCCTAGTACAATCATCTGCTAGATCTCTTCACAATATAAGGGGGATCTCTCAGCCCCTCTGACACTTCGCTCAAAAAGACAAAAACAACTCACATGGCTTCCTTGGAGCAGTCTGGGTTCTCAGATTTTTCAATTGCAGATCAAAAAATTCCTAAAGAGGGTGATTACATGTCATGAAAACACTTCACAGTTGAAATCAGATTCAGATCTCAGCAGGTCCAGCTCAGTTTTATCTAAGATAATGAAATAAAAAACTTGACTCTTAACCAGATATTTTGTATATGCCATGTTTCCAGGGGACAAACATATCAGGTTTCTCTCTGCACTGCTCCTAAGACAAAAGATAATCTCCTTCAAAGAAAATATCCACTTTCCATCAAGTAATTTTTCTGGTTCATGTGTTCATTCATTCTGGAGAAGGAGGTTTCCGATGTGACATATCAATAATTTTCAGGTTATGAAAACCCTTCATAAAAAAAATCAAGTGAAATATTAGGTAGCAATTCTACTCTTCCACTACCTTCTTCCCAGCTATTGGAAAACCAAGATCATGCTATGCAGCCCAGATCCAGTTATGTGTAGTTATCAAATAACCCTGTCCCAACACCCCACCTGGCAGAAAAAACACAGTTTAAGCTGTTTCTGTGCTTCCACCATCACTTATTTCCACCTCAGCTGTGCAAGTTAAGCAAAGACAAAAGGAAGAGGCCAGAAGATGAAATAAGACCAAATAAGTCCAAATCAACCCCCTAAATCTATGGAATCAAGACTTTGAAAAGCAGAAAAAAATCCCAGAGTATCATATTTGAAACTGTAATTCCAATAAGCCTTTTTTTCCCCCTTTCTTTTCTGTTTTACTGTCTGGTTCCTGTAAACAGCACTGATTTGCAGAGCTGCTGTGAGCTATTGGCACTGTGGATTTAATTGGTACATGCAGTTCCATCCCATATCCCACAGAGTTCTCTGGAGCACTGCCTCTTCTGTAAGATTTTTTTTAAGAAATGCTGTTAATATCCTCTGATCATTTCATACCTCTCTTCTGCACAGAGTGCAGAAGTATCCATAGTTTCAATTTCTCAAGCTGCTTCACACACACTCAGATAACACATTTAAATTTTGCTGTCACCCACTATTAATTCATCTCAGAGAGCCTGGGGGTGGGGATTGAGGATGAGGAAATCAATTCCCTGCCAGTCTGAAGCACACACACACTGGAACACAAACGATTAATATGGGGAACCAGTACTTCTCAAAGGAACTTAAAATCAGCAGCTAAAATGTTGAGTGTTAGTATGAGTAAATGCTGCTCTTGGCTTCATCTAATTTCTTGGAGACAGTTCTGATGCTTCCCAGAAGCAGCAGCTCAGGCCACCACACAGCTTTAGCTACCTCATTACTGAGGGAATTAATCAGAACTTTGCAACTCTTTAACCACTGGATCACCAGCACTAATTGGCTGCTTTCCTTTGCTAATTCACAGGATTCCTTCTAGTGATGTGAAAAGGTATCAAGAGGTTCTAAGCATATTTTTGCTGCTTTAAACTAAAATCTAAATGACCTCCATTGCAGCAGTACTCCTCTCATTTTAATTAGTTCCACCACCTAATAGTTATGATGAGTAAAGGCTTGAGGTACATGCTAAAAAGCATCACAAGGAAACACGTAAACCTTAAGCTGTATAAATATGTGGGGGGAAATGTTTCATCAACATCAAACTTTAACTACAGAAATATCTTTTGTCTTCATTTAAGCCAGGTAAGAATTAATGTTTGGTGTTACTACTTAGTTTTTAATAAGGACACTATTTAATTTTAATTTTCTAAGTTGAAGACTATACAATATATTTATATTCAGCAGTTTATGAAGAAGCTCAACTGGCTTTACTGTGAAGATAAAAAACATTATCACCTAAATTTCCACAAATTTAAGCATTTGCAAACAGCTCACTGAGACAATATCTGAAATCACTGTATGGTTTCATGTTTTGTGTTGCACTAGGTTTGTTCTTTTTTTTTTGATTACTACCAGAGCCATCAAACAACAAAAAATCTGGGTTTGTTTTCTTTTTAATGATGAAAATAGATGCTTAATTTACTAAAAAGATTCAATTCATATTTACTATCTGTGCTTCCAGTTTTAACCCTGCTGGAAGTTTTTATTTCAACAGCCTCAGGCTGACATGCACAACCTTTAGAAAAGAGTAACTGCAAACAGAAATTAATGTCCAAAAATGTAATTAAACATTCTAAATGAAAAAGATCAGCAAAGGTGATTTTCAATGCTCTTCTTTGCCCTTTTTATCATGGAGTCATTAAGGTTGAAAAATACCTCCAAAATCACTCAACCTGTGACCAATCACCACCTTGTCAAGCAGACTGGAGCCCTGAGTGCTGGGTCCAGTTGTTTTGTGCACAATTCCAGAGATAGTGACTTCACTCTGTCCTGGGCAGCCTGTTCCAGCCTTATCCACCCTTCCCATGAAAAAATTCTTCCCGATGTCCAACCTGAACCTCCACTGGTGCAGCCTGAAGCCATTTCCTCTTTTCCTGTTCCTTGTTCCCTGGGAGATCTGATCTCCACCCTCCTCTCAGGGAGTTGAAGACAGCTAGAAGGTCCCTCTGAGTCTCCTTTGTTCCAATCTGAGCCCCCTCAGCTGCTCCTCAGAGGACTGGCACTGCAGACCCTTCCCCAGCTCTGGACATCCAACAGCCCCTCAAAGTCTTTCTTTGAGAGGGTCAGAATTGGATGCAGCACTCGAGGTGTGTCTCACCCTGGAGAGAGAGGACCTCTGGTCACACCACAGCAGGTACAGGATGCCCTTGGCGTCCCGACCCTCTGGGCACACTCTGGCTCACGTTCAGCCACTGTGCACCAGCACTCCCAAGGCCTTTTCCAACAGGGCAGCTTTCAGCCGTGCTGCCCCCAGCTTGTGCCGCTCCCCCACACTGCCTTACCTTACCTTTCAACCACTCCCTCGTGTACCTTGTCCCTCCATTGATTATGCCTCACGTGCCTTCTCCTCCCTACCCCTCCCATGCCTTCATTACCTTCACTTGCCGCCTTGCTGTACCAATCCCTCCCTTGCCAGTCTGTTCTTTGTTTTCCCGAGCCCTTCCTGGCCTCGCCTGGAGGTGCCCGGACCCAGGGGAAGGGTTCCCGGACTCGCCCCCGCCTCAGCAGCTCCAGCTCCCCGCGCTGTCCCCACAGACCGCCGGCCCCGCCCATCCCGGGCTGAGGCAGCGCCCGGCCCCGCCAATCCCGGCCCGCCTTTCTCCGCTCTGCCCAATCACAGCCGCCCTTTCAATCCGGCCCCTGTCCCGCCAAGCTCTGCCCGCGCAGTCACGGCCCGGCCCCTCAGCCCGGCCCCGCCGCCCCGTTCGCCTCAGGCGCCGCTCCGGGAGGCGGCGGAGCGGCGGCTTCGCTGCGGCAGCGCGCCGCAGATGCTTCTGGGGCCCAGGAAGGGCCGGCGGGGGCTCCCCGTTCAGGTCCTGGCCGGGAGTTCTCCCCGGGGCAGGAGGGGACGGCGGGGAGCGGGCGCGATCGGCTCCCGGAGCGACGGCGGCGGGAGCAGCGTCTGAGGGAAGAGCGGAGCTCGGGGAAATGAGCGGGCCGGGAAAAGACGGGCCGGGATTGGCTGGGCCGGGCTGCGTTGTTCTGGCAGGAGGTTATAAATAGGGTGTACAGCTAGGGCTGGTGCCAGTGCGGCGGCGCGGACGCGTGTGGGGGCGGGAGATGTAGCGCCGCACCAAGGCCCCTCACAGAACCCATCGGCTCACGGGACAAGGGAGGGGTTGGCATGGTATGACAAGGAAGGCCTTGCATACACCTTCCTTGCCTTAGTTTTCCTTCCCTTACCTTGTTCTGCCTCTGCCTCCTTGCTCTACCTTTTCCTAGCCCCGTCTTACCTTGCTTTCCCTGCCACACCCCTGTCTTATCTTGCCCTTTTATGCACAGAAAAGATGTATAGTTTCTTGATTCATGTGTAACCCTGGTTTAGGGAGCCACATGTTCAAAAACTGACCTGGTTTGTGGACATCCAGCAAAATGTGTGGCTCAGCAGCTAAGAGGGCTGGGGGAACCCCAAGCCACCCACAGGAGACTGGGGGGGGGCTGTCACACTGGTGACTGGAGTTCACTCATGGAGCTCCACCCGGCTGTGGGGGCTTGGCTCTGCACCTGTCACAGGGGTTGGCAGCACCAGGAGTACCCAGAGGGAGAAGGAAACATCACAGCTGCAGAAACATCCACAATGACCTTTAAAGAACAGCTCTGGCTTAACAAGGCAGGTGAGCAAATCCCTGCCCGGAGCAGCAAGCAGAGACAGGAGTCACAGCAGGGGACAGACAGATTTATTATGTTTCTGGGAGCAGCGCCATTACATTTTGCTGAGGATAAGGTCACCCCCTGCAGCCAGAGCAGAAAGATGGGGTGGGATGGTTATTCAAAGAGACAGGAAGAAGGAGCTGCAGCCAAACCCCCAGGATCTGCTGCCAACACGGGGCTCCATGGGTCACTGTGGCAGACGTGTGGCTGGCATATGCCAGAGCCACTTCCACAACATCTTTCCAGCAACATTCCCAAGAGCCAGGGCACGGCACAGGAGTCAGTGCAGCCTCTTGGTTCCCACCAGGGAATGAAGGGCATAAGACAAGAATAAATACAGCTTTCAAAGTCACCTTGACACCCCACCCACTGCTGCACAGCCTGCTGAAGGCATTTACGGAAGGAAATCTGCCAGCTGGAATCCAGCAAAGGAGTAGATGTGCCCGAAGGGTTAACACTGACTTGTTCGTATCCTGATCTCCTCCACCAGGCTCTCCCTGCGAACATTCACCTACACAGGGGGAGCAAAAAGTTGCTTTAATACAGTCCAGCACCTTAACATGTCACCACAGTGGTGGCCCTGTGTCTCAGGAGGTCACATATAGGTGTCACCAGTCTCTCTACAGGGACTGAGTGGGCTGCAGCAGCCACCTGCAAGCTGAACATGTAAGAGCAGGCATGCACCAGCAACCCCAATAAGCCCTTTCCTGCATAATGGTTATGAGAACGATGCTCTTCCAACACTTTCCTATTGGTTCCAAAGCTCCTGATCTAGGTGGTCTTAGCCAGTGACCTATGCACTGATTCCAGTGCTGCCTGTTTTTGGAATCTGTCCTGAGACAACAGGCATAGAGCAGCCCTGCAGTTCAGTGCTAACCAAGTTCTGTTAAGTCTCACACATTCCAAGAGCACCACTGAATCACCCTTCCATGCTCCAGGCTCCTGAACTGAGGGGTTCAAGGAGGCCACAGGATGGGAAACACTCCAAAGCTACAGACAATAGCACTTCATGACTCCAGGAATCTGCATGGGGCAAGGAACTGGGGTGTTACAGAAGCTGCTAGAAACATCACTGGGTCTGGAGCTGGTTTGAGCTGGGCTGAAGGGTCACATGGCCAACCCCACCATGCCACAGGCCATACCTCCTCCCTGGTTGCCACAATCCGCAGCTTGACGACTCCATCTTTGAGCTCCTGCTCACCCACAATGGCCACAAGAGGGATGCCTGTATCCTCACAGTACTGCAGCTGATTCAGCAGCTTGGGGTTCTTCTTGTACAGCATCTCTGCCTGGGAAAAAGGCAGAGCACAACACCATCATCAAACTGGGAAGTTTCACTGGACCCCTTCAATCAGGCACTGCTGGACTGGTCTGCTGAGTGTGGGGTTGTGTGGTGGAGGCAGGATGGACTCATGAAGGCTGGGCACAGTTCTATCCTGAACTGCAGGTTCAACAAGGCCTTGCAGTTATAGGGCTAACCAAGTACTGCTGCCCAGCCCTTCCTGGAGAGTGCATGATTTGGGACACTGTGAAAAGGAAGGTCCATTCATGAAGGCAGTCTGCTCCCCCCAACTCCTTCCCTAAGCAAAGCCAGATCTGGTCCATTCCTGGACAGAGAGTAAACCAGGCAGCTCTTGACTTTGCCATCGCCCAGTCATACCTTGATTCCAGCATCCCAGAGCTCAGAGATGAGCTTCAGTCGCTCTTCAAGGAGCTTCTTTTGGGCAGAGGCCACCAGCACCTGGGTCTCCGTTGTCCTGACCTTTTCCTCAGAGGCCTAGAGTGGGGACAAGACCCAAAAGATGCCACAGACACCTGAGATTCTACCAGCAGGATGGGTCACCACTCAGCTCCATCAATCTAGCCGTGAAGAGGACTGGGCTCAGAGGGACCAACAGCATTAACTCAGAGTTAGGGAGATCCCACAAATCCCATCCAAAGCAGAATCAATTTTCCATGATGCGTGCTTAACACGGCTTCCCTCATGTTTCTCCACACCCAAGGACCTCCTAAATATCTGCTCTGAGCAGCTCAGAAGCAACACACCCAGGAGGTGGTAGACACAGGCAGCTGCCTGCTCTACAGCTGAGATTGTAACTATGGGTTAAACAGCAGCAAGCTGAACACTCCACCAGCCCCTCTGGCAGATGCTGCATACTCCACGTGGCATTTCCCTGCTGCCTTGCTGAAGGGAGCAGCCTTTAAAAGGTCACCTGCAAAGGAACAAACCTGGCCAGGACTGGAGGTGGTGGGGGAGGAATTCAGCTTCTATTTAGAAATTCCAGTTGTGTCTGGCTGCCAAGAAAGAACAGCAGACGACTGGGAAGGGGAACGTGTAGTCACATTTTGGGAGCTTACAAAGAGCTATTTAATACTTTAATAATTGGGTATTGGATTGGGATGGAGAACAGTACAACTTTGAGGAGGGGGGAGAGGAAAAAGCTATCTGGTAAACCCTAGAAGCACTGCAGTTCCTGCCCTGGAACATGTGATCCCCGTCTGGTCTCTGTAGTGCCATAGGCAGGATGAACAGACGTGTGAGGCTACTGCCTCCCTTGCAGAACAATGCTGCCTCACCAAGGAGGACGTGGGCTCACATGGTTGCCTAATGTAGTGGGGAACACTAAGGTACCTGCCCTGGGCACCTGCCTTGCTGAGGATTAAAGCTGCAGCTGGAGAAGCCATGCCTGAGGGCTGTGGGAAGAAGGGTCTTGTCTCCAGTGGGAGCCCCAGATATCACCAGATATCGGGCCAGGTGAGAGAACTGGAGGTTATATCCTGGTTCTGACTCCTGATGCAGAGCACAGCAGAGGCTTGGCTGGCTTCTCCAAAGCCTGGGACAAGGAGCACTCACTTCAGCATCTGAGTGGGGATTAAACATGCTTAGCTGAGCACCAAAGGCACCTACTCATTGGAGCCCTGAAGCCTGAGAGTTTTCAACTTTCAGTGCTTTCTGGCACTGATCCCCAAAATAATACTTTTGACTTGAGGCCTTGGAGAAGGCTTCCAAAATTGAGTGATGGAGTTGGGATCACTGGTGTGTAGTTTGGATAAAAGTGTGTAATATCACATGAAGGGTTTGGAATTTGGGGGTTTAGAATATAGTAATAGGTATGGGACAAGATGGACGTTCTAGAAGAGTGTCATTTTCTTCCTTGTTGTTCCTTCTTCTTGGTTTTAAGTAGTAGTTTTTGGTTGGATAGAAAGTACTGTAGTGTGGGTCACGGGTGTTTGGTCATTGGGTCAAAAGTATAAATAATATGTTAGTTTTTAATTGGACTGTTTGCCTTTGAACAACTAACTCTGAACATGAAAATCCTGTCTCTTGTGCTTCAATCCTAACTCTGAGAGAAGGCAGAGAAAAAAAAAAAAAGCTAGCCACTAATACCTACCTCCAGTCTCTGTTCCAGGATGGAGAAGATCCGCTCGATGCCAATGCTGACCCCCACACAGGGCACCTTCCTGCCCTTGGGATCAAACATCCCCACCAGCCCGTCGTAGCGGCCGCCTCCAGCCACGCTCCCAACGCCGACCGGCTCCTCCCCGTGCTCGTTGTCCTGCTGCAGCAGCACAGCCTCAAAGATCACCCCTGTGTAATAGTCCAGGCCCCGCGCCAGGCTCAGGTCGAAGGAGATCTGCAGGGCACAGGGGCGGCCCCGTCACCGGCTGCTCGGAGCCCACGGGGGCAGCACCCCCTCTTGCCCCCACAGCTCCTCACCTTGCCTGTGATGCCAAACAGGGTCAGGTACTCAAACAGCAGCTTCATGTCCCCCAGCCCTTCCCTGGCCAGCTTGTTCTGGGATAGCTTTGGGTCCTGGAGAAGCCGCTCAATCAGGTCCAGCCCACCTGTGGGGACCAGCCATGCCTCAGGTGTGCTAGGGCAGCAGCACCTGGCACAAGGCCCTGGCCAGCTGGGTGTGTGCCCTGCACCTTCCATCCCCAGCCCAAAACAAGGCCAAGGTGGTGCTCACCATGGAGCTGGACATACTCCCCAATGTGATCTGCAGCCTCAGGAGAGAGCCCCTTCTCTCCCACCATCTCACTCCTCACTTCTTCCCATGGCATCTGTAGGGGAGAGAAGGGTATCAGTTGCTGCACCAGGGATACAGGCTCTCCTCTGTATGGCAGAATCCCATCCTCATGGTTAGAAGGTGCACGAGAGAAGCAGCAGCTCTCAGAGCTGCACAGCCTGTTTGTATCCCAACTCTATAAAAATACTTTTAGTTTCATTTCTGGCCAGAATCAAATATTAGCATTGTATAACCACCAAGTCTGAGAACCATCTTGCTTCTGTGGTTTCCCTGGTTAGGTACTTAGTCACCACCCAGGAAAGTGCTGCTGATCATGGAATCACCTGGAAAAGTGTGAGGTATTGCTTGGTTAATGGAAAAAACCCAATGTAAGCAGCATTTTCCAACCAATTCTCATGGACCATGGTTCACTCCCTAAGGCTCCAGCAGCAGCAGATGCAGCCTGGGGCTCCAGCCCATACCTTATCCAGTTTGTCAACGCTGGAGCAGATGGTTCGGAATTTGCTGTCCGGGACGCCACAAACTGCAAACATCCCATCAAGGATGCGCCGGTCATTGACCTGGGGGAAGGAGCAGCACATCAGGAATTATCAACTCAAGCAGATGCTTCAGCAGCATCCTGTTTCATTCCCCTGTAGTTTTAAGCATGGAACAGAACATAGGAGATGTCTGTCAAGGGTGTTTTTTGCTGTTTGTAATTTCTGTTTCCCATTCTTGGCGAGCTGAGCTTCCCAGAACAGATCAAGTAGCACAACTGACATCTACCAAGCCTGGGCAGAGCCATCAAATTTCATTCTAGACCCACAGACACCTCCACTCAACAGAGGAAAAAAAAACATTAGGGCCTATGATTCCCCTCATGTGGACATGTAAAAACAGCTCAAGAACAGACCACAGCCAAAGAGATGAATTCTGAGTATTACCCCACATTATCAGCATAAGATAAAGGGACATCTGATTATGTTAAATCCTCAAAGAGGATTTTTTTTAATGACAGTATAGTGAATTCTGTAGCTCAATTATGCCCTGTAAGAGTACGTAATTAAGGCCAAAGACTCAGCTGGATTCAACATTTCCATGGGTAATGAGAATATCTACAATTAGTCAGAAACAAAGCAACTGTACAGGAATTTGGAATCCAGATCAACATGAACCAGAAAGTGCCTTGTGAGAGACAAGAATAACCACAGGCAAGTTATTCTGCTGCTCCCTGCTGCAGGAGTGTCTTCATCCTCAAAGGCCCCACTTTTACCATTGCACAAACACCCAGTTCCTTCATCTCACCCAGACAGGTTCCAGGGGAAGTACCCAACCCCTGTCCCATGGGGCTGCAACAGGAACACAGCATCCAGCCTGCAGTACCCAGGAATGGCCCAGCTCCAGGTCCCTCATAGATCCCACTGCCTTCCTGTGCATCCAGCACTCCTACCCACTGCTCTCCTGTTCCTGTGCACCCTTCCCATCCTGCCTCACTTACATATCTGAGCACCATTTGCTGCCATCCCAAGGGAACAGAGGTGTCTGGAAGCAAATAGCACAGCAGGGCACAACTCCTGGTCTAGAAATGCTTCAGTTCTAAAAAGGACTTGGTGGAAAGGCAGGAGTCTGCAGGCAACACCACACACACTGAGCAGATGCCTGCTAAGGAGACATCAGAAGCTGGGATAAGGGCAGGAATCCTGGAACAGAACCCGTTTTACTGCAGGCAGTGAATATGACAATCACTGCTTAGACAGATATTAGGAAGATATCTTTTATTATTGGGGCAGTGAGGACCTGGCACAGGTTGTCCAGAGAAGCTGTAACTGCCCAATTCCTACAAGTATTCAGGACCAGGCTGGACAGGGCTCGGAGCAGCCTGGTCTAGTGGAAGGTGTCCCTGCTCATGGCAGGGTAATGGAACTGGATTATATTTAAGGTCTTTTCCAACCCAGACCATTCTATCATTCTAGCTGGCTGTAGGAATTTTTCAAGGGACCACAGTTAGTTCTGGAGAGAACACTATCAGGTGCAGCCTCAGGAAAACTCCTGTCATTCCCAGCTCAAAGCAAATCCAAGTAGAGATCCAAATCTTTAGCACAAGGGGAAGCACATTTGCTTCCAGGCAGAGAAGAGGGACAAACTTGTGGGTAAGCCTTAAAGTGGGAAGAGGTGCTACTGTGTAAAACCACAGAACAATGACCACTGCTTCCCACCATGGCACAGAGAACCCACTCAGTCTCACCTTGATGACAAAGTCCCCGAGCTGCAGGTCACTCAGGATCTCGTGCACAATCTTCAGGCACTCAGCATCAGGAATCATGGGGTCAAACTGTCCAGCGATGTCAAAATCCTGGGGGCAGAGGAAAAGACAGTGAGCAATTCAGCACCACAGCATGGCTGCAGAAAATCAGCTTCAATACACAACTGGTAACAGCAGTTTATACACAAAACCCAGCAGAACTGGGATGTGAGGGAGCACTATCCCTTACAGATTCAATCCAGAAAGGACAGGATGTGGGTTAGGACCTCTACCATGGAAGGCAGCAGTGCTCTCATGTCCACTGCATTTCAAAGAGTTTGTACACTCTGACCTGCTCCCCTGACCCAGCAGTTGCTGTGTGACACTGAAACAGAGATCCTCAAAAAAACAACAGAAAGAAGAAGCAGCAATAAGTAAACAGAATCAGGAAGGGGAGGAAAAAACTGCTTCTCATTTGCTAAATTTACTATTATATTTACTAAATGCCAAATGTTTCACCTTGATTCTTAGGGCACTTTTTTAATACATATGCCAATCAAGTTAATGATTAGGGAAGGCAAGAGAAGCAAAACCTGAGTTTCAACTGCTAAGAGAGAAAAAGGAATCAGGAACCCTGAGTGGTCCCCACCAGGGACCACCAGAACTAGCACACAGAAGAAGCAAAGCCCAACATCAAGATGCTTTAATAGGCTGGTCTTCCACAATTAGAAACATCAGTGTTCAGAGAGAAATAAAACAAAGAAGCAGCAAGAGAGTCCTGTTCAACTCCTGTTTAGGAATCCCCAATTTTAAAATCTTCAGTGAGATTTTAGGTACAAGAATAATTTTCATTATGTGGATATATTTCAACAGGGCTTCACCAAGTTCTCAAAATAAACTGGGGAAGTCCAGGAAGAGATGGGACCACATAGTTAATTCCTGATCAGCTGAGTGCAAAAAGGGCTGATGCAATCCCTGGGAAAGTTGGGTGAGGAAGCATAGGAAGTGTACAGGAAGTCAGGAAAGTGATGATATCACTGTAAATGGCACAGATGAAATCTCACTGAAAAAAAAAACAGGGGCTGGTAAATTATTTTGAGGAAAAGCTACAGGAAAAGGTGTTAGGCTGAGAAAAGAATGAAAACACCTCCAAGAAGAGAACATGAAAAAGGTAACAGAGCTTGATTTACGTGGTTTAAGGAGGGGAAGATTTCTCTAAACATTTCCCATATGTTTGCCTGGGAAAGAGGAAGAATACAGGACAGCTACTGTTTTAAGAGCTGAACTTTTTAAATGAGAGGAAGAAAACAATCAGATACAAGTAAGTTTAGCCTGGATATTACAAGACCATTTCTAGCTATCCTAGGAGTGAAATCTTGGAGTAGGAGATGAGACAGGAGGCAATGACCCGAAGTCATCTGGAAACAAGAATTACCAAGCCAAAGCTGGAAGAAGGTATTCCCAGGGGTTGTATAATGAAGTAGGAATATTCTCAAACAACAAAAAAAAATTGTTTGCAATAAGAGTCCCTGGGGACTGCATCAGCAAAGCAGAGCAAAGCTGCTCCTTGGGGCTACTACAAGAAAGCCAGGAAGGAAATTACTTTGTTACTTGTTCTGTAACTTGGCCTCTGGGTTTTCCCTTCCTTTGAAGTTAAAATTGACTAAACATGGAAGGGAAGTAGCCTATGCTACTGCCTTGCCTGGTTAGTATGTCCTGCTAACACACCCAGAGCTGAACTGTTGCCAGATTTGGGATCAGATGGAAATTCTACCCCACCACCCATCCAACAAGCACTGTGGAGTGGAGCAAGGAGCTGCCCTCCCATACAGAGCAAAGGAGGTGACACCTGGGGGCTCTATGACAAAGTTCCACACCATGCCAGCCCTGTGTCACAGCTGTCATGCCCACTCTCCAGTTGTTCTTCACACTCATAAGGACACATTAAGGAGATGAGTGGATCCTTCAAAGCTTTCCACAGCCACGAGGAAGGGTAACACAGCTGTTATTTTGACAGTGCTATGCATCCACAGGTGCTGCCCAGCCCCGAGCCAGACTCACACACTGGTAGAACTCGCGGTAGCGGCCTCTGGTCATGGCAGGGTTGTCCCTCCTGTACACCTTGGCAATGTGGTAGCGCTTGATGTTGGTGATCTTGTTCATGGCCAGGTAGCGAGCAAACGGCACCTGAGACAGAGAGTTAAGGACAAGAACAAGAAGGGATCATCCTCCCCACTTATCAGTCACAGGCAGTGCTGAGTCCTCACTGTCTCCCTGGGGCAAAGAAGTGCCTAGAGACAGCTGGAGTTATCACAGCTCCCCAGGGTCTCCACACATGCTGCCTCCAAGTGTCCCTGCAGGCTTCTTCCAGCAGCACCTCAGGCTGTATCTCAGACTCACATGGGCTCTGTGCTGCAGCAGCCTGGCCTGGGAACCCTTCCTGGGAGAAACCACACTCAGTACAGATCTTCTGAACTTCCACACACATGGGGCATGAAGCTGTGTCAGGGGAGGGTCAGGCTGGTTATCAGGAAAAGGTTCTTCCCTCAGAGAGTTGTTTGGCATAGGCACAGGCTCCCCAAGGAAGTGGTTGTGGCACCAGGCCTGACAGAGCTCAAGGAGCATTGGGAAAACCCTCTCAGGCACTTGGCTGGAGTGTCCTGTGCAGGGTCAGGAGTTGGACTCAAAGAATCTTGGGGTCACTTCCAACTCAGGATATACCATGATTCTAAACATTCCTTCACTGAACAGAGCAATGCAGAGTAAATAATCAAGCAAGGGTTCTGCACCCACTGAACCACACTGCCTGTTCATGCTCTCCTTATCAGTTTGGGGTCCTCCCTCCCCCTCAGGACAGCAGTGCCCCAAAAGGAGAACAGACAAGGCCCCTCAGCACCAGCTGTGGCAGGATACTGTCAGGTCATAGCGCAGGGACAGCAGCTCTCCTCCCTGATCTTTTAGATCATAGATGAGCTTCGAGTCTTCACCATATTTCCCTGTCAGTGTCTCCTACAACAAAACAACAAATGAACAAACAGCACCTTTAGTGACAGGGGATCAGCTCTAGACACAGAGAAAACAAGGACAGAAAGGGAGAATGCCTAGGAACAGAAGTAGGAAACTCAACCCTCAACACTCTGAGCTGCAGGATCCTCACCAGCTCAGCCACCCTACTGTGTCCTCACCCACCTTCAGCTCGAACACCGGCGTGTCAATGACCTCGGCTCCGTGGCGCTTGAAGCACGAGATGATGGCTTTGAAGGCTCTCTCACGGATGGCCATTTCCTTGGGGCCAAAATCCCGTGTGCCCTGGGATGAGGGAAGAAAAGGAGCAGGCACAAAATCAGAAAAACGCCAGAAGCAATATGAAGAAGATGCCATACTGCTAACAGAGCCAGAGAGACCAGGTCCAGACACCAGTTATTGGTAAACAGCACTAAAAATGTTGGAAAATATCAGGACACAGCTCAGACAGAGTCTGCCAAGGTCTGCGGAGCAGAACCTAAGTCAGGAGTCCCACAGTACAGGAAACAAATTAGGAGATAAAACAGATCCAGCAGTCAGAGTTCAGAGCCTGACAGTGCAACCAGGACCTGTCCTCAAGTCTGATTCAGACTTATTAGCCAGACTCCTGCCCAAGGAACCACACAAAAGGTGGAAGCAGAGGACAGACACGCTCTGAAACTGTGGAACGACCATCAGCTCTGCAATTTCCAAACATAGAGACGAATAATTTTTCAAAATGCAGCACCTGTGAAATGTCTGTCTACAATTCACAGGGCCATGCACCCTTTCCATTTCTTTGGTGTCATGGATCACTGAATTATTTCTGTGACCACCTTTATGCTCTCAGTAATGTAAAAATCATTGTTAATTAGCTAGACCTCCAACTTCCACTTTATAAAACCAGTTAGGAAGGAGGAAGCACCCTCACCCACAGATCACTCAGGTGGCCTTCAGCTGTCAAGGATAAGCCTGAGATGGGCTGGAAACTCAACTGAGTTTCTCTGGCACTCAGCAGGGCTGCAAAATCCCCTTCTCCACACTTTTAAACAGTGAAACACCGTTCCATTTTCCAGGTATCACACTGCAATTACATTCAACAAAATAGATCATAAAGGAAATGGACAAAGGAGACATTTAAACATCGGGAATAAATTCTTCCCTGTGAGGTTGCCCAGAGAAGCTAAGGCTGCCCCATCCCTGGAAGTGTCCAAGGCCAGGCTGGATGGGGCTTGGAGCAACCTGGAATAGTGTAAGGTGTCCCTGCCCATGGCAGGGGGTGGAACGAGATGAGCTTTAAGGTCCTTTCAAGCCAAACCATTCCATATTTCTATGATTTCCTGTGTCAGTGGCATCAACATAGCCTGGTTTGTGAACATATACATAACTGTCTCCATGCCACAGCATGGAAACAAGTGGTCTCTGATCAGATGCCAGTGATGAAGCATCCCAGTTACAAAGTACTTCAGCAGAAATTGCATTATGGACACGATTCTTAGGAGCTTGGAGACTGAAAAACTACTTGTAAAGGAAGGGCCCATCCACAAGAGGACACAGAAATTCCAGCAGCTGGCCAGACCTGTTCAGCAGATGGGATTATTCAGCCCCTCAGACTAAGGGTAGATATGAGCCCTCTCACACTGGGCAGCTACAATAATGCTTGATAAGAAGGGAATTTCCTGGCCACACCAGCAGTGGTTGGAACATCACAGAAGCACCCAGAAGCCTCTAAGGTGGTGAGTATCTGGGTTAAATGCTGTCAGGGGATGTTTTCATCCCTCTCCCCTCTGCTGTTAAAACCGAAAGTGAAAACAGAAATGCGAACAAAGACAGGTGTGGCCATGCTGGACTTTTGCTCACAGATGTGAGGTGCTGGCTGTGTGTATGGGGGGAGGACATGCATACAGAGGGGCACAGGAGTGTGCTTTGGGGAGTTACCTTCGGGGTCTTGAGCACAAACTTGTGTTTCCCCTCATCTGCCCCCAGCTGTGCCTTCATCTCGAGCAGCTTTGTCACTTCCTTTGCAATCTGGGGATGGAGCAAGGAGGGAGATGGGCATAAAACCACTCACCAGGCTCAGCCCACTGCCTTCCCCAGTACCTTCAACCTCAGCATTCCCATAGCACCTGGACTCCACAACCTCAACACACCCACTATTCCCAGTTTCTCAGCAACCAGAGGACATTCCCTGCCTGTCTCCAGTACTTCCCCCTTCTCATACAAGCACCTCTATTCCAGAAAGCAAACACCCCCACCATTCCCTGACTCCCACGACCTCCATTACCATCCACAGCTATCTCCACCACCAGCAGCTCTTGCTCCATGCACCAGCAGTTTCCAGCATCCTCCTCCCAATCCTAACTCTCCCTAAATCTTTCCCTTCAATCTAACATCACTATCACCACCACGAGTCTCCCCTGCACCCTCAGCCCTTCCCGACGCCCCCAGCCCAGTAACCTTTACACCAGTACTCCCAGTTCCCCTCCCGCCGCCCAGCTGCTCTCCCAGCGCAGCCCCGGTGCCCTCAGCTCCTTCAAGCCCCTCACACAGCCAGCGCCCCAGTTCTCATTCCCCGCCCGTCCCAGCGCGCCGCTCCCAGTCCTACTGCTGGTCCCCCCGCACGCCATTCCCAGCGATACCGCAGCCCCGCACCTCGTCAGGATCGGCCTTGTCCTGTTTGAGCCTCCGCACGGCGTCCGCCTGGGCCCGCACCGCCGCCTCCTCCGCCGCCATGGCGAGTCCCGCCCGCGCCGCGCATGCGCCACTCCCGCGCCGCCACCGCGCACGCGCAGCGCCGCCGCCGCGGGGAAGTAAAAGGCGGAGGCTGCGCTTTGGGTTTACTTTTGGGGTTTATTATTGGGGGTTTTGTTTAATATATAAAAATACAGCTACTCCACGCGCGCCCCAGCCTGCGCAGCTGCTCCCGCCGCTCGTTGTGTCCCTCGGTGATGGGACACGTGCTTCCTCCGGGGCGCTCCCGCAGCTCCGCCTGCGGTTGGGAGCGGCCCCGCAGCCCAAACAGGGCGGGGGTGCCGTTCCACCGCCCCCCTCGCCCCACGTCCTCAGCTGGCAGCTGCCCAACACACCACTGATTCCCCCTCCCAAATCTGGAGTTCCGCCTGATCCTGTTGAGCCGCGCCACATCCATCTGTGCCACCACCAGCTACAGTGATGGAAATGGCTGTACAGGTACAAGGACTGCAGGAACTCGCAAACTCGACCTTCAGACAAGCTAACCACAAGGCTAACCTGGTGACTGCACCCTCCATAGCTTTCAAATCCCTCTTACTCCTCTGTTCGCACTGCCTTAGCCGAGGCAATGAGCCCTAGGCTGGTGGATGTTTCCCAGACTGCAGCTGGCAGTGAATGGCTGAGGTGCTGGAGGCGGGTTCCAGTTTTGCAGCAGTTCAGCCAAGCAGCTCCAGCCAGAGAAGTCCTCAGGGCTCCAGCCTTCTCCTGATCTCATCAATAAGCTTTTCTCTAGGGATATCAACCTGCAAAGCAAACAGAGCAGCATTAGAGAAGAGCATTTTTAAGGACTAAGTGAGGATACCAATGTAGTTTGTGACCGGTTTTCTGGAGTCACCCAATGGATTGGTGCTATGGTCTCCCAAAGGAATGCTGAGGGAAAACCCAGAGCTCTTCAGTAATCTCTAGAGTTTGGAAAACTGGTATAAAAGGGCATTCTCACGTCCTGTCTTGTTGCAACATCTCGCAGCTTGACAACTCCGTCTGCCAGCTCCTGCTCTCCCACAATGGCAGCAAGGGGGATCCCTGTGTCCTCACAGTACTGCAGCTGCTTCAGCAATTTAGGATCCTTCTTGTACAGCATCTCTGCCTAGAAGGGAGTGGGAAGGGTGAATCACTAACCTGACTTTGCTCTGATGAATACTACAGTAAAGCACCAATAGCAAACCCTGCAGCAACCACTTTACTGCTCTGGGCTCTTCTCTGCCTGCCTAGATCTAAAGGTTGGACTTGATGATCTTGGAGGTCTTCTTTGGGAGACACAACTAATGGAGTTGGTCTTGCTGTGCTACAGCTCCCTTCAGGCTCTCACTCCCTCACCCGGGACACTGGCAAGTCCAAGTCATTCCTTTACCTTGATCCCTGCATCCCACAGCTCAGAGATGAGCTTCAGTCTGGCAGCAAGCAGGTGTTTCTGCGGTGTAGCCACCAGCACTTGGGTCTCAGTTGTTCGAAGTTTCTCTCCAGAAGCCTGAAGGGACAGACATGGGACATCCATGGGGGTGACTCCATAGCAATCTGCAGCTCACAACACCTCACCTCATCTATCTCCAGACCTTAACTCAGTCAGTGACAGCCTGAGCACCTTTAATGAGCCCCTCAGAGATTCTACATTGTGTCACACTACTTAATTGTGTGCTGCTGTTCCAAGGGGACCCTGGCCAACCTCCTGGATGAGACCAGGACAGCTTTCCAATGTCTCCTTTGATTCTTCAGGTACAAACACTTTGCCTCAGCTTCACTTGCTAGGAATCGCAGGCTTGGAACCAAATACAGAAAGATGAATCTCCACAGAGGTTCTCCTGGGGTTTATTCGAGTGAGTTCACAACTGTTACCAAATTCATTACTTCAGAATCCACAGGACAGAAAACTTCAGAGGCAAGACACAAGAACAAAGTAACTGGGGCAAAAAGCTCAGAGCCAGGCCCAGAGCTCAAGGCTGTCTCTTAACACTTCCTTGACATCTCCTAGGGAATGCTGCCCTCAGCTGCCCACACCTGCATCCCAATGGGCTGCAGAAAAGGACTCTGTCATCTTAAATATTCATCAATATTTAAGCATGGGAAGAGCCACCCTCTCCCCCAAAATTATTTTCCCTTGAGCACTGTGGAGCTCGGGACCGCTAATAAACAGTATTTTGCTACCTAGAGCCTTCCCCAAAGCACTGCCTGCATCACCTACCTCCAGTCTCTGTTCCAGGATGGAGAAGATCCGCTCGATGCCAATGCTGACCCCCACACAGGGCACCTTCCTGCCCTTGGGATCAAACATCCCCACCAGCCCGTCGTAGCGGCCGCCTCCAGCCACGCTCCCAACGCCGACCGGCTCCTCCCCGTGCTCGTTGTCCTGCTGCAGCAGCACAGCCTCAAAGATCACCCCTGTGTAATAGTCCAGGCCCCGCGCCAGGCTCAGGTCGAAGGAGATCTGCAGGGCACAGGGGCGGCCCCGTCACCGGCTGCTCGGGGCCCACGGAGGCAGCACCTCCTCTTGCCCCCACAGCTCCTCACCTTGCCTGTGATGCCAAACAGGGTCAGGTACTCAAACAGCAGCTTCATGTCCCCCAGCCCTTCCCTGGCCAGCTTGTTCTGGGATAGCTTTGGGTCCTGGAGAAGCCGCTCGATCAGGTCCAGCCCACCTGTGGGGACCAGCCATGCCTCAGGTGTGCCAGGGCAGAAGCACCTGGCACAAGGCCCTGGCCAGCTGGGTGTGTGCCCTGCACCTTCCATCCCCAGCCCAGAACAAGGCCAAGGGCACGACCCCATGGTGCTCACCATGGAGCTGGACATACTCCCCGATGCGATCTGCAGCCTCAGGAGACATCCCCCTCTCTCCCACCATCTCACTCCTCACTTCTTCCCATGGCATCTGTAGGGGAGAGAAGGGCATCAATTGCTGCAGGATGTTCTCCTCACCTGCTGCCTCCATCAGCCCACATGTGCACAACTTGTGTGGAGCATCAGTCAGCAATCTCACTAATCATGCCTCTCTCTCACAGGAATTTTTAACAAATCACCAAGCTTTATTCTTAACCAGGCCCAAGAACTCCTCAAATTCTTCACAGACCCCATCTTAGCTGCTGTGAAACTCTTCACAGCAAGACTGCCCAGCCTAAGACATCCATTCCAAGACCAAAGTATCTCCCCATGAGCCCAATGCTGACCTTGTCCAGCTTGTCCACGGTGGAGCAGGCAGGTATGAACTTGCTCTCTGGAACACCACAGACAGCAAACACACCATTCAAAATCCGACGGTCGTTGACCTGGGGGAGGCAGAGGCACACTGACCTTGGGGGCACCCCCTGATGTAATTCATTTTTTCCTAGTGTGTGGGAAGGTGCAGTTACTGGCAATTCCTTGTTCCTTTTCCCCAGCACCCAAATTCCATGGGAAGAGGAGGTGTAGAGGTATCAAAACCGTCCTGTGACTCTACAGGTCTAGTCAGCTGCTGGAATCCTGCAGTAGACTGTGGTTAGAGAACACAGTCTGGAGAGAACTCTGCTGACTGCAGCCTCAGTATTCCCAGCTCAAGGCATGTCCAAGCTGAAGTCCACCCTTTGCAGATACACCATGAGGAAGCAGAGAGGTGGGATGAACTTCTGGGTAAGGCCTCGCAGCAGGCAGAGCTACTGCTGTGTAAAACCACAGAACAATGACCTTCTTTTCACTGTGGCACAGAGAACCCACCCAGTCTCACCTTGATGATAAAGTCCCCAAGCTGCAGATCACTCAGGATCTCGTGAATGATCTTCAGGCACTCGGCATCAGGAATCATCGAGTCAAACTGCCCAGCAATGTCAAAGTCCTGGGGGCAGAAGAAGTGATGGGAGCTCCTGGCAGAGCCAAGAGGCCTTAGCCAGGCACACCCTGCTGCTCTGCAGCAGCTGGAGGCCCTCCAGCTGGGAAAACCCTCCTGGCATTGTGGCCCTGGGGGCAGTACTGGTCACCACAACACTCACGCACTGGTAGAACTCGCGGTAGCGGCCCCGGGTTGTGGCAGGGTTGTCCCTCCTGTACACCTTGGCAACGTGGTAGCGCTTCATGTTGGTGATCTTGTTCATGGCCAGGTAGCGAGCAAAGGGCACCTGGGCCCAGGGAGTTAAGGATGGAACATGGAGATCCCCAGCACTGTAGAAGCTGAACTTCAAAGCCTCCCACTGCCTATTCCCTTTGCCAGTCATTTCCCAATTTTTGTCACAATCATGGGAAGACTCTTGGGGTGTCCTATGCAGGGTCGTGAGCTGGACTTCGATGATTCTTGTGGATCCCTTCCAACTTATGATATTCTATAACTAAGACCTCTGGGGAGATTATCCCCCAGACTGAGGATGAGTAAAATGCTCCATTTCCTCTTCCAGACCCACAGTGTGACAACATCACACACACAAGGACCCTCTCTCATCATTTCAGCCTCTCTGAGTGTGATCACTGGGAATTCAATGCATGGCACAGCTGTACGGACATTGGAGGAAAGAGATTTTGTTGAGATGTGGAGGTTGAGAAGGCCTGGGATGGACAACTGCAGCAAACACCTTTCCAGAGGTGGGGACTGTAACTGGGAGGAGATAAAACCAGTACAGTGGAGCATACTGGTACATGTCCACAGCAGGAAGGGACTTCTGTGGGCCCTGGCCTGGCTGGGGGATGGTGTGGAGTCATGACAATGACAGCCAGACCAGCTGGGATGGCCAAGGGAGCTGCCATCATCCCAACGGGACCTGCAGGCAGGCCAGGGTAAGAGTGATCCCTCAAGGCAGAGGTGGCCACTACCTTGGTGTGCCACCATTCCCTCAGGGTGCCACCATCCCCTTGGGAGCACAGGATACGGTGAGGTCATAGCGCAGAGCCAGCAGCTCTCCTCCTTGGTCCTGCAGCTCGTAGATGAGCTTCGAGCCCTCCCCATACTTCCCCACCAGCATCTCCTGCAGAAGGGCAAAGGGGATGGTGACTGGAGTGGCTCTGGGGTGAAGGGTCCCCCGAGATGAGGCACAGAGCTCTGTCCCCACAAACCGGGCATTACATATATCCCCCCTCCAGCCTCTCGGACCTAAGCCCACCTTTCCATCCTCCCCAAAGTGAACCAAGAGTGAATGTGCAGCTGCCCTCCCCACCTGGCCGTGCCCACTCAGCCGGAGCTCCCAAACCTGTCCTGGAGCTCCGGGGGAAGGGGGCACTGCCCAGTCCCACAGGAGGGAGCAGAGGGGGACCCACAGCACGAGGGAACAGAGCCCCCGCCGCGCCTCACCCGCAGCTCCAGCACGGGGGTGTCGATGGCGGCCGCGCCGTGCCGCTTGAAGCAGGACACCACGGCGCTCAGGAGCCGCTCACGGAGCGCCGCCTGCGCCGGTGCGTGGTCGCGGGTGCCCTGCCCGGGACAGAGAGCGGCCGTCAGAGGCAAGGGCGGGGGGAAACACCCGGTACCCACTCCCCACTCCCTGCCTTTACCTTGGGCGTCTTCAGCACCGGCACCCGCTCGCCGCCCGCCGCCAACCGGACCTGCCGGGACAGGGGGCCGCGGTCACCGGCCGGCAGCAAGAACCGGGCGAAGCTGCCGCGGCTCCCAGTGAGGCCCAGCGGCCCGAGGCGGGGCCCCGTCGGCAGGCACCGGGCGGCGGCGGCGAAGGGAGCGAGGCGCAGCATGGCCGGCACCGGGACACCGGGAGCCCCAGCACGTGACCGCGGCGGCACACGTGACTGCGCGGGAGGCCGCGCTTTACGGCGCCGCGCGACAGTTCCCGGTGCTGTGCCCTCAGCTCGCCATGGCGTCGGGCAGCGGGGTAGGTGCCGCCGCCGGGGCTGCCCTCGGGCCGGGGCTGCCCTCGGACTGTGCCCTCGACCGTCCCTGCTGCTCGTACCGGGCTTGGCAGGGCCGGGCGCAGCGCCCCGCCGCGCCCCGCTCGGGGCCGCTGCCAGGCCGCGGGATGAGGGATGTGGCGGGGCCGGGGTGCCGCGGTGGGCGGGTGTGTGTGTGTGTGTGTGTGTGTGTATGTGTGTGGGGTGGGAGGGGGCTCATCCCTGCTCTTTACACCTTTTCGTATGGGCGGTGGGAGGCTGGGGTTCTCCTGAGACGCCCCGATACTTTCAGGGCTGGAAGTTGGGTGGCCCCAGCGCGATCCTGCCCGCCAGCGAAGTCGTGGAGTCACCGTCCCCGGAGGTGTTTTAAGACACGACAGAACGTGGCACTCAGTGCCCTGGTCTAGTTCACATGGTGGTGTTGGGTCTCAGGTTGGACTCGATGATCTCAGAGGACTTTTCCATGGCAGTGGTTCTGTGATCCCCCCATCCGAGGGCCAGAGCTCCGCCGGTCCCAGCCGGGGAGCAGGAGGAGACTGAGCTGCCTCAGCCCCCTGGGAGGGACCCCCGCCCATCTGCAGGGGCTGAGCGATGGCAATTGCAGGTGGCTCCAAAGCGTTGCCTTTTTCCTGTCACGATGGAGAAACATCTGCAACTCCCTGACAGGAGGGTGCAGCCAGCTGTGTGTTGGGCTCTGCTCTCAGACAACCAGCAACAGGATGAGAGGAAACAGCCTCAAAGGTTGCAGTAGGGGAGGTTTAGGATGGAAATCAGGAGGGATTTTTACCCAGAAGGGGCTGTTCAGCCTTGGAAGGGACTGTCCAGGGGGCTGGTGGTCACCATCCCTGGAGGTATTCAGGGTCTGACTGGATGTGTCACTCAGTGCTCTAGAGTGCGTGACAAGGTTGGGATCTGTCACAGCTTGGATTTGATGATTTTGGAGGTTTTTTCCAACCTCAATGATTCTGTGAGTGTTAAAATGGGATGGGTAAGGTAGGTGCTGCAGGTGTAGCCTGACTGGAGAACCAGGCTGTTTGAACATCTCCGGTGACATCCCAAAGCTGTCAGCAGCACAGGGGCTGTGTTTTTGAGGGAACTTGACCCGTTTTTCCTTCCTTGAAGCCACTTACTGACAGGTGAGGCACTGGCACTGCCCAGTGAAACTGTGGCTGCCCCACCCATTGAAATGTTCAAGGCCAGGTTGGATGGGGCTTGGAGAAACCTGGGATAGTGAAAGGTGTCCCTGACTATGGCAGGAGGGTGGGACTGGCTGATCTTCAAGGTTCCTTCCAATCCAAACCATTCCATGATTGATTCCATGAAGTGGGGGAGGTCAGGAGCAGAATGTCAGCCTGTAGCTTATTGTCAGCTGAGGCTGTTGGATTGAGCCTGGCTTGAGTTGAGCCTGTGTTGTTTAACAGGCTTTGGTGCTGATACTGGGCACATGTAGTGTCCATCTCCAGAGGGAACAGGAGATTGTGGGACACTTCTGGTTATTAATATTTGTTGTTAATTTTGTATTATTAATTTTGTCACCCAAAACAGCTCTGAGATAAAGATTTTGGGGGCTTGCAGGTCCCTTGCCTCCACCAGAGCAATTCAGAAACATCCCTTCAGATATTGTCCAACCAAGATCTCGTCATGCAGTTTAGTTTAATTTCTTTCCCCACGCCTGCATGAGGCAGATTGGTAAAAGAGCTGCAAAAGACTCTTTTCCTTTTATTGCAACAGGAGAGAAAAGCACCTAATAAACCTCCCCCTCTGCAGGCTCCCACCAGCTACAATTTGTGATAATGCCTGGCATGCAGGAGAGTCTGGAAAATACCCCCAAACGTTAATTTACACTCAGTGATATTTTCTTTTCTTTTGCTCAGGGTGGTTAATAAAACCTGTTACGACATCCTTAAAGTGCTTAAGAAGCTCTGGGAATAAATGAGAATTTTTCTACGCCTCCCCAAGGCATTTTCATCCCTATCAGTAGTTGTTCGTTCCATTTGAAGGATTGCCAGAGGAGAGAACTTTAAATGGCTGTGCTGCTGCTGTAGCTCCAAATGGGATTTGTGTCCTTTGGATTGTGATTGGATTCTTGATTTGGCTGAACGGAGAAGGCGGTGGGGTGGGAGTGGGGGGGGGGTCGTTCTCCCCCAGAGGTGTTTTTAAATACATCTTGTCCTTTCTTTAATGTGAAACTGAGAGGCTCTCCCTGCCATGCTGAGGGAAATGCAGCTCTATCCAGAGGAGGGTTATCTGCTCAGGAAATTCAGGAATGGATGAGTGAAACCGTGACTGATCCCAGGTGTAAGGGCCTGAGCTGCAGATGGGGCAAATGCTGGGAAGAGCTTGAGCTAGAGTGGATGTGAGTGGAATAGGGATTCTTGTCCAATCACTTCTGCCCTCAGCATTGGGGGCTGAGTGAAATCCACCCAAATAAAGTATTCTTTGTATTCGTCAGTGCCAGCTTTACTTGAATTCTGCCTGTCTTCATGCACATGCTGTGTCCAGCTCCAGGGCCCCAGCATAAGACATGGACCTGTTGAAGCGAGACCAGAGGAGGCCATGGACATGCTCCAAGGGCTGCTGCCCCTCTGCTGTGGAGACAGAGAGCTAGGGCTGTTCAGCCTGGGGAAGACTGAACACCAATCTCTGTCCAGAGAGACCTTGGAGCACCTTCCAGTGCCTAAATGGGCTCCAAGAGAGCTGGATAAGGACTTTGAACAGTCCTTGAACAAGGGCATGGAGTGACAGGACAAGGGGGAATGGCTTCCCACTGCCAGAGGGCAGCATTAGATTGAGTACTTGGAAGAAATTCTTCCCTGTGATGAGGGTGATGAGACCCTGGGACAGGTTGCACAGAGAAGCTATGATTACCCCATCCCTGAAAGTGTTCAAGGCCAGGTAGGACGGGGTTTGGAGCAACCTGGGACAGTGGAAGGTGTCCCTGTCCATGGCAGGGGATGTGGAGCAAGGTGATCTTTGGGGTCTCTTCGACCCAAACCCTTCCAGGATTCTATTAAAGTATCCTGTCACTGCCAGATAGTTCTGTGGAGCTCCCAAAAGGCCAGCATGCCTTGGAGGTGTTTCTGCTCTTCCCCATGTGAAACTGCAGGAGCAGAACAGCAAAACCTGTGGATTTTGTACGGGTGCTTCCCTGGTACCTCCAAGCACTGCCTTGATAGAAAGGGTTTCAGAGCTTGTTCTGGTTTGCTTGTACATGTGCTCATTAGGAAATCCCACAGTGGTGCCTGTGATTTCATGGCAAACTCGGCACTGTGATGGCTGCAACATATAGAGACACTGCTGAGAGCAGACAGGCACAGCTTTCCCTGCTCCTGCAGTGTAATCAAACTCTGTAGCTTGGGCTGTGTTTTGCAGCTTCCTTGTCTTGCAGCTTGGATTCTTCTAACTTCTGGAAGAAGGAGGTGTAATCCCCCTGCTGTGTTTGTCAGGGGACATTTCCCAGGTCCGAGATCCATCAGTTTCAGTCCCGTTTGAGTCTGATTTTCAAGGCAAGAGCCTGGATGATTGTCTTAGGAGCTGTTAAGATCAACTCATTTCTTCTTTTAGTGCTCTGAAATTATTCTAGTAGTAGCTAGAGGCATACTGAGAGTGATTATCTTAAACCACATCCCTAATTCCTGGATGGAAAACAGAGGACAGAGGGATATAATTCTCCTAATTTGCTGCACTGGCCTCACAGGCCAAGTGCTTCCTCCTCTTTACCCCCTCAGAGGTGATCAGACTGTATAATAGATGTTCATGAATTTTGTTTCCCTTCCAGACCAAGAACCTGGACTTCCGCCGGAAGTGGGACAAGGATGAATATGAGAAACTTGCAGAGAAGCGGCTCACAGAGGAGAGGGAAAAGAAAGATGGTGAGTAGTGTGCTGGCTCCAGGCAAGCTGTGCTGGATTGGCAGTGAGGCTCCCAAACCCTTGGAATTTGGGAGAGAGCAGTGAAAAGTTGAATCCCAAAGGGAAAGAGCTGGCTTGCTCCTACCCTTTCTCCTTTGTTTGCCACTGAGTATATTTTTTTTGACAAAAGAAATCATTGAGAACCTTTCCAGAGATGACTCTTCTTTGGGGAAGGAGGGGAACAGTTGCTGAAAACAAGATCTCAGAATATGATTCAAGTCAGGGATGTACCTGGTGCTAATAGGAACCAGGAAACAGTGAGGAGGAAATTATATCCTTTACTGATTTAAAAACAAAGGTGCATTTTCAGCATGGATCAGGTAGTCCCAGATACCTAGCAGGTCCCTCTGTACCCAGGGGAACACGAAATCCAGCATGTCAGCTTAACCTTTTGTTTATGTTTTAGGCAAACCAGCTCAGCCCGTCAAAAGGGAACTGCTGCGGCACCGAGACTACAAAGTCGACCTCGAATCCAAGCTGGGGAAAACCATTGTCATCACCAAAACTACCCCTCAGTCAGAGATGGGAGGGTAGGTTGTGGTCTTTTTGAAGTCTCAGAGTCATGCTGGTTAGACCGGGAAGCTGTGACATAGCAGGAACCCCTCTCAGGGGCCCAGGAGCTGCTGTCCTGTATTTGAAGCCTGAGAGGGTGGGGCTGCATTTTTCTGCACCTAAACTGTGTCTCCTGGGATAACATTTGGAAGAGACCCAGCATGCTGAGCCGCTTTGGACATTATTCCTTGGTATCAGTGTTGTCCACCTGCAGGACCAACAGAGGCAGATCTCTGCTGCCTGCTTGGGTGCCTTTAACCAGGCCTGCTTGCACTGAGACCAGGACTGATGCTAATTTGGTATCTGTGCACTGGGAATGGGAGAAACATCCACATAGCTGTTCTTAGGAACAGTGTTTGGCCACTGTTTGTGAGAATTGTGTTCTACTGAAGTCTGAAAGGGTTCTGAGCTCACCGTAAGCCATCAAAAGCATGAAAATAATGTGTTGAGTTGGTGTCACCTCAGGAGTGAACCTGTTAGTGTCTCCCTGGGCAGTAGTGCCAGGGAGATGTGCAGCCCTGACCAGCATTCAGGGATGGCAGTTCAGCCCCTGGCTGGACTTTTGCAGCAGCTCTTAAAATGGGCAGAAGGCAGAGCTGTGCTCATCAGAGAGTTGCACTGTGGGGTGATCGGGATGGTAGCACTTACATTGCAGCCAGGTGAGAGGCTGGGGAGTGGAAACCTGGGCTGCTGGCCAGCCCTTCCTTGGGGGAGGACAGGCTGTGTCACAAAGTCCATCCCACCTGGTGGGGTGTCACTGGAAGGGGGAGGGGCTGTGGCTGGTAACTTGCAGAGCAGCTCAGAATTTGGTTTCTGTCATAACAGAGGGGTGTCAGTACAGGGGTCAGTACCTCCATGGCATCCCTGTCCTTTAGGTGTGCCCTTCCCTTGCTCTTGTCTGGGGCCCTCTTGTCTTGGAGAAGTGTCCTGCACCCCAGTGACATGCAGATTGTCTCAAATAGCTGCTCTGTGGGTTGAGCTTTGTGCCATGCATTGGGGTTCATTTTTTCTGTCTTTCCTGACAGGTATTACTGTAATGTATGCGACTGTGTGGTGAAAGATTCCATCAATTTCTTGGATCACATCAACGGCAAGAAACGTAAGGACCATTTCTTTGCCTTATTGGAGGGTTGGTTGAGTTGGAGGGACTGTTCCTTTTGTGCATCACCCATGTCTGAGGCCTGAACACGTACCAATGAATCAGGAAGCTTAGGATATCAGGATGTAGAAGCTCATCATGAGAGCTGTGGAGGTGCTGCCCTTGTCTTCTGACACTTTCTGGAGTGCTGGACCACTTTCATGGAATAAGCCCAGCAGAAGCAGTGATTGGTATACTCTGGTTGGTGGACATATTTTCCTCATCCATCATGTCAATGCTGTGAGAAACCCGGGTCTTAAAATTCTAGAATAGTTTGGGTTGGACAGGACCCTCAGAGGTCATCTAGTCCACCCCCAAAATCATGATATCTTCTCTATAAATCTGGAGAGAGGCTTTTTAGTGCACTGAAAGTGTAAAAAAAGGTACCTAGATAAATAAAAGATCTGGGTGTGGCCCATTTTTGGATCAGAAACTTCTCTTTGTAGAATTTGAGTATAAAGCTCAGAACTGCTGGTGCATGAGCTCCAGAGTATGGATCAGGACTATACCCTCGTTGATCTGACTGTGGATATTTCTTCTCCTTGTTCAGAGAGTGGGGAGTGTAGACAAAGTAAAGGAGCAGCAGGACAGACTGTCACACTTTGAATGTTGTTCCTGCTCATGAAGGTGTTTTTGGCTCCTTGTGGAAGTCAGAAAATCACCCCTTTATAAAAAAAGCAGGGATATGTGTGCTCTGGACCTGCACAAGGGGCTGTTTGAGGGCAGGAGGTTCAGAAGAAACCTGAGGACTGGTTTTCTGTAGCTGAGAAAAGAAAACACAATGTTTAAAAAACTGTGCTTTTATGTAGATGGGAGGAAGGTGCCATGCCTTGTTTGGCATGTTGGGAGATGAGCAAGAAGTTCATATGAGACTATCTGGAATCAAAAATCCTGGCATGGCTGTGTGGATGGGGCATCAGTTGTAGGGTTGAGCTGGGATTGGAATTTGGCTGGTTGCACAGTACCTTACTATGAGTATGTCTGGGAACTTTTAAACCAGTCAGTAAGTCTGCTTGTTCAAGGCACCCCTTTCACAAATTTCTGGTGTTTAGTTTAAGTTTCCAAGTCCTGCTGCATCCCTGGGACAAACCTGTGCAGGGCTGCTGGAGTGGCTGTTTGGATCCAGTCAGGAATGTGGATTGGAGGCATTTCTGGGGGTGGCCTCATCAGCATAGGCTTACCCACAAGTGAAAAAACTGTGCTCTGAAGAGTCACTGAATCAGGCCTGACTTTATATTCTCTGCTTTAGCTAGGAATGTCCTGTGTAATCAGGATCTCTGAGTGCCATTCATGTCTTGTTTAGCATTGCCCACAGCTGAGAGATGCCAGCCTGTCAGTTCTATTCTGGTTCCTTTTTCAACACTCCAACTCTTCTTTTTCCACTGGTCCAAGATTAAATTTCCTGAAGCGTCAGAGCACCAACATGACAGGGAGTATCCGAATAAGGAACCTTTAAAGAATAGTGTTTGGTCTTGCTACAAGTAGTGTTTGGCTTGTTATGGCCACTGCTTGTGTGGGTTATGGAATCCCCCTAAAGCCCACCTCCCCAACCTAAGAAATCCTTAGTCTGGCCCTGGAACATGCTTTCAGGGGGGTCAGGCAGGAAGGTGGTGCTGTGCTGTTTAAATTGGGATCAGAGATGGAGACTTTGTGCAGAGCCCTGAAGTGTTGCTGAACACTGCTGATTCTACTCGTGTCCTCCAGACCAGAGGAATCTGGGCATGTCCATGCGGGTGGAGCGTTCCACACTGGACCAGGTGAAGAAACGCTTTGAAGTGAACAAGAAGAAGATGGAGGAGAAGCAGAAGGATTATGACTTTGAGGAGAGGATGAAGGAACTCCGTGAGGAGGTGAGTGTGGGCAACAACTGAGGAAGCAAAGCTCCCCAGAAACATGTTTTGGAAGGAAATCAACACTGATTCCTTCTCTTGTTCTTGAGAAACGTTGTTCTTGGTAGCATGGGCTTCTCATCTGCTCCTATAAGTGGGGTTTGTTTTTTTGCTTTTCAAAAGTTTGTGTTGCTGTCCCTGGAAACCCTTTTCCCCTCTTTCTGTGTGAATAACTTTGGATGGTTCAGATTTCCACTGAGAACAGCACAAGTCCATCCCGCTAGTTGCGTTAGAACTTGTGTGGTCCGGTAGCAGATCTGCATCTTCATCCATTATCTTCCACAGCCCTTAGGATTGCTGGAATCCCGTTCCACAGGGCACCTGCTTCTGTGTGGCCTCCCCGAGTGTAGAAGGGCTTTGTGGACAGTGTGCTGTTGTGCAAGATCTGTGAGGAGGTGATAAAGACAGCAAATTTCTCTCAAACTAGCACTTAGGTGTTCGTAAACATGAAAAATTATTTCAAGAGCAAACAAAGTTCTGACAGCTGAGAAGCTTCTATGGGTGCTTCTCCTCTGTCAGCAGCCACATAACCCAAGGTTACAAATCACTGCCTGTTTGAGTCTCCCTGCTCAAGAGGTTTGCTTCACCACAGGGGAGCTCTTTGGGCAGCTCACAGAGCAGCCCCGTGCTCTGCTCTCAGGCAGGCTGTGGTGCTGCTGAGCCCCATCTGTTTGGGGGATAGGAGGGAGGTGCCCCAGCAGCAAAGGGAGTGCCGTGGGTTGAAAAGCTGCTGCCAGTCAATGGATGGCAGGAAAGAAATCAGCAGCAACTTCTGGTTGTAGCTTTCTCCAGGGCATGGCTGTGTTCAGGAGCACTGTGGACAGTGATGAAAATGGTGGGAGCAGTTGCTAAGTTGGGAACTGAAGCCATGCTTTGGTGTCACCCAGTACAAACCTGGCTCTGTTCCAGGGCTCGTGATCCTCACAGAGAAAAACACTTTGATTAGAGCAGCGCAAACTCTTTGATGCCAAAACCCCCCTCAAAGCCGCTCAGAGCTTCTGCTTCTGTTGCAGTGAGCAGCTGTCACTCTGCCAGGCTGAGAGCCAGCAGGCATCACAGTCACTGGCACGAAGCATCGGACAAGGGAATGGCCTCCTGCTTTCAAACCAGCTCCTTCTTGTCTCAGCCGTGATTCCAGGCAAAACTTGTGATGTTTGCTCAGAAGAGAGAGTTTGATAACACTTCATTTTGTCTATTTGTGTGTGTGGCTCTGCTCTTGGCCTGGGAAATGGGGTGGTCTGGATTCACTGGTGAGCTTCCTGCTTGAAGACTGCAGGCCAGGATTTCTGCTGTTTATTTACTCAGGTACAGCTTGGCTGCTTTGGGCAGGATTGGTGTTAATTGTGCAGTACCTGGTGTCTCAAAACTCCTTCAGCTCAGGAGATGCAAATTATTTTGCTGTTGTGTCCCTTGCTGCAGGAGGAGAAGGCCAAAGCCTACAAGAAGGAGAAGCAGAGAGAGAAGAAGAGGCGGGCAGAGGAAGATTTGACCTTTGAAGAGGATGATGAAATGGCAGCTGTCATGGGTTTCTCTGGTTTTGGCTCAACCAAAAAGAGCCACTGAGCAGCCCCGGACTCTCCTCTTTCTCTAAACAGCTTGTTTTTACCCAGGGAACTCTGGATAACTCTTCAAAGGACTTGAGGACTTGTATGTAAATCTCCCAGTAAAAGTTGGCTGGAAGAGTTGAAAAGTGATTCCATGCTCTACCTGTGCTGCAGATCAAGCTCTGCCTCTCATTAGCTCCCCTTCTCCTTATGTGTCCTAGATCTGGCTGCTCAGCTGCTCTGTGGCTGTGTGTGTGCAGGGAAGTGCTCTGTTGGGTACATTTTTTTGTCAATAAAGTGCACATTCTGCACAGGTGGCCTGGTTCAGGTTTAATCTAGTTGTCAGCCAGGCCCTACTTGTCACCCAAGCTGTGTTTGGGATGCTGGGAGGGATTCAGTTGCTTTTAGGCTCATAATGAAGGAAATGTGCCACAGCAAGCAGTGTGAGAGGTGCATCTTTATGGCTTGTGCTAAGCAGAGCTGGTGGCTGCATGGAGTCTGGGTTGCTGAAATTTTTCTGTTTGTTTTTTCTGCAAGGGAGATTTCCCTCCTTTTCTTTGTGTTTTATCCCATAATTTCAGTATCATTAAGGTAGGGGAGAAATTCCTCCCCATGACTGGTCTAGGATAGAGCCAATGGAAGAAAGGTGTATACAATTTGCCAGAAATAAATGGAACGTTGTAATGGGCCCTTTAGTGGGGGTTTGATGCCTTCTTTATTTTGAGAGCTTCTGTTTCCCACCAAGAAGAGCTGCTGGTGTCTCCCAGCAGCACAGAGCGGGGGTGGCCTTCTGGGGACCCAAATGGTGGCAGAGGTGAGGTGTGTGCCCCCCCTCCTGGCTCAGCTCCCAGCTGCCTAGGCAGGCCATTGCCATCATTCTTGGCTTTTTAAAGTAATTCTGGAGACGGGTGTAAGAATATGGAAGGGGAAGGGAGTTCATTCCCATCAGGCAATCCAAGACAGGCTGGGCTGTGTTCCAGGTTTTACCAGCCTTAGTATATTAAGGGCCATTTTTTTCCTGTCTACTGGCTGTCAGTGTCTTTTCACCTCTGCCTTCCCCTAAATCCACTTCATTTCTGCTTTTATTTACCTCAGTCAAACCTTGTGTGACTCATTTCCGTCTGCAGTTAGGATTTATATTTTGCATGGCTGGGTTTTGGTAGCTCTGTCTCGCTCTCCTCTCTCTTTTTATGTATATTGATGAAATCCTTGTGCTTGCCCTTCTCCGTGCTCGTATGAAATTTCCAGCCTGGGGAAGGCTGCAGTGTTTAGCCTGCTCTTTCTAATACATCTAGAACAAATCCTGTAATGTTGTGCTGCTGTTTTAATTCCTTAATCTTAGCCTGCTGACAGCTTCATTGCCTCAGGTCTTTCCGCTTCAATTCAGATTATAATCCCCGTTGAAGATGCTATTGAAATGATATATAGCCAGTCAGATACAGCTGTCCTTGGAGGTTTGACCCTTTTAACTTGGCAATCCTTTGACTTTGGCTCTCTGAGCACACGGGCTGGGAGGGCAACTTTCATTCCAGCCACGTTCCTAGCGCTGTTCAGGCTGCAGCACGTGGCTCCAGCTGAATGGGAGAGCGGAGACGCTCGCGCCTTTGTGCCCTCCGGGATGCGAAAGGGATGCTGCCGTGGTTTCATACACATTAAAAGTTTAGGATGTTTCAGAGAAGATTTAGCAGCAGCCATTTTATTCCAGCCACCAGCTTTGCAGACACCCAGCCCCTCAATGCAGCTGTTCAGTTGGTGCTGCTGAGAAGGGGGCAGAGGCTGCCCCGCACCCACCATCTTTTCCAGCTTGTGACCTTGGAGCCAGTGACTGTTGTCTTGGTTTTCCCACAGCATATCCTGATCTTCTTGTCCATCCTGGCACACCCAAGGGGCAAGGTGTGAAATGAGCAGCCCCACAGAAACCTTCCTGGGGTGGTGGTGAGGTTTGCACAGCCTCCTGCCGCTGGGCCCTGCCTGTCCCTGCAAGACAGGGAGGAAATCCCTCCACAGTGCAGTGCTTTCAATAATGAGATTCCTCTTTGGTGTAAAGCCTGTCATCCCCGAGCCCATCCCGAGGCCACCTGCACCCTGGGGGCCAGAGCCCCAGCCCCAGCTCCCCATGCTGGGGCTGCTGGTGCCGGGGGAGCGCAGCTCTTTGTCTCGGCAGCTTGCTGGGAGCAGTGGTGTGTGCAGCAGCAGATACAAGCTCCTGCTGGATTCCCAGCAGCGGGAGCTGCCTCTAGCCAAGGATGAAAAGCTGGTTTCATGGGAGGAAATAATATTTAGAGAAGAGACAGATAACATTCCCTGTACCAGCCATGTTAACCCTTTGCTCCCACCACTGCTTAGCAAGGTGTTAACCCTTGGCTCTCAGCCCCCAGTGCTGGAGCAGTGGTTCTCCATGACTCCTTGTTAGCATTTGCCATCTCCAAGTTGTATTTAAGGTGCTGAATGTACCCATATGGGTCAGGACTTGGGGTTTTACTTGGAGAGAGAGAAGACCCAGCTCTGCAGCTCCCCTTCTCACCAGTGAACAAGGCTGGGGTGCTCTGTCCCTACTGGTTCTCATTAGCTTTTCCACAAGTTAAAACTGGGATCTGGTGGAGTAAGGAGAGACGTTTTGCATGGTTTGCTCATCAAGGCTGGGATGTTCCTGCCTGCTCTCTGAAAGTGCTTTGAGGTGCCTGGAGCCAGCTTGGTGCTTGTTCCCAGTGCCTAAGCAGAGGTGCAAGTTCCTCGTGACCTTTGTCTTGGAGAACCTGGAGGAAGGTTGGGGACTGTGCTCAGCTTGAGCTGGCCTCCCTCACTCTATCCCACTAAACATTGATGGCAGTCTTTGGAGAAAAACTCAGGCATCACAGCAGACCCCAGAGAAAACATAAATCTGTCTTGCTACCTCCATTTCCTCTCTCCTAGACATCTTCCCTGGCCTCATCCTGGCATAAGGGGCTGAGGCTTCATGGAGGGGCTGAGCACGAATACCCAGCTGCTCTCCTTTCCTTTCTGGGCACCCTGGAAGGCTTCTGGGCACCTCCTCAAGCCTGCCCTCTCCTGCTGTTCCACCTTCCCCTCACTTTCTACACATTCTGCTTGGGACTAGACAAGCAGCAGCATTCCCACCATTCCAGTAAATGACTGGGACTAGAGACCTGAAGTGATTCTGGAGAAGGGGTCCCAGCCCGACCCTGTGTGTTACCCTGTCTGGGCTAGTTGTTTCATTCCCTGTGACTTTATTAGCAGAAAGACTTGTTTTTTCAGCCATTTACACCAGTTTTATATCCGAAAAGATTTAAGCACTTGGCAGGAGCTCCAGTCCTCCCACTGCTCAGGCCACAAGCTATTACTGCCCCAGTTAGGGCGTTTCTGCCATGTGCCAGTGCTAAAGCTAAACAACATCCATAGGCAATACCCCTGGGAATCCTCCCTCCTGCTTGGCTTTGGCCTGGTACAGTGGTGCTGGGAGTCTGCACCACCAACCCCTGCTCTGTCAAGGCACCTGGGTTTCCCATCAGCCCCATCAGTGCTGTGGCACCACCCCAAACAACTCCAGAGCCAGAATTCCCGGCCCCTCCCAGTTCTGTGGAGACCTTGTGTACTGAGAGCCACCTGGATCAATCAATGCTTGGCCCAGTCTGTATCCTGTCCTGCCTTCCTTGAGTGGGGATAACAAGGTGTCCTCAAGAGGAAATCTGATCTGTTCAAAGGCAAAGGTTCAGCTCCTGATTAACACTGAGGTTGCTGCAAAAGAGAAGAGGAATCACAGGATCCTAGAATGGTTTAGGTTGGAAGGGCCCTTGAAGATCAGCCAGTTCCAAACCACTGCCATGGGCTGGGACAGCTTCCACAGAACCAGGTTGCTCCAAGCCCCATCCAAGCTTCCCTTGAGCACTTCCAGGGATCCAGGGGCAGCCACAGCTTCTCTGGGCATTGGTTGAGGAAGGGGTGAGAGGCAGAGATAGGGCAAGGTGAAGATTTACAGATAAGAGAATCCGTGGGCTGGGAGGAATTTGGAGCCAACTTGGATGCTAGCTTTTGCAAAAAGGATCAAGCTGGGAGCCAGGGACACCCACAGTGAAGTGGTGCTTGGCCTGGAGACCTTGGCAAGTTGAGCCATACTCCACACACTCAATTTCTGGGGCTGAGCCAGCTCAGACCACAGATGGGGCCAAGAGGGAACAAATATGGCAAGTGAATGTTCCAAACTGGGAGGAAGGAGACAACCTCAGTGCCTCCCCCATCACTGGCAGGTCTGTTGCCACATCCAGATTGGATGTTTTCTGCTGGGCTCAGTGTGGGGCTTCTGAGCACAAGGGAGGTTTTGCTTTGTTGTAAGTGAAGTACAAAACCATCACCAGCCAGCGAACAAACAGCTGCAGGCTGGAGAGGGAGCAGGGAGAGGGAGATGGGGAGGAGCAGGGGGAGCATGGGGACAGGGGCATCCGCAGGAGGTTTTTCAGGGACTTGTGATCTCAGAGCAAATCTCTGCTGTTGGCTGCACACCCGTGGCACCATTTCACCAAGTCATGCGTGCCTCCCCGTCGCCAGCTCCGCAGTGCTGAGCGCCTCGGGGGGGTCAGGGCCACTCTGCAGAGGGCTGCGGGAATATGGTCCCTGCTCGGAGAGCGTGTGATCTGCCAGGCAGCCGGGGAGCCCCGGGGACACTGCCATGCCTTTGTTCCTCCTTCTCTTTCTTTTCCACCTTCAGATTTTTTTTCCCCCTCTGCTTCCAGCTGCGTATGCAGCGCTCCCCCCCCCCCACCCCTTTCCACCCACAGTTCCTGTCTTGATTTTCCTTCCCCTCTACAAATATGTGTTCCTTAGGCTCCTTCTCCTCCCTGCCCAGCTCCTCTCATCAGTGTTGCCTTCCCAAACTTCTTTTTTTTTTTTCCCTTCTCCCTGTTTTCCCACAGGCCCACTTCATTCCTTCCCGTTCCTGCTTCTCTCCCCTTCCCTCTAGCCTCTCGGGCTCCCGTTCACTCACTCTGTCTTCCCTTCTATGACAGTTTGGGGGAAATCTGTCTGTGTCAACACACAGATTCCATTATTTATTGGCTGAGTGGAGCAGGGTCCTACACTCGTCTGTAATTGTCTCCAGATCAAAGCGGCTGCTGATGGCAGCTTTGCCTTCTCGCAGCAGAACACCACCCCCAGCTTCCAGCTCCCCATCCTCCCGGGGGAGTCGGGTGCGTGTGCGTTGACACCCTCGATGACTGATCTCTCAGACAGAGAGGAAAGAAGTAGGGCTGGTGGGGGAGAAAAGGGAGGCCTGGAGGATCTGCAGAACTCCCCGGGGAAGATGGGGATGGTGGGGCGTGTCTCAGGGAGACAAAGTCCCTGGTATGGGCCAGGGGAGAGTGGGAGGGTAGAGGTGGTCCCTATCCTGGGAATGGAGACAGAGAAATGAAGTGAAAGAAGGGACAGGGAAGCAGGAAACACCCCCATATCTGTCCAGGATTGGAAAAAAATGAATTTTAGAAATGGGGATAAAGGAGAGCATGCCTTTTCATGCCTTTCACTTCTGAAACCACCAACCTATCCCAGGGATGTGGGACTTCAATGTGAACTGCAGTTTTTGTTTGGCTGTTGATGCAAGATGTTTGTAGGAAGAGGAAACATCCACTCCTCCTTCTGCCCCTTGGCCTCCTCACTGTGGTCCCAGCTTCAACATGAGTGGAAGAGCTGCAGTGGTTTCTCTGCTGGAGGAGGTGAGATCAATCAGAGCCACTCTTCCCAGGCCCATTATTGCCACTTTGTCATGATACACTGAGGAACTTGGGAATCTTTTGTTCCACATGGATCTGTGGACACCAAAAGCTTGATCCCCTCTCACTTCCCAATACATGAAGCTGTCTGGCTCAAGCCATGGCTCTGCATTCCTTCTAACTGTCCAAAGCATTTCCTCCTGGTAACACCTCCCTGGCCTTACCATCATTTCTCCTCTGGTTTGTTTCTCCACAGAGTTCAGGCAGTTTGACTTACACTTCTCCCTGTCAAGTATTGTTTCAAGCTTTAAATCAGTTTTTTAACCTTTGAGAACTTCAGGCACAAGTGTTGAGCATAATATTCCAGCACCAGTCACACTGGTTCCTGACAGAGGAGAGGTGTCACCTCCTCTTTCACAAAGCTTCTGCTCTTCCCCTAATCATCACACATTCCTTCGTCCTTCCCAGCAGTAAGGAGACATTCCCTCTGGACATTTTAGGGAGACCCTCTAAGGGGATGCCCACAGCAAAGTGAATAGTCCCAGCTCTCAGGATAATGGGGATACACCCCATCTGCCTTGAGTCCCAAGTCTCTTATTTAAGTGGAACAAGACACCAGCCATGACAGCAGCTCCTTTGGCAGCTTGGGTTTGCAAGAAATTCCCCCGCCCTCCAGAACAGGAGGGGAGTCTTGGCTTCCTGAGCTGCCATTGAAGTCTGTGTCCTACAGGGAGTCAGAACTGCCAGCCTCAGAGGCTGAGCAGGACTGGGCCCCATGTCCTGAAAATGCTCAAAAGGAGATAACAGCTACAGAGGGTCTGCTCCACCTGTCCCAAGCAAACGGACTGGGGGAGTTCTCCTTATGTGTGGCTGGCGAAGAGAACCAGAAGTGAGCCTTGGCTTGGTCACCTCAATGACATCTTCTCATCTATAATTGCCCTGGACCTTCATGAACATCATGCCTGGTGTAAACATTCTTCCTGCACCTCTGCAGAGGAAGAGGAGGGTGGTAAGCAACTCCCAACACCTTGGAGAGCAAGGCCCATGGGTAAGGACTTCCAATGGGAATAGAGTCCTGGCATCCTTCATTGCTCCATCCACCCCTGGGCATGGTGCCTGGGAAGACAAGTGGCTCCTGACAAATCTGGGATCTGTGATATGGAAGCCTGAGCTCTCTGGGCAGCTCTTTCCCTTGCCTTGGTGACCTACTCATCTCTGCTCAGTGACTGGGACTTTCCAAGTTCACAAGGGATTTTTTCTGTCGGGACATCTGGAGGACCCTGGGGCATCCCTACTCAGAATTAGATCTGGCAGCTCAGGAGGATCTCCAGGATGGCAACCTCTACCCCAGTCTGGTTCCTGGTCCCCCATGGTAAAGATTTTTTCCTTTATAAGAATTTCCTTTCTCCAGCTCAAGCCTCTACTTTCTCATCCTGTCCTTGTGCATTTCTGAAAGGAGATGGGCATGTGTCATATCTTGCATCCCAGCACACAGGGGCAGGCAGAGTGCCCACCAGCCCTGATAAACACGCCAAGATGGCCACCATCCCCTTCAGGGCATGGGTTTTCCTCCCAAGGGAAGGCAGAGAACCAAAGCTTTGGAGCGGAAGGAGCACTGATCAGGGCATCCTGCTGCAGAGAGCATTGTGGCTTCACAAAATCCCCAGCACCTGACCCTACAGAGGCAACCCTGGAGTGACGTCCCAGCTGCAGGGGAAGGGCTGCTCTCATTCCCAGCAGAAGATCCCTCCCTTCCAACTGTGTTTGCCCTCTTGGGCACCACAATCTGTAACTGCTCCCGCTTGGAGCGAGGAGGGAGCAGGGAAGCCACATGCACGGCTGGGCAGACGGGCGCCCTGGGGAGCTGGGGGAAGGGCTGTGTGGTCTGGCAGGGACAGCGTTTCTTGCAGCCCCTTCTGCTGCCCCAGAACGTAGCAGGCAGGAAAATGGAGTGACATGGTGGCTGGGCAAGGTTTAGTGCCCACAGGCAGCTGAGTGATGGTCCCCCCCCCCCGGTTCTTTGCTCTCTGCGTGACTTTTACAAGGCAGCTCAACCTGCGGCATCTCCTGCTGCATCCCACCCTGATCTCTCCAGCTGGCCTTGCCAAGGCACATCAGCGCTGACCTGCGGCAACTGGCCACCCGCCTGCCTGTGCCAAGGCATCTCAGAGAGACATACACCCTGCTAGCTTCCAGCATTTTCCAAAAACAAGCTCCTAGCTGCATCCTGATTCCCTACCCCGAGAGAACAGGGCTGGCAGCTGAACACACTTCCGCACCACAAGAGGGGCTTTAAAATCTACAGGGGATGAAGTGGGGTGTTAGTGGTGCACTGTCCCCATTGCATCCTCCCCATCCTGCTGCTCGCCCTCCTCTCCTATGTTTCCCCATAAAAGGCTCTTCTTTGGATTCCTCATCCCTCTGCAGCACCCCTAGCCTGAGCTATTTCTTCAGGAAAGGGATCCTTGGAACAAGTCTGTTCTCCCTAACCCCTCCCACCCCCCCACCCCGTTTGACCTTAGTCCCCTGGACCCTGGTGGGGTCTGGGAGGGAAGCTAGAAGAGACTACAAGGTATGGGGAGATGAGGAAAAGGAACAGAATGGGACTATCCTGTGATGTCCCTTAGGGGAAGGAAGCAAGGGGGGATATGACACGGTTCCCCCCAAGGAAGCAGCGATGAAGATGTGCGGGGGTGGGGGCTGCATTACCGAGCAGAGCTGAAGAAGGGCGGGAGTCGGGGGGGGCTCGGATCCTGCCGGTGCACCTGGGGGAGCGGGAGGTGGTGGTGAATATTTTACTCTAAATCAAACAATAGGACCAGAGCCGCTCCAATGATTTTGCAGAATGCGTTTGGTCGGAGACGGGGGAAGGACTGGAGAGAATGAAATAAGACCCCCGAAAATTTCTGTGTCCCGTCTCAGCCCCACCCTCAATGCCCCTGTGGCCTGAGCAGAGCTCGAGGGGGCTCGCGGACGAGCGCGACCCGCTCCATCCCACCGCCGGGGTCTCAGCCCCGGGAGGGCTGGGCGGTGATGGAAGGAGGGGGGGCGGGCACGGGGGCTCAAATCGGGGATTGGAGGGGGATTAGAAAGAAACAGATCTGGGAGAGGGGGACAACGACGCCGCCAAGGGTGGTCTTGGCGTGGGAGATGGCGCGGGGGACAGGCTGGCAGTGACCGGCGCTGCCGATGCAGGCTGGGCTTCACTTACCGGGAGCCGTCCCGATTCCACCCGTGAGCGACCCGAGCCCAGGCGTGCCCCAGGAGCTCCCTTCCCTCCACCTGCCCGCCCCTGCCTGCTCTCCTCCCCGACCGGCGACCCCACGAGCGCGGCACGTCCCGCGTGGGTTTCGCTGCACTCCCAGGGACCAAATCCTTTTCCCAGCCCGACAAACCCCGCCAGCTCCGCCGCCTCCTCCTTCCTCCGGTCTCCCGGTCGGCTCTGGATCCTGCTTCCCACTCGGGTCCCCGTGGGGAGCAAGGTGGGGGGAGCGGTTGGGGCCGGCGGTTCCCTTCCCAACGGGGACCGATAAGCAGAGACAAAGGCGGTGAAATATCAGTGACCGGCTAAAGCGGCTCCGAGCCCCTTCGAGCATTTAACTGGATCGTTAGGGGATTATCCGCACCCTGAGCAGCCGCGGGGCTGGGGCAGCGGCCGCCCCGTCCCGTTACCGAGCACCCCCGGGGACGGCGACGGTGGGAGGCGACTCACGGAGCTGCCCGGGCACGGCGGCGGCTGGAGAAGGGTCTGCGGGGAGAACGGATCGGCCAGCGGAGGGACCGTGAGCGGTACCGGGGCGGGGAGGGGCAGGGGGGGCGCAGGGGCCGCCGTCTGTCGCGCTTCGGGTGCCGGCGGGGGACCCGCGGCTCGCTCTGCTCCCGCCTCCCCCTCGCCTTCCGCGGGGGGCCGAAAGTTTGTGCCCGCGGTGGGGGCAGTGCTGGGGGTGTGGGGAGGCAGATCCCGGGGTATCTGGGCAGGATCGCGCCCCGAGAGCCCGAGGGGGCTGACACTGGGGTGCCCGCCGGGGGAGCGGGCTTTGGGACGCGGAGCTGTGGGCAAAAGCGGGGTGTCGGGTGGTGGGAAGGAGGCAGGGAAAGAAGGGGGGGGTCTCTGTGCCTCCGCGCTGATGGGCTCAGCTTTATCCAGGGCTGTAATCCCCCTGCTCCTGTAATTAAAAACTCCGCATTACAAGGAAAACGGTGTGCAGGGAAATGTAATCAAGTCTGGAGGGGCTTAACCATCTGGTAAAGGTTAGGACCGGCACGACTGGGGACGCGGCCGGGGGATTTGGCAGCAGCCGCGATCTGGGCTCCTCTTAATCTACCGCGGGGACGAAGGCAGCATCTGCGGGGTAATACCGCTGCCCCGGGCAGAGATCGGTCTCGCTGGAGCTCCCACCGCAGTTAACGGGATCTGCCCGAAGGTGATCCCCTCCCCAGGTGCGTCCGGCTCCGGTAAACGGATTCTGCTGTGGCACCGGGACCCGGATTGCAGCCCCTTGCGGGGGCCAGCAAAGAAAGGGTTAAGCGACTGCCGGTGGCCGCGGTTCGGCCCCGCAGCTCCGGGCAAGGCCCTCCTCCGCAGCCCCCGGGAGCCCTAAACTCTTTGAAAGTGCAAGAGGCAAGAGAAGGCGAGGGAGGAGGCGGCGGTGCGGGTGCGACTCCTCGTCCCCGGGATTGCCGCGGGGCCATGGGGGCCGGGGCAGGCTCCGGGCGGGGGCAGCTCTTCCTCCGCACTCTGCTCTTCCTCCTGTTGGCCGGGCCCCCGGCGCGGGGGCAGCTGCGCTACACCGTGCCGGAGGAGCTGGAGCACGGAGCCTTCGTGGCCAACCTGGGTGAGGACCTGGGACTGGATGTGTCCACCCTGTCAGCGCGGAGATTCCGCATCGTGTCACGGGCCGGGGCCAGGCAGCACCTGGAGGTGAACCTGGAGAACGGGATCCTCTTCGTGAACGAGCGGATTGACCGGGAGGAGGTGTGCGAGGCCGGGGGGACCTGCCTGCTCCACCTGCAGCTCCTCGTCGAGAGCCCTCTGGAGCTCTACCGCGTCGAGGTGGAAGTGCTGGACATCAACGACCACGCACCCACCTTTCCTTGGCAAGAATACGTGCTGGAGGTGGCCGAGTCTGCCGTGCTCGGTGCTCGCTTCCCACTGGAGAGCGCCCAGGATCCTGACGTGGGCACCAACTCTGTGCACACCTACCGCCTCAGCCCCAATGGCTTCTTCTCACTCGAGGTGCAGACACGCAGCGATGCCAGCAAGTTTGCAGAGCTGGTGCTGGAGCGTGCCCTCGACCGTGAGCAGCAACGCGTGCACCGGGTGCTGCTCACGGCTCTGGACGGCGGCATCCCCGAGCGCTCGGGCACAGCGCACATCCTCGTCACGGTGCTGGACGCCAACGACAACGTGCCCGCCTTCGACCAGCCCTCCTACCGTGTGAGCCTTCCTGAGGATGCTCCCGCTGGCACTCTGGTCATCCAGCTCAATGCCACTGACCTGGATGAGGGCCCCAACGGGGAGATCGAGTACTCCTTCAGTGGGCACGCACCGCCTCGCGTCCGGGAGCTCTTCCGCGTAGAGCCCCGCAGTGGGCAGGTGCTGCTGAAGGGCCGCCTGGACTACGAGCGGGCCAGCATCCATGAGCTCTACGTGCAAGCCAAGGACCGCGGGCCCTCAGCTGTGGCTGTGCACTGCAGGGTGCTTGTGCACCTCCTCGATGTCAATGATAATGCGCCAGAGGTGACGCTCACCTCCGTGTCCACACCCGTGCTGGAGGATGCCCCCCCAGGCACTGTGATCGCTGTCATCAGCGTTCTGGACCGGGACTCTGGGGACAACGGGCGTGTGAGCTGCGAGGTCAGCCCCAATGTGCCATTCGAGCTCCGCTCCTCCTTCCGGAACTATTACACGCTGGTCACCACGCAAGCGCTGGACCGGGAGGTTGTGCCCGAGTACAACGTCAGCATCACGGCGCGGGACATGGGCTCGCCTGCGCTGCTGACCCGCAGCACCCTCACCATCCCCGTGTCTGATGTGAACGACAACGCCCCGCGCTTCCTCCAGCCCTCCTACAGTGTTTATGTGATGGAGAACAACGCACCGGGTGCCTCCATCTGCTCCGTCAGTGCATTAGACCCTGACTGCCAACAGAACGCCTACCTGTCCTATTCCATTGCCGATGGGCACATCCATGGCATGCCCGTGGGCACCTACGTGTCCATCAACTCGGACAGCGGGCACATGTACGCGCTGCGCTCCCTCGACTATGAGCAGATCCGCAGCTTCCAGATCCAGGTGCAAGCACAGGACGCGGGGTTTCCCCCACTCAGTGCCAACGTCACGGTCCACATCTTTGTGCTGGACCAGAATGACAACGCTCCGGTCATCGTTTCCCCCATGCCGCGCAACGGCTCCGTTGCCACCGAGCTGGTGCCGCGATCGGCCCGGCCTGGCTACCTCGTGGGCACGGTGTCGGCGGTGGACGCGGATGCGGGGCTGAACTCTCGCCTCTCCTACCAGCTCCTCCAGGCTACCGACTTCACTCTCTTCAGCGTGGCGCCCGACACGGGCGAGCTGCGCACCCTCCGCTCCTTTCTGGAGCAGGATGCGAGCCGGCAGCAGCTGGTGGTGCAGGTGCGGGATGGAGGGCAGCCAGCCCTCTCTGCCACCGTGTCCCTCCTGCTTTCGGTGGTGGAGACCATGCCCCAGACTCTTTCCGACTTCAGCGAGTTCAGCCTCCCTCCAGAGGTCTCCTCATCTTCTCCACTCACCCTCTATCTCCTCGTCTCCCTGGGCTCCATCTCCTTCACCTTCCTCCTCGCCATCCTCATTCTCACGGCCATTCGCTGCCGCGGAGAGCGGCGCTCCCGCCAAGGGAGCAGCTGCTCGCCACCTCGCTGCCACTGCTGTCCCGGCTCCAGACCTTCCTCTGATGGCCTGAAGACTTCCAACCTGACGGCACAGCCCCCTGCAGGGACCACGGCTGCCACCTGCCTTGATGTGCCTGCGGGCGGCCCCCCAGGCTACTGCTACAAGGTCTGCCTTGGTCCCGAGTCTGCTCAGAGCGACTTCATGTTCCTCAAACCCTGCAGCCCCCCCCGGAACAACGAGAAGGATCCCGGGAAGAGATCCCGGCCCGAGCAGCATCTCCAGGTCTCCAAAGAGGTAACACAATGCCCAGCAGTGCTTAGTAGCACTCCGCAGGTCCCCCCAGTCCCCTCCCTCAGCCTCTGCCACGAGGGAATCCAGGCACGGCTCCTCCCAGGGAATAACCGCAGCCTTTGATCAGTGCGGGAATTAGGAGCCGTCAGGCAGCGGGATCTCCACCGAGCTTCCCGACGGGTCTAATTACCGGGGGAGCGCCAGGCTCGGCTGAGGCGAGAGGAAATCCCTTCTCACCGTCTTTCGTACCCATTAGAGGCAGCAGAGATGCTCCAGTGCCCTGGGGCGGTGGGATGGTGGGGGCGGCTTCTCCTTCGCATGGGTAAGGAATTCACACTGGGACAGTCTGAGCATCGCTGCTGCTCTGCTCTGCTCTGTCCTCTGTGCTGGCAGGGGCCGCAGTGTCCCGGGCCTGGCTGCTGTTCTGCACCAGGCTGTGCCAGCAGCAGGGAGTGGGGTCTTTGGGGCAGGATTTTGATGTCAACATTTGTTAGGTATTGAAGTGAGGAATGTCTAATTTTCCCGATGAAAGACTCTCCAAAACACGATTACAAGGATGGAGAGTGATGAGGCGTCTAATCCACTTACGTTTGACTTTTAATAAACCAGTCCTTCCCTTCTCTCTGCCAAGAGAGTCTCTCCACGTGTCTCCTTGTACCCCTGGAATCTCTTCCCTAATACTTAATTAGATTTTCCTGCAGCTTTTGCAACCCTCCCAGGACATCGAGCATGCAGCCAATTTCTGCATCTCTCATCATTTGGTTCCTCAGACCTGGGCAATGTAAATATTGCACATGCAAAAAAGGCTTTTGAAAATTAGCAGGAATAGGAAAACCACCTGTCTCTCCCCAGAGTGACAGGCTTAAAACTCCCAGAGGCAGAAGAGAAGCCCAAAACTACCCCAATATCTCAGGAGGGTGAGGAAGGGCCAGAAGGGAACAGGCTGATTCAATGCTATCTTAGTTTCCCCAAAATAGGAATATTTCTGCTGCTTGCTTCTCTACAAAGGGCCCAGGGAAAGTGGAAATGTGGTGCTGCATCCCTGCCTGCTTAAGCCTTATGCTGGCAGGGCTGGGTTTTTTGACAAAGGGTCCCAGAGCCGATTGACAGAGGGTCCCAGTAACCAGCCTTGTTCTTCCCTGTGTTTTCCAGGCCAAGCAGCCCAACACAGACTGGCTGCCTCCAAGCACACAGCGAGCTGCCCTGAAAAGGTACTGAATCCAGCACTGGGGGAACAGTGGAAGCAGGTGGAAGGGGGATATGGGAATGGGGAGGTTATGTCTGACACAGCTTTGAACCAGTCTCTTCTCTTTAGCTCCCAGAGCTTGGAAGATGTGGGGGAAATCCATCGAGCCCTCCAGAAGGAGCACGAAAGGCTGTGCACACTGGTGACCCCTGTCTCTGGTTAGTATTGGGTTACTGGGGCTGGGAAGACCCTCTGGTCACTTTTGGAGGTGCTGTGAGGGCATCACACCCCTGTTCCTAGTAGTGATGAAGTTCTGTGGGTGGAAGGGGTGTCCAGGCACCAGGATGGAGGTTGGTGACATAGGACTTGCATCCTGGGATGTGGATGTGACCTGAGCCAATCTTATGCTCATCTTTTCTCCAGAGTTTCAGAAGGCTTCAGCAGGTCCCAACAGCATCTGGACACCCCAGTACAGCCCCTTGTACCCAGCCCTGGATTATCAGCACAACGTTTACATCCCAGGCACTCCCACTCTGCTTTCCAGCAAGGATGGGCCCCTCTTCCCAGGCCGGGAGAACAAAAACAGCTTCTCCACCTTTGGCAAGAGGAAGAAGATGACAACTTACTGTGATATGCATGACAGTGTGGTTATCAACAACGACCTGAAATAGCCTGGATGGCTCTATCCTTGGAATCTTTTGCATTATTTCAGCTGCCAGGTCCACCCACAGCACACACCTCCATGTATGAACCACTCAAGACTTTTTGGGACTGCTGGGAGAGTGGCTCAACAGAGCATGTGGGAAGGATTTAAGGAGCGAGAGACTGAAAATTACAGATTGGGGGGTGGTGGCAGGGGGAATTTCTCCCATCTCATCTTGCAGAGCTGTATTGGCAGCAGGTGCTGTTTGAGGTCCATATGACCAGATTTAAGCAAATCTGCCTTGAGTTTACCCATTCCCATGTCCCCTTAGGGACCATTCATCTCTGTAAACATTGTCACTTCTTTGTCTTGTCTGGCTGTGTGAATGTACTGAGCTGCATGCCTGTATCTCTGTCCCATGGAGAGTGTATGCAGACCAAGCCTGGTTCAGCCAAGCCTGACCTTACACACTGGGACAGTGACCATAGCTCTGTCCTTGAGATCCAGCGGGATGTGTTGCATGTCTAGAGCAGCAATTGGTGTCTGATTTCTCTGGGAAGTGAGTGCAAAACCCAGCTCATTAGTGCTTCTCTTCATACCCTGACCCTACATTTGGAGGGCTGGACATAGCCCAGGTCCAGGGCAGAGACAGCTTTTGATCCAGGAACAGCACGTGCACACATGACTTGGATGGCCAGAACTGCTAGCTTAAGCACCTGAGAGATGCACAAGGTGAGGCCCTGCTGGGCAGCTCTCTAGCCCAAGGCGACATCATCTGAAAGAAAAACAGTTTCCAGCCATTGGAGTGACCCCAGCACAGGTGACATTCTCTTCCCTTCAGCCCCTGCCCTCACTCAGATCTCTGTTTTCCCCAAGTCCTGAATGCTTGGAGGAACCCCTGCACTAACTGGTGCACTGGGGGCCCCACCTGCACAGGACATCTCCAAGTGTGCCCTTTTTCTCTTTGAGAACTTTTAGCTGGCAGTCAGGAGCCCCCAAGGGCAGGACTCCAGTCCCAGAACAGTCTCTCCCCTGCCTTGTGCACCCTGCACCTGTCCACCAGTCTGTCTGTCAGCATTGCCAATTGCTCTGGTCATGGGACAGTTCATTTTGAATCCATCTGTGCAGAATGTGACAGCTCTTTCTAAACTGAGTTTGTTTCACTATGTCTGATTTGTACCAATAAATTGTATTTTAATAGCTCACCCTGGCTCCTGGCTCCTGGCTGTCCCTGAGTTGCACACAGCAGCAGGGATTGCTGCCCAGCTCTTGGAGCAGTACTCCCAGCTCTGGGAAATACATCTGTCCTTCTGAGTTCTGGAGCAGAGAGCTCCTTTTGTTCAGGGAGCTCATTTTATTCACTTCATCTGGATTCTGGGGGCTTAAGGTCCCTTCCCTCCTTCCCTGGACTCAGGAGCACTTTGGGGTCGTGGCCAGAGGGAGCTGGAGTTGTCACACAGCTCCTTGCTCCGTGCTCCAGCCCAGGCAGGGGGGAATTTGCACCATGGTGTGGGCATCCAGGAGCTGCTGGGGAGAAGGACTGGGTGTGGCACTAATGGCAGAACAACTCGTGGTTAGTAGGGTGCTTTCTTGGTTAATTTACCCTTTCCCCTGGATAGGCACCCAGCAGCTTGCCCCAGGAGCCACTGAGACAAACTGGATCTGTGCCAGGTGTAGGGGCCAGCTCCCTGGGGATAGGCAAGCCTGGATCTGTTAGTGGGATGTCTTGGCTTCATGTGAGAAGCACTTGGCCTTCAGATGAAGTCCTGAGGTGGGCAGGCTGTGGTTGTCCTTCTCATACCCTGGACTTGCTTGGTGGCTGGTTTGGGGAGGCTGCAATGCGGCTTTTGGGATTAACCCAGAAAAGTCCTTGTCTACAAGTGGGCAAGGTGCTCTTGAGTGGAAGCAGGGGACAGGCAGCACTCAAAGGGGCCCTGTGGGAGTCAGGGGCCCAGGAGGACAGTGCTTTGGACATGAAAGGGACCTGGCTGCTTCTGGTGACTTCAGTCCCAGCTCACATCTGCCTGACTGCGGGTAGATGAAATATTCCCTGTCCCAATTAGACAGTAGGATGAAGGATTTTATGCTGCCAAGTGCATTCTTCAGGGGTCTCCAGAGAGTGTTAAGGGTAAAAAAGAACCCCAAACAGCTACTGCCTGAGACCTCTGTACAGCATTAGCCTGTTCCACTGCTTCAAAAGAACAAGGGAATTATGTAAAGTGATACAATAACATTAATAACAGCCTTAAGAAGTAATAAAAGCATCAAATGGATCTGACTCCCTTCAGGGCAGCAAGCATCTCCCCCTCTTGGATTAACTCTGGCAGTCTCTCCCCTGCGTTCTAGCTGGTGCTGGTCAGGCACTGGGAGGGGACTGCAGCCCCTCTGCAGAGAGCCCGTGGGGGCTCAGCTGAGCCCCTCTGCAGGAGGGCTGAGCTGCTCCCTGTGCTTCAGCTCACACAGCAAAAGCACCCAGCACACCCTGTCCTTCATGGCATCCAAGAGCTACATGAAAACGTGGAAGTGGTGTTTTGTATCAGATTCCCAGGTGTGGCTTGCCAAAGGGAAATCGATCTCAAAGTTGACCCCCCAAAAACCGTAGGCATTTGACAGCGACATTCTTATCTCCTTCTTCAGAAAATCATGGGGTCGAGCAGCAAAGGGGACAGGTTTGACACCACCCCTGCCACTCTCCAGAGTATTTTCTTGACATTTTTAAATCCCTACTACCAAGGCTCACTGATGCCCACTGAATTGCCTCCATATCCTCTCCATTACTCCTGACCATCAGCCCATGGGATGAGATAGATACACACACACACACACACACACACACACAAACACACACACACACACATATATCTGTATTTCTGACCTCCAGGTTTGCATGTTCAGTTCAGGCATCTTCCAAAAGGGATTTGAGGAACACAGCACTCAGCCCACAGCACCCCACATTCCCCCAGCATCTGCTTTTGCTTAGTTGAAGGAAAACCTGCACTGAAAAGAACTCAGTTTCAATCTTTCATTTCAATCACCATATTGATAAAAAGGACAATAAAAAGGGACTTGCTTTAGGGAAGAGAGGACTTGCATAAATCTAATTCAGCCACATTACTATCCCTCTTCAAAGGGCATGTCTGGTCAGAATCGTCCATCTGATAGATGAGATCTCCTTTGAAGATCTCCCACAGGGACAGGGTCTTATTAAAAATGCAAGGTCTTTGCCCTACAACTAGTTATTTTTACAACTCTCCCTGTGCTAACACTCCTGCACAGCCGATGAGCATTAACTGGTTTCTGTAGCCTGGTAATGCACTGGGCATGAGAGCTCCTTTGGAGATGTGCTCAGCAGAACACTCTCTGGATGCCCCTCTCACATGTCCCAGCTCTCTCAGAGATCCAGAGGCAAATTTGGCTTTCAGGGACCTGCCAGCCAGCTTGAGATTTGCTTCTAGGGCAGTGGGAAAGCTGCCATGTGGTGCAGTTGGCTGCAGAATGCTCCAGGCCATGCGAGGCAGGCACACAGTGCTTCTGGGCACCAGCACAAACTGGGTTTGTGCTCCTCTGCTGCTGAATAGACTGCTCAGATGGAAACATTTCTTGTACCTCTGTAACGACTTGAAAATGTATCCCAGAGAGACAAAACAGATCCAGCAGTAGGGAGAGAAGAGGCCAGAGGGAAAGACCCAGAGGGGCTGATGCTCAGTTCTCCTCCCATCTGCCAGGCACGGAATCAAGAAGCAGCCAGCAAATTCCCCAGAAAGCCTCAGCATGGACACAGCACTCTGCACACAGCTGGGTCAGGCTGAGGACAGCCACGGGTACAGGTGTGTTTCAGCTCCCAGAGGGCAGGGCAGAGCCAAAATCTATGAGGAGCAGTTGGAGCTTCTGCATGGACCTCAGATCCAGCCCAGTCTGGCACTCAGTGGTTAATACGATCCTCCAAAGATGCTAGGAATTTATCTCTCCTCTCCTCTCCTCTCCTCTCCTCTCCTCTCCTCTCCTCTCCTCTCCTCTCCTCTCCTCTCCTCTCCTCTCCTCTCCTCTCCTCTCCTCTCCTCTCCTCTCCTCTCCTCTCCTCTCCTCTCCTCTCCTCTCCTCTCCTCTCCTCTCCTCTCCTCTCCTCTCCTCTCCTCTCCTCTCCTCTCCTCTCCTCTCCTCTCCTCTCCTCTCCTCTCCTCTCCTCTCCTCTCCTCTCCTCTCCTCTCCTCTCCTCTCCTCTCCTCTCCTCTCCTCTCCTCTCCTCTCCTCTCCTCTCCTCTCCTCTTCTCTCTCTTGAAGATGATGCTGAAACACGCCCTAATTTATTCAAGACTGGGTCAAGATCCATTCAGACTTCTTTTCAAATTGCGTCTTAAATGTCTCCCTGAACTCGCCAACAGAGCAGCCTGTTCCTGGCTGGATCCCTTCCTCCTGTTTCCTTTTTGATCTCAGTAGATGTTTTGTAGAAATAAATATCCTTTAGCTTCTGTCATAATAACTTAGCCTCTGCCACACTGAAAAACGTCTGCACGGTTGTCACGTGCTGATTTTCTCTGCTCCTTTGCACCTTTTCCTTTTTCACTGCTCTGAAAACATCAGTTGCCAACTCCTCCGCAGAGATCAGATGGAAGAACAGGCCAGGGCTGAGGGAAGCTTTTGCTTCCCTGTTAGCCTATAATGTGTTTTCAGTTTAAGTGGTGGAAATGTCACTGGCTCTGTTTTGCAGCATTCACTCAAGTGGAATTAATGCTTCTTGTTAGTGATAATATGACTTAATCAGCTTAATTACTTTGAGACAGAAGTAGACACCTTTGTGTATTGAATAACTTATGACACACTGGACCAAAAAGCACGAATGAAGACTTGGAAAATAAATTAAATATGACCCCTAGTGCAGCCTGCACTTTGACTAATGATTCGTCTCCCATGAAATTCAATGACTTACAAATCTTACATTTGAATAAATGATACATTTTTGCATGTTTTAAACAATAGCAGGGATTTTTATTTCAGCATTCAGAATTCTGAGTGCTTCTCCAGGGCCAGGAAGCAAGGCAAACAAGTTCATGTTAAACGGATTGAAAAATAAAGCATTTGTGCAGTCAGCTATCAGAAATACATTCAGAGGATCTGCAGGCATTTCTGATGAGATATTTATTTTAATTCATTGCTAGGAATATCTGCAACAACAGGTGAAAAAAAATGCATCAGAAGAAATTAAGAGAGAGCGAAGATTCCCAGAAGGTTCACTAAGGTCTTCACATCCAATCCATCCATTTCAATAATGCCTACAAGAGAAAATGTCATTAAATAGCTCCAGAAGTGCCTTATCATACATTTTGCCTGCACAGAAAATAAATCACACAAAGGAAGTAGAAACAGGAAAAGCAACCATCAATCAAGAAAATTATTATAAGCATTTGTAGGGTTTCTGATAGGCCGGGATGCAGAGACTCTCTGATAGCAGGCTGCATGGGAAATAGAAAAATTGGGGTTAAACTGCTGCATGAACCCAGAGAAAAGATGAGCTGTCTGAATTTGTTCTGTTCTATTGCAGTGAGTCACCCAATTTCTGTATCCAAATCTTCCTCTAAAGAGCACTGGAGTTCAGCATGGTGCAGACAATAACGTAGATCCCTGCACAGGGACGTTTTCAGCCCAAGTAAATCTGAAATTCAGAGGTTAGCTTAGGCTGTAGCATCACAGGGGAGCCTCACTGGTTTGATGAGTTTACTTTTAAGCCCATGTCCATATTTCTTGGCATTTTAGCTAACAGGAATTTTTTTCATACTGCCTAGGGTGAAGGCTGGGGACTCTAGGATTAATTTATCACTGCTCTTGCTCTGCAATTGTTCAGTCGCTATTGACTAAATCTCCAAAACTCCCCAGACTACAGATGGAACATATCCACACAAGGATCTAAATGTAAGGAGTTTAATCTGGGGTTGAATCCCACCTGTAGGATTCCATCTTGTCCCCACTTTCCTTCTTGATCTTCCTTTAATATCATTTAGAGGAAACATGCTCAGCACCTCCCTGACGCTAGCATTTTACCAGAGATGAAAGGAAAAGATTTGCCATTTGCTTTGAGGATGCCCTGACAGACCAAACTTTAGAAATGTAATCCTGAAATTAGCTCCAAAACCAAAAGGTGTTTTTTTCCCAGTTTCCAGAAAATGCCAAGTTTTAATTAGGTGGCTTACCTAAACCACCTCCTCTTCTTATCTCTCCTTGCAAAATAGTCTGGCAGCTGCCCCAGAATGTAAGGAGATCATCAAAAGCATGATTGTCTGGGACTGAATCCTTCCCCTATGTTCCCCAAGAGTCCTCTTGGCTCCTTGTGCCACATGACATGAACCATTTAACCCCTTCAATGCCACACAGTGTCACACGCCCTGCTGGCTGTACTCCTTTGATATCTGAACAGAATCCAGCAGGCTCCTTCTGTCACTGCAGGCTCCACCCTCTGGCCTTTTTTCTGCCTCTTTTTGGGTCCAAATTTTATATCTGCTGTAGCTCCCTAATGTGTTTCAATCAAATCTGACCCTGCTTTGAGCAGAAGCCTGAGCCAATCACTTCCAGAGATCCCCATTTTGCTCTGTTTTTCCTGTGTATCCATAAAGATCCACGAAGATTTGGCTGCAAACTGCCAAATCCCTGGTGAAATGGTGCCCCCTCCATGTCACCCACGAGGCACAGCCCCACCAGCACCCAGCTGGGACAGGACCATCCCATCTGCTGTGCTTGTGCCTCCTGAGCCCTGCTGTGCCCAGCGTTGTGGTCCCAAATCCAGACTGGAACCACCCAGGGAATCTCAGGGACCAGCAAGACACCCCCAGTTTTGCAAAGGAGGAGCCAAAAGTTTGTTCCTGCTCCTTCTTTCTTGGAGATGGGCAGAGACAAATTGCGCATTCTTTTTTTTTTTTTTTTAATGCTATCTCTTCTTTAAAACTGTTTTTAAAAAATGAATTAAAAACTTGGGTGTGAGCTGCAGGGATGAATCACAGCACAGAGCTTGGCAACACAGTGGGGACTCTCATGTCACCCTCCCAAGCCTGCTGAGGGTATTAGGAAGGAAAACCACTCTGGGAGCCACTTCTGAAGAGTTGATTCTGTTGGCATGGAGAAATTTTTTTTCATAAAGGGGCTTCTATATGCAAATGGGAAATGGAGATGGAGTGGGAAATAAGCCCAGCAAAAAATCACGGAAGTTTTTGCTGCCTGCAAGTGAAATTCAACCAAAAAGCAGGGGGAGGGAGAAGAAAGGAAATTGAATCAGCCTCCTCTCTGCACAGATTGCATTGCTGGAGAAGCTCTGAGTGTTGCAAGGCATAATAGTTGTCTGCTCAGAGGTTCCTTCCCCGGGGACTTTCCCTGGGATAGTTTCATATATTTATCCCTGACTCCTGGCATCTGCATAACACGCTCACAGTGAGAGTTATTAGTTTAATTTTCTTGTGAATTACAATGGAGGCAGAGAGAATTAGAAAATACTTTTTTTTTTTTATTATCATTACTTTTTTGTTTTCCAGTTGAGAGACTGTAAATGAGGCTATTCATCCTGCTAACATCAGTAGGGACCCAAACCCAAGTCTTTCTGGGGTAATTGGTTTCTGATGAGCAATCACTTGTAAACCCAATAGCAAAGGCAAGAACTGAAATATAATCTCTCTCTTTACATGCTGAGCTTTTCATTAGGATTGTATGTCTGCTTTCTTTCTGGGATTCAGTGGAAAAGCCATGAAGTGGTAAAAAAGGCAGTGGACTAAGCCTAACAAGAAGTTTGTATTAGCAAAAAAAAATGGGGAAAACAGCATTGTCTGATATTCTACAGAACAAATAAAGCAGCTGCAGAATCCTTCAGGCTGCAGCTTTCTAGTGAGCCCTTTGGAACTGAAGCCCTGGACAGAGAGAAGAGACAGCAGATCTTCCTGTGGGGCAGACCTGAGTGTGCTTTTATCCAAAAGAGACTAAAATGTTGAGGAAAGGAAAAAAAAGCAAAAAAAGAAATGCCAGGGACAGTTTTCCATGCTGCAAGTCTGACTGGCGTGACTGGTGGAAATTTGCAGTCCCTGATATCCTGCAGTTTGCAAAGTACAGGGGACAGTAATGCCTGGATTTGTTGCAAGGGCTGAGCCTGTGAGTCAGGCTCCAGTTTTTTTTTCCTTTCCTCTCAGTTACTAGTGACGAATCTGCTAATCTGCACTGGCTTTTGTTTCCCTGATGAACCTCAGGGTGCTTAAGGCTTGATTTATTTATTTATTTTGGTGGCAAATTAAGCATCAGGCTGGGGCTGTGGTGCTGTCATTCATTGGCTTAACTGGATTGCTTGCTGCTTTATGGGTTTTTTTCCAGTAAAATCTTTTGGCACACATACAGCTGGTTGTTGCTTTAAAGATGAGCAGAGAGCAGCAGGCTTGACAAAGACAGGGAACATTTTTAAGCTCATGTACACAGAAAGGCCTCTGAAACAAGAATGATGTGGACACATCTCCACCAAAACAAACCAAGCAAAACCCTTCAAATAAATTCATTTTTTTTTCAGCTTTCAAATGCTGAAAGCTGATCCCAAGGAAACAAACAGTAAAATCAGTGATGGAATCAGTCGTGAGGAACCTGCTGTGAGCAGAGGCAGGGGACACAACATGACACACTAAGTACTGCCCAGAGATCTCTTCTAAACACAACTATTCTGAGATTCTGTGATGACAGATTTTTGCTTTCATTAACCCAAAAGAGCCAAATACATTGCTGTGACCACAGCAAGAAATTAGGCAATTTGGACACCTCCATATTTGCACCACATTTGTGTACAACACACAGCCCAGGGCAACATTCTGCAGGGCTATCAAGCAAACCCTTTTTTATTTCTCTCATTTGGAGCCAGGCTTCCCTGGAATCTCCCAAAACCTGGATGTGCCCAGCACCAATCATGCCCCCTATTAGCTGCACATCCATCAGGCTCTGCTGACTGACCCAATTTTTGGCCTCCCACCTCAAATATAGGGCAACCTTGTAATTTTGGTATTGCTTGAGCAGAAGCATCTCTGTGATGCTGCCAGGATCATTCATCAGAGTTTAAACACTGGAAGTTTTGGCAATATAAGGGAGAGGAGAGGAGAGGAGAGGAGAGGAGAGGAGAGGAGAGGAGAGGAGAGGAGAGGAGAGGAGAGGAGAGGAGAGGAGAGGAGAGGAGAGGAGAGGAGAGGAGAGGAGAGGAGAGGAGAGGAGAGGAGAGGAGAGGAGAGGAGAGGAGAGGAGAGGAGAGGAGAGGAGAGGAGAGGAGAGGAGAGGAGAGGAGAGGAGAGGAGAGGAGAGGAGAGGAGAGGAGAGGAGAGGAGAGGAGAGGAGGTTTTAGCTAAGACTGTAGTGTGATTTAAGACATGTGGAAGAGGGCCAACTGGTCATAGCAATTTTCTAAACTGCCCAAGCCTCTGCTTATCACTTATAATTCAACCATTTCTGCCTAGAATATAGACAGAGGTTTGTAGCAGATTTGTACCTCAGAGAAACTTCAATGTCTTCCTGTCAAACTGTACAAGAACAATCCACAGAGCCTGGCCCTACATCACTACCTGTGCCTATTTTGAAATCTGTACAGGTAGAAGCAGTCTGCAGATAATGAACAATTTTTTTTCTAACTTGGATTAACTGCTGCATGAGCCCCAGCTCCCCATCTTTTTGTCTCTTCACCATACATTTCCACATGCCCTTTCTCTGGTAACAGCTGAAGTTCCCATTTGAGTTATCTCCTGCAAGTGTATCCTGCTGATCTTTCAGAGGATGCTTCCATTTGGTCTTTATGGATGTTTCTTCCCTCCAAGTGATGAATAGTACAGCTGAGCTTTTCATTCACAAAGCAATTGTGATGGGAACAATGGAGGGAAATGTAGGAAGTTAATCCTTATAATTTTAGTTTGGTTTGCAACACTGTTATATTTGGTTGTGCTTGTATTTTCCTTTTCTTGAGTTTATTAATGAGGAGATCAGGACTAGAAATAAACAAAACAACATCAGATCACATCATTACAACATTCCCTTAAAATGTGTGTGGCTTAAGAAGATTCACTTACTGTGGTGGCAATTTGTCAGTGACAGAAAGTGGTGAGTGATTGAAGAACATGGATCAATCAAAAAAATTATTTGTTGCTGTTGCAGGTTTATCTCATTCTCTGCTTTATTCTGGGACCTAGGAAAACTCATTGAGGATGGAAGTATTTGGAAGGTCTGTGAAAGAAAAATGAGATAGTTTTCAGGACCTGCACAGCTGGTGTACAGCAAAGTGAAAGAAAAGAACTATGGGTAGATACCCGTCTAATTTAACCAACTCTAGGAATTTCTTCCATTGGATAATATTTGTAGTTGTTATTATAGAAACAAGGGAAAAAAGATGGAGAAAACAGTAAAAAGTGGATTTAAAAGCTACTTTCTGACCAGGGAGCCTGTACCAGTGTTGGGATTTCCCTGCACTTCCTTTCTGGTGGACATTTCAGGGAACCTGAGGTATTAGGGGAACCTCTGGATAAGAAATGAAATTGCTATAAGTTCCAGGTACAAGGTATTAGAGGGATTCTGCCTGAAACTGCAAAAAGCTCAGCCTCTGACAGCCCACAGCCCTTCTTTGCATCATCTCCTCTGGCCATCTTATCCCTCTCAGCTTTTATACTCCTTTTCTATCATTTCATGCCACTCTTCCCTCTTGCTGTAGAGCAAGGAGGAAGGAACTATTTTCCCTGCAACAACATCATTCTCTGACTTTATTTACAGAGGCTGAAATGAAGAAAACTCCCCCCTGCACTAAATCTGTTTGGCTTGGTGGAGGCAAGGAAGTGGAATTATATTGCAAATGTCAAGGGCTATGAAAAATGTAACAGACTTTAATATTCTTCTGCTGTTATTGCTGAGAGTGTCTCTCACCTGCATTCACAGAAAGTGAAGTGCCTTTTACCACTGAGCAGAAATGATTGCCTATTTTTATTTTAAAGCTACACTGTGGCATGCATCCTAATAATAAATGCACTTCCCTTTAGCAATTAACCTTCAGCCTCAAGACTTAACTTCAGCATTGAGCCTTTAGGGTTAACCCCTGCCTCAGGCTCCAATAAACCCCAGCCCCAAATGCCTCCTGTTACCTATGTCCTAAAAGTGTTCCTGCATTCCTAATTAACCACAGCCCCCACCTTCCATGATACCTGATGGTAGCTGGTGCTGAGCCAGGCACTGGGATGCTGCTTTGAAGATGTAAATCATTAACTATGCCTCTCTCCATAGCTCACTTTCCCGTGGGGTTGTGTTTCAAGGTAAGTGGTTTGCATAAGATCCCTCAGAGACCTGCATTTAGTTTATTCAGTAGGATAAACAACCTGCTGCTTTTGTGCTTCTCCCTACAGAGCAAAGAAAAGCCCATTTTATACATTAAAATTGAACATAGCATTGCTGAAAGGTCTGTGATGGCTTTTTCTGGAGCTTGGAGCATTTTATCTTGTTCCAGGAGGGGTCTCACAGGGCACAAGCCCTGTATATCTCCTTGTACATCCCCCTCCTTAAATTACAAATATTTCTCTCTTAAGACCCTGTGCTGGTGAGGGAGAAGAGGTTCTGGGCCCTCAGCTCTGCCTGTCTTGCTGACCAGACTGCCCGAGGCTGGGGGGAGTTCGTGTGGATGGTTTTTTCATGAAGATGTTTTAATTTCACCTGGGTACAGCAATCCCACAGCTCCAGGAGGGGAAAACCGGCTCTTCTTGGCCCAGTTAGCACAACCCTTGGAATTAAAGTCGCTGGTGTTTTACTGGGAATCACGACACATCTCTCCCTGCACCAGCAGCACTGGAGTCTGTGGGTGCTGGGGGAACTGGGCAGCCCTTCAAGTCTGTGCCACAGTAACATGTCTAAACAAGACTAAGCCATAGTCTGTATCTTATGCACCACCCAAACTACATTTAGCTCTTTTCTCCATATTTTGCTGCACAGTTATTTTTCTGCATATTTTGCTGTTTCTTCACATGCTTAGCTGTTTTTCTGTATATTTCTTAGTTTAGACCAGTGTTTATAGCAGGTGCACAAAATGAGCCATTTTTAAGTGTTTTTCTGCAACTTGTTGAAACCCTTCAAAGCCACTGAAACATAAATTGTACTAAATCAGGAGAAGAGGAGTGGAAAAACAGAATGCCAAAATCAAAAGAACCAAGAAAAAGGTAAGCAGTAAAGTCCTAAACAACCACCAATCATTGTACCTAAAAAACTCGTGCAAAACACGTAAACAACATAAAAGCACCAATCAAAAATGCATAATCCCGTAAACAATAGTCTTAAAATATATAATTAAATCTAAAAAGTAAACAATAAATCAGCTTTTACATAATCATGTTAATTTGCTATCCAAGAGTCCTGTTTCTCCTGCACCCTGGCAGCCCAGAGTGGCATTTCTCCCCGGCACGGGGCTGGGAGGGTCAAAGCAAGGCTTACATCACGGCTTTAGTTTAATTATCAGACACTTACACCCGGAATTAGGGGCACACACACAAGAATTTCACCCTCCTTGTGGGGTCGGTGCTGATAAGGCACAAAGAGGAGTGGTGGAAGATAAACGAGCAGCTCCCTCCCCCCGCCGGGATTTGAGCAATCAGGAAATATAATCGGAGCTGGAAAGTGCCCGAGCATCTGTTGGGTTATTAATAAATTGTATGCAATCTGTCCGGGATGAAGCTCGGGACGGAGGGGAACCATCTGCTCCCGAGCGGCGGCTCTAATGGTGTCTGGGGAATGAATTTAGCAAATGAAAAGCAATGGGATCGGCCAGCCGGGCTCCCGGAGCGCCCGATCTCCGCACGCCTTTTCCAGGGAGGGACAACACGAGGTTCCCTCACCGCGGTACAGAACCGCGGGGATCCCGGCCCAGCGTGGGCATCACCTCTCCGAACCTCACGGGCTCGGCCTGGCAACTCAGGCTCTTTTTCGAGACCCTTTCCAAAGGGTCCTGCTGCAGAGAAACCCCGCTCCAGGGCTGCCTTGTGTCCCCACCCCTGCGCGGGGACCCCGATCTCGGCCGCTTTTCCTCGGGTCAGTGCTACTTGCTGCCCATAAATATTGTTCTCCACGTTCTATCCTCCACCTGTAAGGGTGCCTCGTGTTTTCTCGGAGGATTTTCAGCTCAGCACCTTCAGCCCGCGGCCAGGGCTCGGTGCTGTATTCGGGACTCCCTGGGCCAATGTCTGGATGTCACTTATGTTAACTGAGCAAGGCTAGGAGCCTGGGGAGGTTATCGCATGAGCTCTCGTGGCGGAATAAGCCGCCAAAATGTTTCTTGCTGAAGGACATCTCTGCCTGCCCGCAGAGTCTGTGCCTTCCCTTAGAGGGAGAATCCAGCAGCTGCCAGCAGGCAGGCACCACATCCCTAAAACCCTTAATACGTGAGAAAATCCCGGCTTCCATAAACCCCACACAGAGGACTTCCAGCCGAAATAAGGGGCGCTTGAGGACGACACCTCGAGTGACAGGAGAGAGAGCGAGACAGCGAGGGAAGATCCGCTCCAGTGGAGCCCGGCCCCGCTGGGGGCGATGGCTCCATCTATCTCCATCATCTCCATCTCCATCTCCATCTCAACATCCCAACTTAACCTCATCTCCATCTCCATCTCCATCTCCATCTCCATCTCCATCTCCATCTCCATCATCTCCATCTCCATCTCCTTCTCCATCTCCATCTATCTCCATCTCCCGCCGGTGCTGCCCGTCCCAGAGCCGCCGCCGGTGCAGCGGAGGGCGGCGGGAGCTCCCGGGGCGGGCCGGGGCGGACACGGGAGGCGGAGGGAAGCGAGCTCCGCCCTGCCTCGCAGCGCCCCGGGACCGGGAGAGGCTCCATGCTGCCTGGGGAGGGTCTTGGCGGTGGAGGTTATTGTTTTGTTATTATTCAATTCTATTTTCTTTTGGTTTATATATTTTATTAACGCGCTTTCCGGCTGGTGCAGCTCTTCTCTTCCTCTGCGGATTGAGGCGTGGAAGCCCGGGGATGCTGCGGGGAGAATGGAGGAGCTGACAAGGCGCTGGGACCCGCGGGGGACCGGGACAGGGGTCACCGCATCGCCAGCAGGTCGGGATTTCAGCTGTGCCAGCGTCCCAAGACACAGGGGGAAGGGGGCGGGTTTGTTGAGCGTTCCCTGCCCTCTGAGCCTGACCCCTTCTCTTCGGTGACTGCTGGAGGTGATGTGCAGGAGCGAAGACTAAAGCGGCTCCAGCCGCTGAGCCAGCACGGCATCTCCTTCCTCGTCCCCCACTCGCATTGTCTGGGGAGGAATGCCTTGCTGAAAGACCGATGGGACCCTGTGAGCAGTCCTTGTCTCGGTGCTTAGGGTACTCGTGAATGGTAGAAGAGTTTGTTTTGGCCTCAGAAGGCTTTGGAACCAGACCCGGATTTTCTGTGCCTGCTCTAACCGCTAAACTGCGCTCAAGAGCCGAGAAGGACACAAAGACAAATGGGACGATGCGAGTTCGGGGCTCGTCGCCCTTCTGGAGGGAACGAGCTTTTCTTTCCGGGTCCTCCTCGACGGAGACAGTTGCCCTGCGGCTGATGTGGATCTGCTGAGCGGTACCTCCCATCTTGGGGTGCTGGAGCTGGAAGTGTCCTGCATGACACTTGGGAGCGATTCTGTAGGAGCTGCGGTTTTCCTTCTCTTACTAATTCTCCATTTCTTGTCTCCAAGTGTAACCGGAGTAGTGATCTAATTTCAGATCTAAATTCGGGTCTAAATAGAGCATCCCAAACAGCCCTGGAAAAGGCTGTGTGTCTGCCCGCTCTCTAAAGAACAATAGGAGGCGAACATTTTGACTTGTGTTTGTCACTGGGCTGTACTTACTTTTCTAAGAGTCCGGAGATCAGTCCGTGAGCTCTGATGGATGCTCTGAACTTGGGATGTCGAAACACGTGGTTATTATTTTTCAGGACTTTAACCAGGCTTTCATCCATTCCTGCCTAATGAACGAGGCTCAAAGTAACCCTCAGGCACTTGATGGGCTTTCAAGGTGTTAAGATGAGTAGTTTATACAGATTTTTTTTACAGATACTCTCTGTGGATCACCACTTCTCACGTCTTGCTGCTTGGCCAGAAGCACTGGGAATGCTCTGAGGCTGATCAAAGTTGAAATAGCTAAACCAAGCCTTCCACCAACTCGGATTGTTTCAGCTTTTTTTTTTTTTTTTTTTTTTTTTTTTTATTACCTTTGTGGGTTCTCCTTGTAGGTGCATAGGTATTATAAAAAGCACTTAGTTGTGCATCTGTGGTAGTAATGCAATACAACAATACCCAAAGATCCACCAGTGTCACCCACTACCCCACTGCTACTCAGGTAGTAGCTGGATTTCATCAGTGTGAGAATCCCACATGGACTGGATCCAAATAAGCAAGACACAACTCTTCCCGTAGGTGATCTTGGAGTCTTTGACTCTGTCTTTGCATTTAGAACCATTTTTATTTCTAGCTAAGCTCAGATATCCGACACTGTGGGACCATTTAGTGAGGCTGCTACTTGTTGGATATTGAAATTATAAAGACAGGTATTCAGACCAAAATCAAAGGACACCGTGTCCTATGTCCTCGACGTCAGTGCTTGTCACCTCATTATCAGTTTTATTGATTAAAAACATCCTACAACGTTTTACATAACAGCAATCCTAATTTAGTACGGCTCTTAAGATACTTGTAGATTGAATTTGCTGACATCAACATTACATCTTCACTTCCATGAGCACAGCGTGAAATATTTCTCCAGAGAAGACCTACTTATTCCAGGTAAGTGAATTAATTTAGCAAACAGGTAAGTAGGGGAAAAAAAAACCAACCCAATCAACCGAAACAAACTCACCACAAAAATAAAACCAAAACAAACTGAACAAACAAAAAACCCAAAACCAACCCAAAGCATAACCAAACTAAAAACCCAAAAACCGCCAAAAAACCCAAAAATCAAAACACCCAAAAAACCAACCAAAAAACCAAACCAAACCAACCAACAACAACAACAAAAACAAACAAACAAACAAACAAACAAACAAACAAAACCCCAAAAAACCAAAAAACAAAACAAAAACAACCAAACTACAAAAAACAAAACAAAACAAAACAAAACCAAAACAACAAAAAAAAAACCAAACACAAACAAACAAACAAACAAACAAACAAACAAGCCAAAATCTGTCCTGCTTAAACACCTCTCATCCTGGACTCACATGGAGCAAATATGAGTGATTTGTTGATAGATCATCCCCAGCATCTCTTCCTGTCCACGAGTCAAGACAGTAATCTCTACACAAACCATTATTTCCTTTTGCTACAGAAATTGAAACAAATTGCCAGAGAACTCCAGGCAACTCATGAGCTCGTGAACCCGTCTCCAGATCAACCTGACAAAAATTGCGCTGTGCAGGATTTTCTCGCCAGTCCTCTGTTATGAAAAAGATCAACTCTGTTGCCTGCACCTGGAAAAAGTTAACAAATGCTGTTCTATTTGATAAAATGGATTTGCCTGTGTCTGTTTACCTGTGGTCTATGTTGAGGAGAGTGTGAATCTGCAAACCTGATCCAAGGAAGAAAAGGACAAAACCTGTGGGGGTGTTAGGAATGAGAAAAGGATTATTTGGTTTAATAAACTCGAGTCCTCAGCAGCAGCAGTGCCTGCCAGAGGCTCCTTTTGCTCTTTACTGTGGGCTGCTCAGCTCGAGAGAAGTGCTGGAGGGGAGGACCACTCTTTATCTTCAAAGCCTAAATCCACCAGGATTTGGGATATGAAACATAAACCGAATGTCCTCCTCGGGGAGAAAACCGTGTTGCTGGTTGTGATACAAAAATGCAGGTAAGTTACAAAGACACAGTAGGATGAATTCATCTCTGCATTGATAGCATAGCCCAGACAAAAATGGCATCAGGGATGGATCTGGAATCAAGGCATCATTTATATCCTCAGAAAGCTTGACTGCCTTCAGCAGCAGGTTTTCTTATGAACTGGCGGAGCTACGGAGACCAATAAAGCAGGAACACGAAGTAGCACAATCGTATTTAATAATGTTTTGAACCGTGGTGTGTGTACAGAAGCTACAGATGTAACAGCAGAAGTTATCCTTGTCCCTAGTGCTCTTGAAGGAGGTGCTGCCAGGGACAGGTGGTGACTGTGAACGAGGGTAGGTGAGAGCTGTGTGGGCATATGGAGAATTTTGCCCTGAAGCTTCAAATAGGGGTAGAAAATCTTCCCCACAGCCTCTAAATTGTCTTTGCCAGAAAAGGAGACGGTGGGTTTTTTTGTTTTTGTTTTTTTTTGTTTTTTTTTTTTTTTTTTTTTTGTGGCAGTGATCCTTGCCTCTGAGTTGCAGGGAGTAGGGATTGGGGATTTGTCATGGGGAGGCTAAATATGAGTAGAAAAGGGTCTTCGCTGAGGAAAGGAGATGCTGTGTAGCACGTGGGCTGTGTCATTGTGTCATTGGTGACAAACTGCAGAATGTCTGCCTAGCTGGAGATCCGTGCCCCTGCACAGAGAGGCTCTTGCTGTGTCCTGCCGGAAAGGAGAAGCAAGAGCTTGCCATTCATCATGCAGGTGGAAAAGGAGGCTGCAAGAACAACTCTTCACCTGTGTGAATAGTGCACAGGAGCTGTGGTGCTTTTTCAGCATTCTTGGAGGATTGGTGTGCTGGGCTCTGATTGGTTTGAATCTCCGAAGGAAGGACTCAAACATCCCCCTGCGTTGTTTGTTGTAATTGAAGCCTCGTGCACGGCTGTTGAAATATCTGCGGCTTGGGTTACTGTATCAGAGCGAAGTGGATTCTCTTCATTGAGGTAACAGGTCCAGGAGTGCGTCCTTCTTCCAAAACGGGAGGGAAGCGATGGAGAAGGGACAGTCTGTCTGTCTTGCATATATTGCAGAAAAGCAAGAAATTTATTTTTCATCTGGAGATGAAAAGTCGGCAGGAAAGAGAAAGGGGAGCTCTTGCCAAAAGACATGTCAGCACTTCATGTCTAGAGTGATGTAATCACATGAAAAATCTTGGTTAAAGAGACAAAGGAGGTGCAAAAGGAGAAGAAGAGAAGGAATCGGGGGAAAAAGACTATGAGAAAGAAGAGGAAGAGGGAAGAAACAATGCAGAAATAAAAGAGAAGCAAAGAAGTATGAATAAATAAATGGAAAGAGAGAGACAACAGAAGAAACCTTGAACTATTTTAGTGACATTGCCACACATGTCATTGGCGGTATCTCTGCACACAGAAAGAAAGAAAGGAGGCCAAAAAGAAAAGAAAACAGGATAAAACCATAAATTACATGACAACAGTGCACCAAATATATAGCAGAAGAATACAGGAATAAAGGAGAAAAACCAAGAAGGAGTATATATCCGTAAATGAGCAAAGAAAGGACGGAGAGAGGCAGACGAGATGACCAAAACGCATCGAAATTACCTCTAGATGCGGAAAGGAGATGGTCCCTAAAAACTTCCCCCTTGCTAAGAGCACCGCATCCGGCGCGGATGTCCCTAATTAGTGCTGACCGCTGCTGTTTGATGATCCCTCAGCGCCGGAGGCAAGGACCGATCTACCAGCAAGGGTAAGGGAGAGAGAAGGACCGAAAGAGAAGGGAAAGGGGAGTAAAGGATAGGGCATGAAAAGGCAAGGACGAAAATGAAAACAGAGAAGAAAGAATAAAGGGAAGTAAAATAGAAAGAAAAAAACTAGAAGATTTAACTGAGGAAATACAGAAGCCTAAAGAAGGTAGAGAAAAAAAGGAAGACAGAACGAAGAAGACGGAAAGACAAATGAGACAAAGAAAATGAGAAAGAAATTCGACTACGTTAGGAAGAAACGGCAGAGGGGATGGCCGTGGCGGAGCAGGGAAACAGGCGGTGCGGATCGTGCGAGGCGGCGGGGCAGCGCGCGGTGTCGCTGCAGGCTCAGGAGCGGCGGCTCCGACCCGGTGCGGCGGAGAGAGAGCCCGGCTGGGAGCGAGGGGCCGGCACGGGCCGGGAGCAGAGCCGGTGCGCAACCGGGCCGGGCCGGCAGCACAGCCAGAGCGGCGGGGAGCGGTGCGGAACCGTGCCGGGCCGGCAGGCACAGGCAGAGCGGAGGGGAGCGGTGCGGGGAGCGGTGCCGGGCCGGCAGCACAGGCAGAGCGGTGCGGAACCGTGCCGGGCCGGCAGGCACAGGCAGAGCGGCGGGGAGCGGTGCGGGGAGCGGTGCCAGGCCGGCAGCACAGGCAGAGCGGTGCGGAACCGTGCCGGGCCGGCAGCACAGGCAGAGCGGGGACAGCGGCGGCAGGGATGGAGGAGCGCTGCTGCGCGGCGGTGCGGGTGCTGGTGCTGGTGCTGGTGCTGCGGGCGGGCAGGTGCGCTGCTCGGTGCCGGAGGAAGCCAAGGCGATGGTGCCGTCTGGCGCAGGACGGGGCCTGAGGGGGGGCGGCTGGTGGCGCAGGGCCGGCGGGCGAGCGGGAGGTGAGCGGGGCGAGCGGCAAGAGCGGCTGTGCTGCCGGAGCGGCCGCTGCGCGTCTGCCGTGAGCAGCTGGGTTCACCGACACCAACAGTGACAGTGCCCTCGTCTTCCCCGCCGCCCGCATTTCCTTGGATATGGAGATGCCATTCCCCATGGAATTAAGTCGGTTCACTCCAGGAGTAAAGAACCCTCCAGATGGTCAGAATTAAGATCCTTCAAGAAGTTTCACTTCTAGCAGAAAGGTAACACTGACATAGCCAACGGGAGAAAAGCTGGGGCTCTCAGAAGTGCTTCGAAGGAACAAGGACCATCCTCCTCAGCTGGTCTGCCATACCCCTCCTGCACAGCTGCTCACTTCAACAGGCAACAGCTGCTCCCAGGAGTGCTCACTCATTGACTGCAGACTTTTAAGGTATTCTCTTCAGGAATTTAATTAATTACCTGGTTGTTCTTGGACAGTTGCTGCTTATCACTTATTATTTACTATGCCTTGAAATAAAGCTGACCTAGGAACCAATACACTTGCAGTTTGTCACAAGACAGGAAAAGAGTCAAGTGACACAGGTAAGACTTGCTAAGAGGTCAAAGATCTACAGTGCAAGTGAGACAGAAAAACTCTTCTTGTAGCTATGGACATCCATCTCTAGAAACTACTGGGTTTGCATGGTGCAGTCTCTGGTTTGGGGGATTTTTTTTCTCTTCTCAGAAGCACTTGTTTCTGCTCAAGAATTTGTGGAATGCTGCTCCCAGGCTCTATTCAGAAGAATGACCCCAAGTGTAAGAAAAACACGGTGGACAGGCTGCTAGAGGCACCAGGGGTTTTACATGAACCACAGACTGGTTTGAGTTGGAAGAGACATTAAAGCTGATCTCATTCCAACCCCTGCCACGGACAGGGACACCTTCTACTACACCAGGTTGCTCTAAACCCATCCAACCTGGACTTGAATATTTTCAGAGATGTGCCAGCCACAGCTTCTTTGGGAAACCTGTTCCAGCAGCTACTTGCCTCTCCACAGTCAAGAATTTATTTTCAATCTTGAATCTAACCCTGCCCTCTGTCAGTTTGAAGCCATTTCCCCTTATCCTCTCACTCCATGCCCTTGTCCAAAGCTCCTCTCCCACTCTCTTGTTGCCCCTTTAGGCACTGGAAGGTCTCTAAGTTCTCCCTGGAGCCTTCTCTTCTCCAGGCTGAGCAGCCCCAGCTCTCCCAGCCTAGCTCCAGAACAGAGGGGCTCCAGCCCTTGGAGCATCTCCAGGGCCTCCTCTCCAGCAGCTCCATGTCCTTCTGATGCTGGGGACCTTAGAGCTGGACACAGCACAGCAGGTGGGGCCTCACAAGAGCAGAGTAGAGGGATAGAATCTTGTCTCTCGCCCTGCTGGTTATCTAAGAGGGTTTGTTTTGTTTTGCTCAGATCCTGGGCAGCACATCTGGGTTGCACGAGTGCTGCTGGCACCTCTTGCTGGGCTCCTGGGCACTGCAGGACTGTTACTATTTGGATGTACACAGAGACCTCTTACACAAGGATCCAGGGTACAGACAGTCCAAGAGATCTCAGACTGGCTGTTAAACAATGAAACTTCATACCAACAGCCTTTCAATAGATACTAGGATCTATTTCTAAACATGAAGATGGAAAAAAAAAAAGAATATATAATTTTAAAGATCATTCCAGATATTTTATTCTTAATTTTACAAATAACAAGCATTTCTCTATAAAAAACTACAGCAAGAATCAATGTAGGTACAGCTAGAAATATTTACATTCTTGGAATAAATTTATATATCTTTCTATATACAAGGCTCTGGCCATTACTGGTTTAAGGTACTCCCAAAAGCATTTTTAGGTAAGGCTTTATGGCCCTAAGCCGATTCTGTTTTAAGAAAATAATTTGTAATTGCCAGGAATAAGGTTCTATTCTGCAAATGCTGAAATAGGTATTGCAGTCCAGCTCCCCAGGCAATGCACCCCCTCCTGTCTACCCACCCATCCTAAATGCTCATTGGAAAGAGGAGTTCACAGCTCTTCACAAAAGAGTGTCAGAAGTCAGCCAAAGTTGCCTCATTGTGGAAGATGAAATACTAAACAATGCTTATGGGAGCATTACCTTCACTGTCAGGAGAGTCAGAGATTCTAACCATTATTGACAGTGGAGCATGAACATCACAAGTAGTTGTGGTACATTTTGAGTTAATGGCATTTCCACTCAAAAGCAAAGAAATTGAAGGCACAGGATTATCTGACATGCCTGAGGTGATGACAGGAGTCAGCCTGAGAGCTGAAAAGGAAGGGAACCTTGTCCCCAAGGCCATATGCTGTTTCCCTTGGTGAGGATATACAGTGTGATTGTTCTCTGGCCACAGGGAATCCTCCCTGACCAGGTAACTGTGACATGTATTGCTCCTGTGATATAGATTACAGCCACCCAAACCATGCAGGATTTCCCAGGTTAAGGTCAGTCTGAATGTCAAAGTCTGTTTCACCTTCCTCCTCCACAGCACAAGCTCTCAGGTTTATCACAACTCCTCTTCCAAAGGTGTACTTTCCCCCTATTCTGCAGGAATACACTCTATGCTGTAAATCTTATCTGCTTCCAGCACTCTTAAGATTTGCCCATGACTGTATCAGGTCCTTTTATCTATATCTCGTTTATTAAAATATTCCTTCAGTTTCTTTTGGAGATGCCTTTTAGCTGGATTCTGCCTACCCACTAGAACAAGATCCTTGGCTTAGAGCTGAAATTGAAAAGAGTAGGATAAAACAGTAAGTACAAAATAACTCATGTTCCACATTTCTGACTCAGACTTTATGTTTTTAAAAACATAAGCAATGGAAAAAACCTTTTTTTTGACATAAAGTGATTGCCATTGATTCATGTACATTAGTCACAATCAGGAAATTCCCCAATTTGGATTAAAAAAAAAAACCTCAAACTGACAATAACAAAAGAAAACCTCATAAAAACCTTTAGTAAACATCAAAATATTTAAATATTCAAGAACAAAAGTCTCTCTTTCAAGACACATACTTTGATAAAACAGTGGGTAAGAAATTACAGGTAAATTAGATGTTAAACGCACACTGCACTTTAGGACTAGAATTTCTGGACTGAATCATGTATCAGGCAAGCACATATCTTACATTTCAGGGTATTTTTTGAAGCTGTTTACAGGAAGAGCCTTATGGGACATGGTTGTTTACATTGGCAAATTCACTACAAGGAAGTTGCAGCTAAATGTGTTTTGCCTCCGATTCCTGTGGTTATCAGATCATTCTTCTACAACACACACAAAAAAAGCTGCTTCTCAATGTTCCAGTTCCTAAACATAAGGCTTGCAAAGAAAATTATCTATACTACATTTTACAACATACTCTTATATTTGCAATGAGTATTTCAAAAAGGCTGCAAGCCTAACAAATCAGGTCATGTTTTTGGGCAAGGGGGACTGGCTATTACGTGCACTCCTGTATTTGCTCATGTCAAGGCTGCTCTGTGATGTGTAGTGAGGCTTGTGAAATTCAGATTCTCAATTTTGGCAGCAGCCTCAAATCACACACTGCATTTTAAACCTGCCTGCTCAGGGCTTGTCAACCTACTAACCAGGAGTCACACTGAACCTGCCCTAAGCTTTGGATTTCTTTCCTTGGAAAAGCTGACAGCACTATGTTTGTCGGTGTCATTCTCTGAACTGATGACATTGGTCAGCTCCCTCCTGCATTCATAAATTAAAATCCTAAATAAAGAGGTGAGAAAATGCAGGAAAAGTGAAGCAAACCCTGGAGCTTCAGATACTATTAGGAAAAATTTATAGTCTATACAGCATTTTCTACTTTTTTCCTGTGACAAGCAGTTCAAGGTACACATCAGTCCCATTGCTGGAGTTACCAAGATCAGAATTTGGGATATCAATTAATGAAAGACTGGAATCAGCCAGTATATTTAAACCCCATAGGAAAATGCAAAACTTCTCCAACCAGCTGCTGCAGTAGAGTAAGGACCCTGAGAGTTTAGGCTACAAAGGTTTAGGCTGTTTATTATTATTGTCTAAATTTAAGGAGACAGAACAAAACACAAGTGCCATTAGAGAGAAACCTTTCACCACTCACATTTGTCACACTGTAACCAGCATTGCACAAATGAGACTGTGTACATATATATTGTATATCTAAAGAAACACAGGTAATGCCAGACTTCCATAGCACAAGGAACAATTTCTTGGCAGACTGTCAACAAGATTTATGGTTTTTTTAAAACAATTTAAAAGCAATTTGCTAATTACAAAAGTCAAGTGAAACTTAGAATGAACAGACCTCACAGCAATCATATAGTTGACAAGTGAAGATAGAGAACCAGTGGTCAGAGATACATTCTGAATTTTGTTCTCAGAACATTCTATCATGAGGTCAAATGCAGTGGCATGATTAACATAAAAATTTACAACTAAATATATTAATTGTGTGCATGTGTACATGAGTGGGAAAACCACAGAACAAAGACAGGAGAATTGTTTCCATCATACAAATTGCACAGAAAACATTAAAACAATTTACACATTAAACTTTCACCACACATTGAAAAGGGAGAATCCCAAACTAACACCTCTCCCTTACACATAGGTGAAACCATTTGCATTATTTAGAATAAATTCAGCCCAAAGAAAGGCAACATCCAAGGTCAGATGTAAACGACTTCACCAAGAAGGTACAGTTGAAATCCAGCATTGGAATCAAGTAAATTTTGTGAACAAAATTTCAGTGCTAAATATTTTATGTAAGACAATCCTTTCAGTCTATGCTGAGTTAAAATATATCAGGTTAGAATTCTCAAAATCTTTCTTTGTATCTTTCTCAATTTGGTAACAAATTCAGCACACGAAAAGTCATTTGAGTAAGACCACAGAGAGGCACATTCTCATAAACCTTCACTATAATAAATAAGTTTCCTGTCCAGAAACAGAAGTCAAGGAACCAAAAGCAATGAGCAATTTTCTTCAGGCAATTTTAACCTCTTGATGTAAGTATTAGCTCTGGAGGAGGTTCACTGAAGAATCCAGGCACCCTGCCAGCCCTTGAAATAATTTTCAAGTATCTTTCAGCTGAACTATAGATGTAAAGCTACAAAGGATTGATCAGATTCTGCTCCATTGTATTACTGCATGAACACAACCGTGGCTAAAAAAATCTCATTGAAGGCTACAGAATATTTATGTTCATATAAAAAGAGAATGTAAGGAACATGGTGTTTAAATTAATAAATAAGGTTAAAATTACAGAAAATAAAGTGTTACCAATAGCCCTTTCTAGAATAAATTTTAGAAGAAAAGTCCATTTAACTTTCAGTCCATCAGGAAATATAGAGGAGTTCCATCAAAAAGATGTGCTTTTAAAATTCTCTGGATTTTCTTCTTCCTCCTTGGAATCCCTTGTGCTACTAGATGGAGGCCTGTATTCTAATCTGGGGGTTGAAGAAAGAAAGAAAAAAATCTTTAAAAACAGATGAGAGAACTTAAGGAAAAAAAAATCCGAGTCCTGTCTGACATTGCAACCTCCTAATTTTAATATCCTGTTGACTTCAGTTGAAAAGGTCCCTTTCTTACACCATGTCTGTGCTCACATGTAATCTTCAGTCAGAGCCATGGCAAAAGGCCAAATGCTCTCAGTGCCTTTTAGATCAGCTGAACTAAACTGGAAGAGTTCAGCTCTTCCCCAGCACTTAGGAGACTTTCAGGACCTCCAACATATCTGTATGCCTTGATAAAGCAACACACTTTTAAAATGCATTCCTCAGATGAACTTTTATTAAGTCATCAGAGTCAAATGATAAATTTGGAGCTGAGAGATGTACACGTGAACATTTACATTTGGGAAGAGGGACTATGACTTCAGCTAAGTTTTTGTATTTTCAACAGAGTACTACCTTTGCTGCCAAAACCAGCCTCTCCCTCTGACATACCCAGGCAAGTCCATTCCTCAGAGCAGAGGAGTGTTAAGATCAGGTGGCACTTACCCTTTCACCCGCAGCATTTGATCAATGGTGTCAGGAAGAGGCATACCATAGCTTTCAGGCAGAAACAGTGTGAGAATGCCTGACAGCACAGTCAGGCTCCCCATCAGGATGTAAGGCAAGAATCGATCATAGGCACCTAGAAAAAACATCATCTCTAAGTCTCTGATAATTGCCCAGGGAAGCTGTGGATGCCCCATCTCTGAAGTGTTCAAGACCAGGTTAGACAGGACATGGGGCAACCTAGTGAAAGGTGTCCTTGCCCATGGCAGAGAGGTGGAATGAGATGATCTTTAAGGTTCATTTCTATCCAAACCATTCTGTGGTTCTGTGGTAATGTTTGTACCAAGGTACAGGGCTTAACCTGTGCAAGATTTGTGCTTTCACTAAAAACAAAACCAACCAACCCCCACCACAGCCTGACATTTAAAGCCTATATTGTTAGAAATGTGGCTGTAGGAACTCAAGAGAGTGGCAATAAATAGCTGTAAGAAGTCTCCTTACTGAGGCAAGAGAATTGAGTCTCTGGAGCATCTCTCCAGCAGAGCAGTTAACTCACCAAGGTAAACAAAGTAAGGGGAGAGGATGCTGCCCAGTCTGGAGGCCATGGAACTTGCTCCAACTCCCATGTTTCTTACTACTGTTGGGTAGAGCTCAGCCGTGTAAACATAAACCATTGAGAAGGCAGAAGTGATTCCAAACTTCCCCAACATCACCAGCAGAATGGACAGGGCACGGATGTCTGAAATGCAAACACAGTAAAGACTTAGACTCTTGCAATTCATTGTTCATGAGGAGTTAAGGCTCCTTTGTGTTTGTGTAACTCCTGCCTAATTAACTCCAGTATCTGGTGTCTTTTTTCCCTGTAAACATTCACAAACATAAATAATGTTGTTTTTGTTTCTTTTTTCAAATTACTAGAAGTCAACATTTCCATTTTCTTTTGAGAACAGGGTTTCCTGCTGAGTGAAAAATAAGGAGAATAGAGCCATCCTCTCAGGTTTCAGGGGCCAGACCTCTGCCATATATCCCTTTCTAATAAAGTGAACAAAGTAAAACATTTGAAACAAATTATTTTATTTTATGTTTCCTAAAAACCTGCTTTTTCATTAACATTCTTAGCTACATTCTTAGTTTCATTAACACTCTTAGCTATAATAATTTAATTGTAGGAAGTTGGATTGACTTAAACTGGGACAGTTAAAATTTGAAAATCAAAACAGATCATATCAGTGTCCAGTTGACTGAAAGAACAGAGGAAAAAAACACCAAACTTAGGAATGCAGCACATATATTACCCCTATAAAATAAGCAAGGCAGTTCTTGCACATTCTCTCTTTTGTATATCTTTGATTTGTAAATAAGTCTTAGGCAACAACATCTCCCCTTATATTCAGTATCAGTAATGACTCCATAGCTGTATTAATCTAACTGGACTAAAAATACATATGGTTTGAGATGCAATAAATGCTACTTGGCCCTCCTTTCCAGTAGCTACACATTATTTTTACTATCAACAACAACTCAGAACAAGTACCTCTGCTGATCAAAAATACTTCCACAAAGACTCCATTGAAAGTAACTCTTTAAACAAGCTCTAAAGTCATCAATATCTGTTTGGGAAGTGAGTTCTGCAGCCCTTTGCTAACTTCCACTTACCAAATTCTGGTTGGTCTAGACCTGGTTTTACACCTGGACCTTATGAGGACACCCTGTCAGAGATGTAGTTTAGAGGCATAACTGGACTAGAACTCTAATCCCAGCAGATCACAAAGCCAGTGATCCACCTTTCAAACTGTATCTGAATGATGTGTTGTGGCAGTTCCTTGTGCAGCAGCACTAAGAGCCAAGGAAGAGGGCAAAGACAGGACACAAGTATCTGTATTCAGACCCTTAGGACACTTTTCCTCCACACCTGCCCCGTGCATAGCACTGCACGTCACCCACCATACATATGTGAGATCAACTAACGATTGCATACGTGAAGGCACCAGCTGAATGAAGAGAAGAACACAGCCCCCCAGGAACAGCGCAGCAGCCATCGAGTACCGCCGGGGGAAGCTGCGAAGCAGCAGCCAGGAAATGATGTAGGCTGGGACTTCAATCACTGCTGACAGGAAGCAGTTCACATACACGTCTCCGTGCAGGTTAGGTGTGTCAAGAGAAAGTCCAAAATAGCCAACTGAGATTATCATCCTGAAAGAAACAATAGCAGTGTCAAACAAATCTCTCTTTCTCCTCAGGTTGCCACGAACCTCTTCCACATTTCCATCAAGCAAGAAATGGCTGTGTAAGGCTAATTCAGCATCTGGTGGACTTGTTCACCTCTGAAGCAGCTGAAGTGCTGACTACAGAAGCAGCAGGTTAACTATTAAACCATGTGGATGATTTTAATCTTTCAGACTGCTCTTGATTTCAAATAAAAAAATATATTACCCTAGGAGGAAAGCAATGATGTACTGGAGTAATGCAGTAGTTGCCATTACTATAGTTTATAGCCTTCATCTGAAAGTCTGTACTATTGAATTTTACTGAGGCATACAGCAGCTTTCCATTATGTTTACCAGGGAGCTCTGGGTGGAGAGCATTGTTTCTGGGTCATTATGCTCCATGCTTTCTGTATAAAGTCAGAGAAGAGGAGCATGGCATCCTGGCAGGCCAAATAGCCCATGATTTTCTCTGTCATGCTCCACGCTGGCTGGACAGCAGCCAAATCACATTGCCATGGCTGGGTGCCTGGGCTGGTCAGTGCATCAGGACAGAGCTTGGTGGCTGGAACACTACCCTCTTAATTTCCTGCCAGATGAGAGCTGGCCAGGAAAATATACAACTCTCCTCGGAGACAAACTCTGCCCTGTCTTGGGAGAGGCTGGGTAGAGAAGGTCAACCTTTACCAATAGGTATTATGTGGTAAATAAGGAAATAATGGGCAGTGGATTAGGACATGTTCAGGTGCAAACATGAGGCACAGAACACTTGGAACTTCATCTCTACCAGCATCTACCTTATAACAGAACCTGGAGCAAAATCACTGCACCGCACCAAGGGCACCACTGACAAAAGAGTAACTCTTCCTCCTCCTCACTGAATACTGGAAGAGCCTTCATGGTCCAGTCACTTAAAATAAAACTGCTTAGTGTACCTGGGAAGGTATCAAGTGACACAGCTGTGAGTTAGCCCCCGCTGCTGTGGTGCCCTGCCCTGAGCCATTCTTCTCAGAAGTAGTTCTGCAGTGTTTTTCACACCCTGTGCTCCTTGGAGTTATTTTTATATACAAACTGTAATGCTGGAACTCCCTTTTAGTAGCAGATTGCCTTAGCTCGTTACACTGGCAAACCTTAATATGGTTATATATTTTGTAGGAAAACTTCATTTACACATCCTAGGGTGCCAAGAAGCCAAACTTCTTCATCTCTGGTGCAAACCCTGCAAAGGGAATAGTTTAGCAGCCTGTTACTTAATCAAAGTAACAAAACACTCAGCACTATGTAAAGGTGATACATTGCTGTCTGCAATTATCGTCTTTTGCAGCCCTTTTTTGTGAGAACTTTTAATTCATGATACAGACTATACCATCAGCATACCATGAGTTGGAAAACCATGTGCTGTGAGGAAGCACAAGATATTGTATCTTTACATATTGGGAAATTAATTTAAAGGAGATTAGGTCACTGACATACAAATTAGAATAGTGAAAAAATTGCCCAACCTAACCGAATACTTTTCTGCAGGAGCAGGTAAGATTGTGCAAGTCAACTGTACCTAATTGACTCTTCCAGCCTATCATAAAACTTGATTTTTGATGTGGTAAAAAGCCCTTCAGTATGGGTTACTGAATCCAGTAGAATGGATTACAAACTGTCACACCAGTGTTTCTCTCAGCTGCTTCATCCTACCAGAAATGCTGTTCAAACAGGTTTTGCCTTTGATTTCTACAACCACAGACACGAAACTGGCTGTGCCCAGGAGCTACTGCCTCACACCAAGCAGATGAGGAGTAGGGCAGCCCCACTTCCAATCAAACATGAGAGTCAGTGACTGGGCTTGAGCAGTAAGATATTATATAGACACTTTATTGACATTTCTGCAAGGAACCAACATTACTCTTCTTTTTGAGCTGTTTTTTGGACAAGTTCCCTTCTCAGTGTGTTTGTGGCCTGCTTGGTGATGGGCCAGAGAATCTGGCTTAAATATAAGCCAAATCATCCTTTGACCTAGGATGCCACATCATTCATCTTGTATGTGCTGGCAGGTCAGTGGACTGAACTCTGAGGCTCTGCCTCACTAAGGCACAGGAACATTGTTCAAAAAGACAATATATAGACTTAGTTGGCTCCCAAGCACTTGAGGGACCTCCTTGGTTTGGTCACTAGGTACATGCACTAATTAAACCACACTTGTACAGCCTCTGGCAGGTTGTAAGTTACCCTCTGTTTACAGTTTTACTGAGATTTCTAGTAAAGGAAAAAAAAATAACAACCATTTAATCAAACTGAGCATAAAGTATGGCTTCAGCTAATGAAAACCAAGCTGAAAATGACAAGTAGACAAAGCAGACAGCAGGAAAACACTGGGAAATCTCAGATGAGAAGTTAAAAGGCAGCATTATCCCTTGAAGGGCCAATACAAAAGAAATTCTCCTAAGTAAGGCATCATGTTCAGATCCCTGGGCAGAAGTTCTCTGACTGGGGGTAGGGCACGACTCATTGCTCTTAAAAAGACTGTTACAGTCAGAAGAGCATTCCCCAAGGCCCAGGATCAGGCAGCATTCCCACACATCCACTGCCAGCTGATCAGATTCTCACTCAGTTGAGGAAAGGCCTGTTTCAGAAAGGAACACCAACCTAGGTGAGTTTCTACACTGTCATCAAAATGAAGAACCTATGTAACCACAATTTTGTTGTTTCAGCCAGCTAGTCATTGATTTTTGAGCTGCTTTTGTCTGTATCTCTTCAGAATACCTTAGTATTTAAAGTTACATGCTCCTGAATATGCTTGCTTACCAAAGAAGCACTGACATAATTGTGATAGTTAGGATATTTCGGGTTTTCATTAGATCCAAAATGGTGTATGTCTGCTGCTTCTGGGAATTTACATCTTGTAGCTGTAAAAGAGCAAACAACAAACAAAACATGGGAACTTTAAATTCCTGTAAAAATAATTGTTATGAAACTAAGTCCTACTACCAACTTATACCTCAGAATTTTGATTTGCCGAAACAGATGCCTGACTTCTAACAAAACATATGCAAGAGCATACTTACTTGTGAAAGTAGAAGCTCCTCTCTTATTTAAAGTCACTTAAAATTTAAACTGAAACACTTAACTCTCATGACCAGTGACAGGACTCAAGGAAACTGCATGAAGCTGAGTCAGGGAACATTTATGTTGGGTAACAGAAAGAGGTTCTTCACCCAGAAGGTGGCTGGGCACTGGAACTTCCCTATAGGGAAGTGGTCACAGCACCAAGCCTGACAGAGCCCAGGAGGCATTTGGACAATGCTCTCAGGCAAATGGTGTGACTCTTGGGGTGTCTTGTGCAGGGCCAGGAGTTGGACTGTGTGGATCCCTTCCAACTCAGCACATTCTATGATTCTATAGTAATAATTTTCTTTGCCTGAGGCTTCACAGAACAACTGCTTTTTGTTACTTGAATTAAAAAGCAACAGCATTAATTCACGATTTATATTTCACTATTGGAAAGGTTCTTACAACCAGTTTTGAGCACTGCATCTGGAGAATCAGGCTATCAACTGCACTCAGACTAGAAGAGAGTAACAAGGATGGTGAGACATTAGAAAAAAAAGCAGAGTGTTTCTTTAGTCTAAGGGCCAGAAGACCAAGGACATCTTAAATGACACAGAACAGTCTTCAAATACCAGGAAAAAAAAGTGATAAACTTTAAGTCCATTGTAGACAAAGCAACAATTAACAAGAATTGCTGCAATAAACTGCAGCAGGGCAGAGCTAGTAAATGACTACTCAAGCTGGACCTAAGAGTAATGTATTTAAACTGAGACAAACTGGCTAATGAGCTGAAGAGTGCCCATCATTATCTAGTCTGTTTTTGAGATTATCTTCTAAGAATATAAACAAAAAGACAACACACGTCTCCCTTCCCCATTAAACTTTCCAGCCCCTTAACATAAAATCACTTCCATGTAAACAATGCGAGGGTATTCATCCATAAAGTATGAGAACAAGTTTTGTGCTTGGTAAGACTGTAAAAAAAAAAAATTAATTTTTATTAGGACATTATTTAGACTCCTAAAGAAGGGGACTAAGGGAAAGACTTCTCAAAATATGCAAAAGGTGATTTAAGAGGACAAATTCCATTGCTTAAAACTATCAGCTCTGATAAAGCAACTTGGAGTTTCTCTAACCTCTGCAATAACTTGAAAATTCTTTCCAAGTGACAGTTGGTTCTGAAGATCTGGATAATGAAATAGCAGTCTGGTATATACCAAATTTCTGTGTACTTGCTGTCATAAATCCCATTTTCTACAAAAGGCAAATAGTCCTTTACCTTTGATAGCTTTCACTCTGCCTGAAGCCAAACTTGTATCACACAAGCTGTAGTCACTTCAAAGCTCATAGCCCTTTCTCATAAATCACATGATCTTTCCTAAGTATTCTCCAGTTCTGCCACTATTTGTTGCCAAGAAACAAGAAGAAAAAAAAAAAAAAAACAAGATAAAAAAAAAAAAAAGCAAAGAAGAAACAAGCAAACCATAAAACAAAACCAGGAAAAAAAAAATTCAGAGTCAGTTGATGAGAAAAAGGGTCCTTCCCTTGTAAGAGCTTGATAAGCAGACAACATAATCTTTACCAGGACAGGCTCAAACAAGAAGCTATGAGAAACAGACAGAGAAACCAAAATGACAGTTTGAAATTAAACTTATCATCCAAACATTTCTATCCCCTCTAAACCAACCAGGCCTTATTTGTGCTCGGCAGCTGGTTTGTGATTTGGCACCTGCTGGACCTCAACTGGCTTGAAATCTCTGCAGTCAAAATCGCTGCTCTCCAGCTGCACAGGCTCCTCCATCCAAAACACACATTCCAAATGCAGGAGGACAAAGGGGCAGGCAGATTTCTCAGAACATCTCTGTAGCATAAACATGCTCCCTAAACCCTCCAGAGGCTGTAAGCCTTCTGCTTTCCAGCTCTTCAGATAGCAGACACAAGAACAGCGTAAACACACCGCTGATGCAGAGGAGTTTTGCACAGATCTTTTGGCCACAGTACCACTTTTGCCTTAGAAAGCAAAGAGATATGAGTTATGCATGTTTATCAAGCTCATTTTCCTTTGCTGGTCAGCAAGTTAGTAAGTTTTTGAAAGCTGATGTGCTAATGTCTGTAAATACACACCACATTCTCCAGCTCACTCTGCTGCAACATCAGCATTTCCCCTTGTCCAGCATTTCCTGGGACAAAATCCCTACTCTTGGCCCTGCCTTCTGCTCCTTCATTATCCAATCCCATTCAGAGACAGCAAACACATCACTGTTTCTTTCTAAGAACAAGACAGAAATTCCAGGAACAGTGATCTCAGGCAGATGTTGGAGCCAGAGCTTATTTTCTGTTCTGCTGCTGCAGCACTGGCAACAGATGAGATTTCACGGCTACAGCATGAGAAAGAAGAAGAAAATGGAAAAGATGTATTGTAACAAAGATCCCAAGGAAAAGGTATCAGAAGGAGTGTATTTTCTTGGCATTCTTACTCTGTTCCAGTAAGACCAGGATGCTTGCCCTACTATCTACTAATAAGTCTGAACAAACAAGCTTTGTCTGCACCTCAGCTGACTTCAACACAAGAGAAGTTGTTTCAATCTCAGTAGCAAACACCTACAGCTCAATGGCATCTTATTCTCCTTAGCCCAGAACAGAGGTGTTGTAAAGAATATGAGTACACTATACTCATATATGATATGTATTTTCACTTAAATGACTGTATTGGTTTGGCATGGCCTGGGAGGGCTACAAAGACAGTTCCTGTGGGAAGCTGCTGGAAGCTTCCACCATGTCCAGCAGAGCCAATCCTTGATGGATTAGAAATTAAAGTTGACTGTGAACTAGAATGATAGTATTTCCAATGTCACTGGCCAGGATTAACCCTGTGTTAGACTTATACAGAGTTATATTATAGGCTGAATAAGCATAGAATCTGCTTGGTGCAAATATTTAATTCACTAAGCAATAGGTACTTCAAATTTATTATCCTCCCCTGAAAAACAAAGTTTAAAAGGAAAAAGGGTGGCTGTAAACTGGATGAAAAATATGTTTGTGTTAGAATGCATGCTGGTATTCCCATGGGAATGGGACCACAAAGGCTCTGCAAATTTCAGTGAAGGGAAAGAGTATTGTGCTTTCCAGCAGAAAACTATGATCTTTCACCCACTTGAGAAGCACATAAAGCAGTGCAGGCATAACTGCATTCATCTGTATGGAATTAATTGCTTTACGTAAAGTCCAGCAAACAAGTAACCAGACTTGGACTGCTAAACAAGTCTTACCTCACTAGGGTCAAGTATTACATCTGGGGCTGTAATGCCATTAGTTTTTGCAGCTTTTCGGATTATGTCTTCTGCCTCCTGAAACCTCCCCTGGGAGATCAACCACCGAGGAGACTCCGGAATGACCCTGCAGAGAACGTTCAGAACAACAAGGCTGCATTTCCATAGACAGCACTGCTGAAGGGACCAATACATTGTTCCAGGCAGGAAGATCTCCAAACTTGCCACATCTTCCAGGAATTAGTGTAATGACAAAAGAAATCAGATTTACAAAAGCAGACTAGTGTAAGGAACAAGACCAGACTAATATGCCCTTACTGATTTCAGAAGTGCTGAAGGAATTAGCAGTGACTCAGAAAAAGGAGCAATCCAAACATTCCAAGTATGGGATTAATTTAAGAAATTCTGAAATGTGAACACACAAGTAGCATGCTAGGTTAAGAAGCATATCCTTAGAGGCTAACACATATAAAATTAGTAACTGTAAATTCTGTCACAGAAAGGCAAGTCAGAGAACGGAATTCTCCAGTCATTTGATTGCATAAGAACTGAGATGGAAGCATAAACCCAACTGCTACCGTAAGTGAAGGAACACCACCACCACGTGGACTATTTCAGCTTTACATGCCACTCAAAAGTAGTATTTTAACAACTACAGAAGAAAACATGGACATGCCACAGCTGTGCAAGTACTGTTTTGTAGTTTTGTCATATCTGTGTCACCCTATCAATGCCCAGAACAACTGGTTTTTCCTTCTGCCCTTAGTTCACACCTATACTTAAGAGCCTGTGGACTTCAGTGCAGAAGTATGAGTTTTATCAACCTTTTTTTTTTGCTCTTTGCACGTGCAAGACTTAATTTTACAGAAATCTATAGAAAATGAAGAGTAGGGTTTTTGGGCATTAGTCACATACAGTGCCAAGGACTGACAGCTAAACAACTGGGAGAGTAAAGGACACAACATCCATTCTTCACCTACCCATTCCTGAATTTCATTAGCTTCATCATCTTAAAAATCTTCAGACAGGACCCTCTAAACACTAAAGTCTTTCAAGTTAGTTATACTCACCACCAGAGTGGGATGAAGAGCAGCCCAGGCAGGGTGAGTGCCAGCAGCAGCATCCTCCAGTCCCGGATGAAGAAAGCAAACAGAGGCAGTAACATGTAACCAAATGCGTAAAAGATGCACACACCCAGGGTGCAGAACAGCACACGGACTGATTTGCCGAGGATTTCTGTGCCTGTTCAAAACAGCAAAGGGATTATTAGCATTTTAACTTAATAGCAACCAAGTAACTTAATAAAAATACCCCTAGCAATTGGCTTTGAAATGCACCGCACTGCAAAGATGCAGGATATAGCACTCTGCTGTCTAGTTGGAGAGGCACCACAGAGCTGCTTCATGCCATGATTCTGCATCAACGGAGTTAATTATATGTGTAAAAGAATGAGAATTGGGCCACAGAGCATTGCTGTAGCTCAATATGTAGGTCATATTTCTGTAATTTTATCCTTTTAAAATCCCATATTTTACTTGAGGAGCTGAAATCACTTGACATTCTCAACAGTTAAGCATAGCTTGATCTCCAGAATCCTCTCCAGCTTATGAAGAGAGACCAGACAATTCAAAGGTGCCTAAACTAAGTTTCCAACCTGTATTACCTCTAAAAGACAATTTAGACAAAAAACCTCACAGTCCCTTGGGGTAGACATATGGAATTCATGTTGGTCACAATGACCAGGCTACTGTCAGAGGAATTAAATGCATGAACAGGGATCAGTGCCCCCCTTTGAAATGTTTTGGGACCTGCAAATCAAGAGACAGAAAAAAAAATACAATCTTTCTTGTTTTCACGGAAATCAAAGAAAATGCCAGCAGTTGCAGCAGGCTGTGTGCAGTGAAGTTAGCTAAGCACTGCTTTCACCCCAGAACTAGCCTTCCTTGGCTCAAAAAGAATTTCTTGCCACCATCTGGTACTTTGGACAGTGAGGTTACTGTAAACAACATTAACAATTTTTTTTTTTTTTTTTTAATCTCAGATTCATGAGGTAATTCACATTCACATTTGTGATTAAATATGGTCTTAGATTGAAAGTATACAAAGCAAAAGTAATTTAAATTTTTACTATAGGCTGTTTAAAGAAGACTTTATAAAAATCACCCTACTATCTTGGTTCTATTGCAACTATTAAATTAAACAAGTATTTAGGTCCCAAAATGGACATCAGAAATCCCCAAAAAAATCACAGAATCATGGAATGGTTTGGGTTGGAAGGGACCTTAAAGATCATCTAGTGCCAATCCCCAAAAAGTCATGTCCCACATGTATTATCTCTCCAACTAGAAGATGGATTTTATTTCAAATAGTCAGTTTCTGGGGTTTTGCCTCTTTTAGGATGGTAAACCATAGTTCAAATTGTATCTCTATCAACTGGAAGCTTCCAAGGAGAAGAGAAGTTATTCGTGCATGGTGAGGCCACATTCTTAACAGTGTTGCTTGGCAAAACAAATCAACCCTAAGTGAGTACTGAAAAGGAGCAGGAAAAGCACAAGATGAAAGGACACATGCAGTGACCAGCAGGACTTTCATACCAAGAACAAATGCTGCCACGTAGTTAGATATCTGTCCCATGCCAACCAGCACAAACAACACTGAAAACATCTCCCAGCTGGTAGAGAAGACCTGTATGAAACTGAAGCCAGTCTGCATTGCCAGAGTTGCAAACAGCACATTCTTCCTGCCAAACCTTCCATGGACAGATTAAAAAAAAAGAAAGAGAAGGGGGAAAAATATATAATTAAACAACATCATGAATGAAATCTACAGAAACAGAAAAATAAAATTACTTATATGCATACTTAAGGAGATACAAAACTTCTGCAAAAAGCAGAGGTTCAGGAAATGCAACACAGGCACAACTATTCTAAACACATTAAAAACATCACTGTCCAAGAGAAATTATTATTCCAAGGGCTGCTAGTTAAGTTGTCATTAAGTATGTGCTGGAACACTATGCCTTTCTTACTGATAGGATGAGCAGTGAAACAAATCATCAGGAACAAGTTACTTAAAATGCAAGAGTATCCAATGCTTCTCCTCCTCCAAGAAGCACACAGTCCATGACACAGATCATGTTAAAAAAAGAAGAAAGGCTTCTGGAAGAGAGGTAAAACCCAGATTTGGAAGATGCTATTGGCAGTCAGTGATCCCATGCCACAATCTTCATTCCCTTGGGTTTAAAAATGAACAAAATTAAGGGATTCTAGAAGACCTCCCGATGAAGTATTAAAAATCCAAAAACCAAAGAGAAAAGAAATTAGACTAAACTCAACCCATCAGGCTGCTGCAGGAGTGGTTGCTGGTGTCCTGGCCCAGGGCAGCCCCACGCTGTTGGGACAGGATGTGCTGAGTGCAGGTTTCACAGCTCCAGAGTCCGTGCTGACCTGCAGCTCTGCTGCTGGTGTCGTGGCCATCAGGTGGGTCACAACACACAAAGAACAGGCTGTTACTTGAAACCCCCAAATATTCTGTCAACCTTCATGTCTCAGGCTCATTGCAGGCAGCAGAACTCTGTGGGCAGCCTTGCTGGAGTGTTCTCCTCATGGAGAAAAGGAGCTCTTGACCATGAGCTTGCTGTCCTTCAGTGGTTACTGCATGGGCTGCATCGACGGCTCCTCACCTGCACCTGCTGAGGATCTTTGCTACCATGGCAAGGAGCAGCAGGAGACTTCCAGGAGTGTGAAGGTAGGAAGCTCATGGATTCTGGCACCAGACCAGCTCCAGGTTCACCTGCTGGGTAGTCACCACAGGAGACACTCAGGATCCTTGTACCAGACAAGGAGCTCTTTGGAAAGAAGCACCTGAACCTTCTGAAGCAGCAGCGCCAAGAAAGGGTGGTGAGAGATTCCCCAGAGGAGGGGAATCACTTCTCACATGGGGAGGCAGCAGAAGAGAATGAAGCTCTGCCTGGGGATGAGTGACAAGCCAGCTGAGATCATGGTTGGGACTAGCAGGGAGGCCAACATGGGTGGTAGGTGTTTGCTGCAGCCAACTGCTCAGAAAAAAGCAAACACAAAAAAGTCTGCTGCAGAGCACCACAGGAAACCTCCTCATGTCCAAAGGCACCAGCCAGCATAAGGGCTTTGAACACTCCAGAACACACTGAAAGGACAAAACCCAGGAGGTTTCTGGAGCTCATTAGTGATGACTTCCTAACACAGATGCCTGAGGAGCTGGAAGGGAGAAACTGCTGGACCTCACACTTGCAAACAAGGGTGAAGTGACTGAGAGTGTAAAGACTGTGGAAAAGAGCTGGATTGTGAGGAGAGGAACAAGGCAGAAGGCAGGATTACAGAGAGAGAGAGAGAGCAAACACTGGCCTGCTCAGGGATTTTTTGGGAAAAAAAAACCATGGCATATATCTTTGGAGAGAAGTACACAAGGCCTGGTTAATTTTTAAAGATCGCTGTCTCTAAGCTTGAGATTGCTCCAACCTGATAGGCAGGAAACTATGGAAAAGCCCTAAATGATGCCACAAAATCATGTTTCAATGAAACAGAAACTTTGCAAGTATCAGCAAATTAGAGGACCACATATTGCTCTCAGGGAATCCAGAGGACAGCACACAATGCATTGCACAGAAAATTCCAGGGAGAGAATCAGAAAAACTGAGCCAACAACTGTTGGCATCACAAAAATTAATGATGTCTTCTTTTTTTTAATGTTTGTACTGATTAGCAAGAATTGCTTCTCTGGAATACAGCTGAACAGCATTTATGCTTCCACAAATACAGATCATTGGACTTAAATGCTGTATTTGATGATGAGAAACAGCAGCTATAGCTGTTTATAAGATGAAAAAATCCCAATTTGACCTAAAAAAAAAAAAAAAAAAAAAAGGAAAAAGCCTCAGGGATCCCTCTGAACAGAATCCAAAATAAATAGAAGAGAATGTCATTTATGAGATTTTTCCAGGCAAAACTTATCTCCTACACCTGTTTTCTGGCATAAAAAAACCAAACAGTTTACAGCAGAGATTTCGTTGCAAGAAACAGATGTGACTAACACCTACTAACAATGTTTTAAAATTCTGTTCTATTTCAGCACATTTTCTACACATTCTGTGTACACTCAGGTTAGCCAGTCACAGAACAAAGACATGTTATTAGCTGCAGAAAGAGACTAGTAGGAAAGCTGACATACAAGAAATGCCTACAAATGAGCATCAAAGAGAGAGCAGCTCTGGTGTATATACTTTACTTGTCTGAGAGCTGTCCTGAGATGAAAGATCCCAGCAGGACACCCACAAAGAACAGGGAGGTGCTCAGGGGTCCCTTCCAGTCGTTGTCACATACGAGATTCCACTGCAGGGAGAGAGAATTGGAAAGTCTTTTAATAAACAGGATTTCCCCTCCCTCCTAAACTCTTCTGAGCTGGGTTTGGAAGGAGTGAGAACAGAATTACAGAATAGTTTGGGCTGTAAGGGACCTTAATCTCATTCCAACCTCCTGCCACGGGCAGGGACACCTTCCACTATCCCAGGTTGCTCCAAGCCCCATCCAAGCTGGCCTTGAACTATCCAGGCATGGGACAGCCACAGCTTCTCTGGACACCCTGTACCAGGGCCTCCCCACCCTCACAGAGAAGAATTTCTTCCTAATATCCAATATAACCCTGCCCTCTGTCAGTATGAAGCCATTCCTCCTTGTCACTACATGACCTTGTAAATAGTTCCCAAACCTGATATCCCTCCATGTAGCAATGTTTCCCATTAAAAATTCACATTCCTAATTTAAGAAAAACTGTAGAAGGAAAAAGCCTCTTTATTACATTTTAATATGGTTTTGAGAGACAAGAGACTGCACATTCTTCACTGGGAATCTAACCTCAATTAGAATCTTTGAAATACAAATTGAAATATACACCTAAGAAACAAAGATTTCCAAAATTAAAACAAAAATTAGGAATAAAAGAAAATATTTACTAAATAAAGTCTTCAATAGTTTTCAAGATCCTACCCAGCTCAGTCAGATGTTTTTGAAACAGCACTCGTGTTATTTTTCCATCTACATAAACAACTATTATTAAAAGACTTTTAGTTCTATTTTGGTTATCTGGGTGTGTAAATATTAGAAGAAAGGACAAAACCCAGCAGGGATCCCTCATCCCCTCCTTCAGAGCTATGCTCTGACTGAAGGACATAAAGTCAGTTTCCCAGAGCTCTCCCAGTACCTGCTGTCAGAGGGCAGGTGCTGCAGCCCTGCAGGAGAGGAACTGGAAGGCAGTAGATGCTTCTGATGTGAGACCAAACCCTCCTGAGCTTAGTTATTCAAACAGCGCCCCCGCCCCCCCAACAAAGACCCCTTCTAATGTTTTAGCAATGGAAAATTTTAGGTTTTAATCTGTATTAAAAAGGCCAAAATGAAAATATTCACCCTGACCTGAATAATTAATTCTCCTTGTCCCCCAGTTACAAATAATTCAATATACTTTTTTCAAGTAGGGAACACTCTTCAATGCTTTGATCTGCTTCATAATAAACACACAGCAGTTGCTGTGTGTTCCAACTCCCCCACCTATCTCACCCATAGTCCCCCACGTGGGAATGCTGGTGTTTCACTGTCTACCAGCCCCATCTCCTCAGCACTAAGCCTTTGACTCCAGTAATCTCACAGCCTGTTAACAGTCACCCTAGTGACAGTCAACTACATCCTAGTCCACATTTTAAGGCTGGAGGATCACTTAAAACTATGCACAGAATGAACAACACCAGCAATGGCCTTCCACTGCCAGATTCCCATGTCAAAATGCAACTGGGCCATCATTTATTTAATGGAATAATACCCAGTTTTGAATTAGAACTGGAAACTGTTCCAGAGATGAATTATGGTCATTCACACAGGCTACACTCCCATCAGCTGTCTAACTTTAGCTGCTAGCCCTTATATTATCTTATAAGACAGTCACCACAATTATTATCTTAAAGGTCAATATGCACTTTTTTCCAATTTGTAACTGTATTCAGGTCATTTTATAACCTCTCCATTGATAAACCTGTTTGTGGTTTTATGTCTGAAAAAATCTCTCCTTCTATCAGGTTTCACAACCCTCAATATTCTCTCCCAGGCCTTTCCAGCCTTACAGCACCTGCACTTCAGGCAGTGCTCCAGCACATCCCACCAACACCATCAATTAGGCATCATTGCAGAAGTTCCTTCCAGAACTTCACCTTACTAATGTGTTAACAAATGTATCCCACTCATGGTAAGGAACTGAACTTACTATAGTTATCAACATCACTTAGATTATGAACTATAATTAACATTTATAGTCAAAACTCTATTATTCAACAAAAGCTATACTTTATTATAGACTAAAGAAAGCTTGAGCATTTCTGTCATGATCACAGAGGCTAAGCCAGCTAGGAAGCTTCAGTAAAATACACCTGGCAACTTGGAAATACCAGTAAATGACTGCTATCAAATTTATAATTCATACAGGCCAAAGGTTTCAGTGGTTATCACATGCCTTTATATGATAACACCTACCAGAGAAACAAACACCACAAATACAAATCCTGCTGTTATAAAGACTTGTCTACTCACAAAAATTTATTTTTGTATCAACTACTGCAGTCAGACATCCTCAACAACAGAACTAAAATCTATCCTGGTGATTAGTCTACCATTACTAAATAGGTCATTACTTTCCAGCCTATCACCCTGTGCCTCTGAGTCCCCCATCTCTATTCATCTGTCCTACACCCTGCACTTTGGCACAAGGCTTGCACAACACTTGGATTTACAGACACTGGCATGTTCGTGTCCCATAACAAACATTTTCGTTGGATCACTGAGGTGGAGACCTTTCTTGGAAAAGTTCAGGGTATTAAAATGTTTAGTACAGCTCTGCCAAAACCTTCTTGCACTGGCAGGTGGAAACATACTGGGCATTCAAATGCGGCAATGATTACCAGCTTGTTTTTCTGGCCTCTCACTGTTAAAGCACAGTGAGGAGCTGTCATGCTGAAGATCACTTGAACCAGGAACCAAAGTGAACTTCAACATCAAATTTCCAAAGTAGAACTGCCTTGGTTGTACAATACCAGTTATTTACAGACTCCACAGAAGCACAACAATTAGAACAAAGGTATTTTAAGGTCTGCTACCCTTTGCCCCAGTAGATAAATGTCAAAGTCTTCAACTTATTAATGACACACCTTTGAGGTTTATTATACTGCTTGTCAGTGATGATGGCATCATCCTTCCAGAACCATTTTGCAACCATACTCTTCCCTCAGCTGCACATTATCCAAGAGGAAATCACCAAGGCATCACTGCTAGAAAATCAGCATAGCAAAGAGCAGCTGTCCCAGGAGTAGTTACTAATTAAACTCTGCTGCTGGCAGTGCTGTTTGGACACAGCATACCATGACCTAGTGCTCTAAAATCATGTGCTATTTTCACTTCTTAGTATCTTTTGAACTAGCCTGCTAGCTGTAACAGCCTTTGCCCCTAATCTTGTGAACAAGATAAGGTCAACCTCGGCAAGGTACCTGGGCTTCAAACAGGAGAAAAACATTTCCACTCTGTTCTCAAAGAGCAGCTGCTGATGTTGTGAAGCACCGAGCTGCTCAACTGGTATGCAATGGAACAGAGCATTCTTGATCTATTTTGTTATAACTTTAGGACATCCTCTGTTGCAGTTTGAACTTATCTTCTTACTCATCTTATAGATACTTTGTGATTTTTCTGTTGCCCAGGCAATTCACATCAGCTTGGGGTGATGCCCTTCAGGAGCCTCACACTCAGCGTAAGCCAAGGTGTGCCTATGCACCTCCGTAAGCAGATTCTTGGCTGACGCCAGTCATTAGTGAAGACAGCTAGGAAGTGGGGATGGGAGAAAGAGGACAGGCTATGGAGATGGCCAGGAATGTGGACAGCTTGGGTTAAAAGGCAAGGGGACCAAAAAGGACAGGGACTGAAGCAGTTGCTTCTCAATTACAGGTCTGGGGCCTGAGTATTAAACAGCCCCAGACACTTACAGTCATCACTTACACACCCTTCTAGGAGAACACTTTCTAAATTCTGCTTAATCTCTTACATGCCAGCTGCCTAGAACCGTGTCTTCAAATCTCCTGCTAGAAAACCAAGCCCAGTGACAAAACTGAGAAGAATAAAAACTCTATAAACTACTCCATCAGATCTCCTCCCTCACACAAACTCAAGACCCTTCCCTAATGCCATTACAAGAACCCTAAACAAAGCTGGACTGTGACAAATACAAAACTTCAAGAGCCACACCCAGTTACACTCCTGTCCTACAAGGAAAAGCCTGATAGGCAAAACAATTTTTACAAGATACTGTGTCTTCCCATTCCTTTATTTTTTTAAGCTCTTTTCCTGTCTTGCTGAGAATAACATGGATAATTGAAAAATTAAGTGGCTAGTTCCATATATTAATATTTTCTTTTTAAAAATCAACATGTTAGCAAGACTTTTTGAAGCTAGGCCAGTATCTCGTATTCCCTCCTTCCACTTGCTTCTCTCAGCAAGTGGAGGCAGGTTCTTCAAAAAAATCTCAGTCTCATAAGTAAGTAATGACAACCTTTTATTCTGAATCTGATTTTGTTTATATCCATACAAGTACTATCTGTTTCCTTAAGAGCAGTGAATGTTATTAAACACCCTTTCCTCTAAAAACACATTTGTATATTCCAAATACTTAGAAGGTCTAGATGTTACACTGAAACTTATTATCTAAAGCAAACAGAAGTCTTTCTTGGTCTTTTTCAAGAAACATTCTGCTTAATTTTCCCTCCTCTAGTTGTTTTACATTTTCACAGAGATATAACTTGCACAAAACTGGAAGGAAATTGCCAAATATTTTACAATTCCAGTGCAAAAACAGAACAGTTCCCCATACATCACGGGAAAGGAAAACGAAAGAGGGCACTGCCATCACCAGAGGTGAGTTTGAATTTAAGAGTAAAGGCGACATAAAGGGAATTTTACCTTGTCACTAACTGTCTGTAGTACCTCTAAAACACCGTTTCCATTTAACAATATCAACTGCAGGCCTATTACTCTTGAACAATACTAATTTTACATTATATTGTGATACCTGTACTTTGTACAATTCCGAGCACTACTGCATGATGTGCTTTTTAAATCACACCTTGAAAAACCCAGCATTTAAAAAATATCTTTGTATATCTGTTAGACATTTATATTTACTTATTAAATGAAAACCAGAGTTTCTTTTCCTTCTTCTGACAAGACTAGTAACACCAAGCTTTTGTAAAACTGCAAAAAGCTTTTTCAGCTCCTGGGGCTGTGAAGTTAAGACTATGAAAACTTCAGCCACAAAGATAAGCAGATATTAACCTACAACAATAAAAAATAAGCACCTGTTTTAAACGATGATAAATAATGGAGGTGACTAACATTAATGAAGAGTTAGGTGAGAGCTGAACCTGGATGACACAGGGTTAATTTACAATTCAGCTGCTGGCTCCACACCTGCACCAGTCTGGTATAGTGTGGGAAGGTGTGCCTGCCCATGCCAAGGGAGTTGGAAGTAGATGATCTTTAAGATCCCTCCCAACCCAAACCATTCTATGATTCTATGACTCTATAAACTACAATGTCTAGCACAAGCTTGTGTTTTATTTTGGCAAAGTGAAACAATACATCCCTCTGCCTTCCAACAGGGTGAACATCGAAACCTCTGGATAACCAGCTGTGTCACAGAGCCCATTTGTGTCCTCCACATATCACTGCTGCAGTCTCCCCTTGCTTCCTGAAGCCCTGGCATAACACACTCATCTCCAGGGACTGTGGGCTGACAGCACAGCAGGACACTTGAATCCCTGGGGTGCAGAGAATGAAACCTCTGGGCCCTCCTCTCTGCCCAGGACCTTCTCTCTCTGAACATCCACACAGGATGCAGCACCAGCCCTGTGTTAAGCCTCTGGACACCTGGCAATTCCCACCATGTGCATCCTTTCTCTGCAAAAGCCAACAGACCCTAAAGTTTGCTAATAGCAAAAGAGACACAACCATGCAAATGTGGCATACACCACCTGCACCGATTTCAAACTGATGAACAATGCAACACCTTTTTAGAAGCTGAGGATGAATAAGTGTAACCAAAACTCAGCATCTGTTTATGGTTCACTGTTTAAGAATTACTCTTCTGTGAATTAAAATGTTGTGACTGATGTATCATCTAACACTTCATTATATCATATTTCTAGTGCACTCATGTCCTTAACTCACTTCTCAATTCTACTCCCAGTTATTCTGTATAGCCCCATAACAGCCATGACTGGCAGAAGCTAATCTTTTCCCTTAATTATGCCCTGTTTAGTCCTTTTACTACCATGCATGAACTTTCACTACTCCTAAATTAATTTTTTACAGGACTTATGGAGGAATTAGAATGACACAGTTGGGTTCTTAAGCCAAAATAAAGCCCTTCTTATGTCCTGAGCTACAGCATTTCAAAAAGTAAAAGACAGAAAGGGATTTTGTTACACTGGAGCTGGTTAAATACTGCAGACTGGTTAATAACAACCTTCTGTTGTCAGTCTGTGAGAAAAGAAAGTCTCTCTTCAAGTGGGAGAGAACTGAATGTTTTAAGTTTCCCCTGAAAAGCAGAACCATAAACAAGGTTTTCTAAAGTCATGAGAGATTCAGCAAAAACCTTTCTTTAAAAAAATATCCCCCTCCCCCTTCCCAGTGTCAGCTACGGAAATCTGGGACAAAGGTCCTCATGATTATTCAACAAGTTAGGGATATGCAACTAAACACAAGATTAGTTAATCATAAAAGCAGTACCACAAAGACAAGAAATTAAACAAGTTAAACACTGAAAACCTGTAAGTGTGTGAAAGGCCACAACTCTTGCAAAACTCTCTCAGAAGCATTAATATTAGAGGAGAAAAAAATGCTGCCTCAGTGCACGATGCCTGGGCAGACAAACATTGCCTCCCACGGACACGGGACATCTGCCAAGTCACACACACAGCGTGTCAGGGCTGCTGAGTCTCTGCACTGCGTGAGCAGATCCCTTTTCTTATAGATTGTAAAACTCCTTGATGATACTGCAATAGCTCAAGACATTTTAATTAACATCAAGCCAAAGCTGAGTGAAGGTCTAAAGACAAAGCTCCAAATCTAAGCCAGGAAAACCATCCCAGCACAGCACTCAGAGCAACAGCCATGTGTCTGCCTGTGAAAGGGGCCTGCCCAAGAAGATGCAAAAGGTGCCTTACACCACCCTGAGAGTGCTCAGCCTTTCACAACAGTGCATTTCAGCATGGACTGGAGCTGAGAAATTCTGAGCAGCTTTCCTCTCGAGGAAGACTGCAATTCTTTAGAAACAGATGAGGCAGTGCCTTGTGCTGCTTGTCAGAATCATTCAAACTCTTGACTGAGTTTCCAACAACTCCTGTGTCCCCATTTCCAATCCTCCCTTGTGCTGCCATGGCTCTTCTTCCATGTTCCCCAAGTCACCTCAGTCCTCTGTGCCCAGATCAGCTTATGGTCATTTGGTACTCACACCCATCACTACCCAAACATGCATCACAACCCAATTTGCAAAGTGAGAAATCATGGCAGACTTTTTTATGGAGTTCCAGCTTCATAAAACTCATGTCCAGGCAATGGGACTGTACAAACTTTGTAAGCCTTCTGAAAAAGGCCTATACTTATACTGAAACTCAAGTATTCCTCAAAAGTACTTCTCAAAATCCATTTCCTTGCTTCTTAAGTCAACCTGCTCTTGTGGGTCTGGACAGCTTTCTTCTGAAGCCAGAGTGACAATAAGCACAGCTCTACCTTTGACTAGTTGCCCACAGCCCAGACTTGATTCAAGTGGTATACCTGCACAAATAAAAACATGACCTGTCCCAGCAGGTGCGCACAGAGACCAAAAAAGAGGCAATGCAGGCACATGGCAAAGTTCAGGGTCCTTTGAACAAAGCATCAAAACAGGGCTCCCCAACCCATGCAGTTTGCACAACTCAGGATGACTCTAAACTGTGAGAATGGTGACACATTGGCACAGGCTGCCCAGAGAAGCTATAAACGCCCCATCCCTACAAAAGTTCAAGGCAAGGTTGGACAGGGCTTGGAACAACCTGGTCTAGTGGAAGGTGTTTCTGCGCATGCCAGAGGGTTGGAACTAGATGTTCCTTAAGGCCCCTTCCAAGCTAAACCACTGTGATTCTATGAGTTCTACCACCTTTATTTTTTTAAAGAAAGAAAACAAACGCTGCTAATCTCCAGAGTTCAGAGACAACTCTGTCACACCAAGCAAGCTGAACGCAGTGCTCACCATGCTCCAGCCCTTGCACAGATACCTGATGAACCAAGAAGCATTTACACAGTGACCAGTTTCGCTGTGTAAGGAAACAGTTTCGCTGCACTTGGAAGCTCATTATTGAAACAAAGAATGTTAAGGGATTGGGATAGACCTTAAAGATCATCTAGTCCCTGCCATGGGCAGGGACTCCTCCCACCAGACGAGGTTGCTCAAGACCTTATCCAACCTGGCCTTGAACACTGGGGTTCCAAAACCTCCCAGGGCAACTTGCTCCAGTGTCTCACCACCCCCACAACAAAAATTTCCTTCCTCCTTCTTATGCAAACGAAAGTGAACAGAAGACCTCAAGACAAACTCGTCATGGCAGGTTTAAGTGCAGATCAATGTGCCGGCACAAACCCCGGAACGCGGCGGCGCTGTACCGGTACCGCGATAACCCCACGGCTCTGCCCGGCACCCGGGGCTGTCCCAGAGCCCCTCCCGCTCCCGCGCACCTCGGTGACGATGGTGGAGTGATAGACATCGCGGCTGTACTCCCAGCCGTCCAGGCACGGCTCCTGCTCCAGCGCCTCCAGCTCCACGTCGGAGCCGGGTCGCAGCCCCAGCGCCGAGAAGTTGGCGAGCGCGGCCAGGCGGTAGCGGCGGCAGCGGCTCGGCGCCTCCTGCCCGCCCCGCAGCTCCAGCGGGATGCTGGCGTTGCGCCACTCGCCGCTCAGGTTGGCCCCGCGGGGCACGACGCACCGGTGCTCGGGCGTGCCGGCCAGAAACACGATGGACAGGCCGTTGAAGCCATTGGGAATGATGCTGGCGCTGAGCAGAAAGAAGACGAGGCGCTGGAAGCGTCCCCATTCGCCCAGGAAGGCGGTGGCCGCATCGTAGTCGCGCATGGCGCGGCCGAGCTGCGGCCGCCGCTGCCCGCGGGTCGGTGTGGCGCGGGCAGGAAGCGGCCGGCCCGCTCCGCGCGGCCCAGCGCCATGGGCCGGGCCGGGGGTGGGGTTTGCAGGCCGAGCCCGCGCAGGTGGCGCCGGCCCGGCGGGGGCGGGCCCGGAGCTCCGAGCGGAGGCGCGGCGGGGGCCCGGCCGGGAGCCGGGCGGTGTCGGTGTCAGTGTCGGTGTCGCTGTGTATCACACACGGGCTGCAGATGGCCCCGGAGCCCGCTGCTCCCGGCCCTCGGCGCTCCGGGCCTGCCGCTCCCCGGCCTGGCGCCGCTTCCCAGGCCTGGGGCACAGCTCCCCTGCCCTCCGTGACTTGTGGTCAGGAACGGGCATTAATACAGGCATCGGACCTTGTATTTACTACCGAAATAATTAAAAAACCAGGGTGGAGATGAATTATAGTCAACGAGGTTGGGAAGGACCTCGCAGATCATCGCGTCCAACATATGACCGAACAGCACCTTGTAACTTACATCATGTCACCGAGTGCCACGTCCCGTCATTCCTTAAAACCCTCCAGGAACAGTGACTCCACCACATCCCAGGCAGCCCATTCCCACCGAGGGACAATCGGGCTCCCTGCAGCCTCCGAGCCACACGTGTGAACCTGCCTGAGGTTCTTCGCTAAAACCTTGCTTGGGGTCAGTGCCGTGTACGAGCCAGGAGCCTTCACGGTTGTTCTGCTCACCAAAGCAGGGCAGTTAAAGGGTTCCTCACTTCACTCTCTGGCACCTTCCCACAGCTGCCATTGTCCCTTCAGCAGGCTCAGCTAAAGCTGTAGAAAAGCTTTCCTGACCCTGCCACTATTTTCTCAGGCAATGTGTACTACATGCTTGACAAATAATAAATTTAATAAATAGCATTCTAATCTTAGGCCCAAAATCCCAGTTCAGTACCTAGTGGCACTGTCAGGAAGTTCAAAGAGTCCTGCAGACGTCAGTTCAAAAGCTGAATTGTATCACTGCAGAAATTTGGTCTTGCTCATCATAAGGCTAATTTCACATTTTCAAGTGGCTTTTTATGGCTGATTTTTTTCCTACCTCTAACTGATGAAAAAAAAAATAGTGTACTTTTTGCAGCATTTTTTTTAACACTTGTATTTAAAATAATATTTTATCCCGGGTTAGAATCACACAGCTGTAAAAAGACCTCAAAGGTGATAAATGAATGACATAGAAGGAGTTCAATCACAAAATTATCCTGAGCCTGGCCAGGGTCAGCTTCCAGGGATTTGCACCTGAAAGGCAGAAAAACTGTACCACAGCATCATAATCTTCCTGTGTGGAAGAACTTAATTTGTGAAAGAGCTTATTTAAGGACTTTTTTATTTTTTTCCATTTTCCGTTTTCCACTTTCCATTTTTTTCCATGCCTGATCCACACTAAATAAATTTAATTAATTATTTATTTTAAATTCTTGGCACTGAGTGTTTAAGTTTAGAGACTTGTTCTTCGAATAGAATCCACACAGGAAGCAGGTTGAAACAATGTCAGTGCACATTTTTATTACAGTGAAAACAGAAGGCAATGTCTGACAATTACTACAGCATTAGCAGATCCAGTAAGTCAGCTGAGGATCAAAGTTTGCACAGAGAGACCCCAGTAAAAGTGACAAGGTTACAGATGAGGCACAGTAGGATGGCCCCTGCGTCAGTGAGAGCAGTGCAGCTGGGGCTTGCCTCATTTCCACAATGCTCAGACTCCATAAGGCCTTATAACAACATCACACACTTTTAAGAAAGACATTTCACTCCTCTGAAAGATTATTAAATCTGCTGCAAAAAAATATTAAAATGTGACACAAGCTTGAGATCAATGGTTTAAGTAAGAAAAATGAGACTGGTTAAAACACAGTATTTTAAAAAACACTGTACTTTTTCTTATTTAAAAAAGGAAAAACAGGTTTTACGATACTGAAAAGTTCAAGAGTACAAAAATATTTACCTTTTAGAAATACCCAAGCCTACAATCACATAAGTCTCAAAATAACAATCTTCATAAAAATATGGCCACCTATATTTAACTCAAGTCCTCAAACCTGTCCTATGCTGATAAAAAGGGCTTTATTGAGAAATTTAGTTACATCTAAACAGTACTTCTTTAGATTAACTCTGTAAAAGTAAAAACAAGATTAAATACTGCTGTTAATAGAGAAATTGATTGAAAAGGATAAGATCAGGAGTCACAGGACACCCTCATGCCATGTAACATCTATGGAAAAAGCATAACTGCAGGAAATTAAAAATAGTATTTCCATTCCCCAAAGCATCTTGAGTTAATTGCACAAGTTCCTTGCATTTGTTATAAAGCTTAATATTTGTGCTTGAACTTCAGGGAGAGCCTCATGCTTATGCAAGAGCCAGCACAAGACAACCTACCCTGAACTCACACATTAGAGATGAGACACTGTGCTTTTGTTGGCCCTTATAGAAGATGAATTTATGGAGGATAAAAATCAGTTTACCAGGTCTGATAGACTTTAAGTGACCAAGAAATGCACATACAGCCAATAAATACAAAAATAAGAGGAATTACCCTCTTCAAACAATGTAGTGTTCATAAAACAGTAGTAGCACAACTCTGAGCTCAACATTTGTCTTCATCCAATATAGATTTTCTGAACTTAAAAAAGCCCCAAAGGACCAAACATGCATAATCTGTAGGATTTGTAAAACAAAACACTGTTTTTGTTGTTGTTCAGGTTTTTTGTTTTTTTTTAAAAACCCCTGTGGTCCCAAATTAGTCCTTTTGCATTTTTAATAGGTGAACATATCCAGTACCAAAAATCAAATTTTTGTGAGCATCAAATCGCCTTTAAATTTGTAAATTGTACAAAGGTTTTGTGAAACCTTTTACAAACTGCAGTAAGTGTCCTCTGAAGGTGCAGAACAAAGTGGTATATATTCAAAGGAGAATTAAATACTTTGAGAAGAAGAAAAAAAAACCAAAAACACCACCCCAAGAGATCTAAAAAAGTGCTTATGCCCATATACAATGAAAAACCTGAAAGCTAAAACTTGCATGGCATGTTAGGACAGAATCACGGACTTGCTACAGCTCACTTTTCTGTTGAAAGTGGGTGTGTCCCACCAGAAAGTCAGCAAATTATAGTCCTTACTCAGTGCTCAAGATTTCCCCCTTCCCCAAAGACACTGAAGATTCACAAAGCTGAGGGTTTTGGGTGGGCTCAGGCTTTATGAAAAAGCAGCAGCTTTTACAGGAAATAGGGGATCCCCAGGTCCTGGGAAAAGCAAGTGACATCTGAAGCCACTCTGATGTTATGTTTAAAACCCCTGTTGTTACAGGGAAATCTATGCTCTGCTACAAATGAATTCTGACTCCACTTAGTCTATGGGCTTTGGTCACAGATTTCAAAGGAGGCCAGGATCTTTCTTTCAGGTTTGAAAGGCAGAAACCCAGCTCCCCTTCCTCCAGTCAACACAAAAAGTGAGAAAAAAACCACGTTTGCTATTTTTTTCCCCTTTCAGCAGCTTTCATCAAGTACCTGACTGCCTGGAGTCATTGCTGTATTATTTCTAAGGCTCACTTCCAGCTTACTTGTGTATAGCACAGACAGGCCTCCATTTCTAAATGGGAACTGTCTGCCAACATACCCCAGGAAACAGGACACTGAATTACAGACTAATAGTCCTACAGGTAGACAGCATCTGATCAGTAGACTATGTAATTTGAGGACAGCAGCACAGGGGATAACAACTATGGTGCAGTAGCTGTTGGGTTTTGTTCATTTTCCTCTGGTAGAAAATGCATTTTGAGATGATTTTGTTCTTCTTTCAGCCTCTCTGAGAGGTGTGTCATTCTTCACAAAGGTGTTATCAGACTTTTAGGACTCTCCTTGGAACTCCTACTGCCAGTGGCTTGTTTCCCATTTCTGAAACTGAAAGCAAGTAAAAGACTGAGAACATTTTCCAGGGTGTCATCGGACACTTTCCTATAAGCACCACTACAGTAACCATGTTACACTGCTAATATAAACATTAGATGAAATACAATGCCCTGTACAGTGTGCCTTGCTGGATGGCAGCAGCAGTGCAGCAAACAACGCTTGAAACTTGAACATCATTCAGCAACTATAACTCAGTTACTTCAGGCTGTGGATGCAAGAAGCCTCTGAGGGGAATCTGGTTTGACTCTAGGATTTCTAGCTACAGTTTGTCAACTGCAAAGCTGAAAAGCCACAGGTGAGACGTGTAAGATGTCCCTAATTGTGATAAAGAGCAACATGTCCTTTCTCAAGGAACCTGGCCTAGGAATTTTTCTTATTTTGAAAGCATAATGACATCTCCTTATACTGACCAGGAATTAGATGCAGGGAATTCTAGATTTTCAAACTGTTATGCTTACAGGGGCAAATTCTGTTCCAATACCAGTCTCACTGAGCTGAATAGTGGCTATACAGCTGCTCTTTGGTTAATTCAATTTCCCTCCAATGCTCTAAGAATTTTTCTCACACTGTTGAGGATGTGCATAGATCTGAGTGGAAATGTTTGCTTGGGGTATCCTAAATAGCAATGTTGGTGGGACAAGAGAACTGTCATTGCTTACAGCTAAATCATATAAACCAGAGGAAAATCTGTCCTGGCCTGTCTCTGGCTGCCCAGAAAGAGGCCGGAATGTTGAAATCCTGCATTTAATTTAGGATAATATCTAAAGAACTTACACTGGAAGAATGAAGGGTCTCATAATGCATATAATCCTACTAAATGTTTAATTTAGAATAGTACCTAAAGAAATTACACTAGAAGAATGAAGGATATGCATATAATCCTACTAAATAAATAGTTTAAAGGAATAGTTTAAATAAAGAGTTAAGGAGACTAAATGATATAATAGGATGGAAAGTGTCTAGAGATCTGAAGCAACAGCCTCAAGGTGCTATGAAGGTCAGCCTTGCTTTTCCAGCACACATCAGCTCTCAGGTTTAGACATTCTGGTGAAATTTTATGATGTCATGATCTGTCCAATTAATAACCCAAAAGAAAACAATCTGAAGTGCACTTTGAAAGCTTTGAAGTTTTGCAGTGGATCTGAAGAAACATGTTTCCTGATTGTGAAAAGGGACTGTGTTCTGAATTCCTGTGAAGCATGGGGATGAAAGAAAGCTGCCTTACCATTTCACCTTCAGCATCTGCTCAAAGCTCTCGGGCAGTGGATTGCCATAGCTCTCTGGGAGAAACAGGGTAAGGATCCCAATCAGCACAGTCAGGCTTCCCATCAAGATATATGGTAGGAATCTGTCATAGGCACCTGGCAGAACACAGAACATTCCAACAGTAATAATGTCCACAATTGACAAACCCACATGTAAAGTTTATATTCCAGACATAGCTATAATACAGAATTTTTTTTTGAATAATTAGCTGAAAGATTCATCAATATCAAAGGTGAATCCAAAGCTGAATTACATCTATTGCCTGCCAGCAGTCAAAGGGACTTTTCAATTTTAAAGCTTTGACATATGCTCTTGGATGGCCACACCTACCATAATTTCATGCCACCCCCCACATTTGTGTACCAACTAAAAGTTTGGGTACTTTTTTTTGTTTGTTTGTTTGGGTTGTTTGGTTTTTTTTAATATATTTTCCAACTGGAATAATCAACATCTTTGCAAGGCAATAGCTCTGCTGGAGCCTTCAGTACCACACTGCCATCAAGTACCAAATCCTCTGTTAAATAATACAATATGAGGGAATAAAATTTCTTGTAAGCAATGAAGCACTCATCACTGCCTAAGGTCAAGTATCCTGTTGGGCTGATGCAAAAGGGAAGAGACTAAATCAGCTGAACAGGTCAGTTACAGACCAACAGCTCATTAATGGGGAAATGCTTTCATGCATTCCTTACTGCAAAGGGAGAGAACATCAGGCTTCCCAGGACACACATGAGGCTCTGACCTTAGTCTACTCAGAAAATTATTTTGAACTTGAAAGCAGCAGCCTCTGCCAGCAGCCTCAAGCTGGCACTACAACTGTTTAGGCAGGATGCAAGATCTTCAAGTCACAACAGCACAGCAATGAAAGTCTTTCAGAAAAGGGACTAGCTAAGAGTTAAATTATTGATGATAGAGCAAGTACCAAAGTGGAATTCACAGCTTTATTTTATAGCTGGGATAGAGCAATATGCTTTATAATGTATGGAATAAAGTCAGATTAAAGAGAGGACCTCTGGATATGTCTCCCAGAGCTGAAGTGATCTGATCTCCTCTGTGTTTTTGAGCTGGATGAACTGCAAGGTCCTAATTTAGCTGTAGCAAATAGTAGCAGCTGACAAATTTCTCCCTAAACCTCTTAGGGTTTAAGAAACTATTATGATGTCTGGAACAAGATTTCTTAAAGACTGAGTCCATGGATACCTGGGAGAAAAAAAACCCACAAACCCACAAAAACAATCAGTAAAAATGTTATTTTGTCTACATTTCTCTCTTAGTGCTGCAATGGAGACTGAAGACCTTAAGGAGAGTCACAGTACTGCTGACCCTTTTACTCTACATTTGCACTGTACAAGTATGAAACTACAACAAGGTATTTCCATCATTTGTGGCACAGTGTGGTCCAGTCACACTGGAATGCAGAGGAGCATTAACATAACTAACACTGATTAGTTACAGATAGTCATGTCCTCTCCACTATGCTGGAAGGGAGAATCAGCACTAACTCCTCAGCAGTACACCAGCAATGGTCTGTCAGAGCCAGCAAAGTCATGTTCATGCTGTATCAAAGATCTCAGCAGGAAGCAAGACTTGTTAGGGGCAGAGGGAGTTGACATGAGTCCAGTGATGGCAGAAGGAAATAAATCATGTGTGATTGAAATAAAGAGGAGATTGAGCACTCCAAACTGAACAGTAGGTATCCACAGATACTTTCACCCTTAGTCCCCTAACCTCTATCACTCTTTCCTGTCTGCAACATGAGGAATATTTTTATGCATTAAACAAAAAAAAAACAAAAAACAAAACAAACAAAAAAATATTCATCGGTTAATATATGTCCATCAGTCAGAATGTGATGGCATTGAATGTCAAAAAAGCCTATGAGGAAATCAATAATTCTGCTTACAGAAATACTAAGCAATAAGAAAAAGCAAAATTAATTAATGTTGAGGTGACTGGCTTAGAAACTAAAAAAAAAAAATTTAAAAAATCTCTTCAAGTAAACACACCTTCATGCTACTTAACCTGTATGTTTTCCATTGTTACTTTAGAAAGCACAAATCCTGGGAATGTTTCGATTCCCACCTGAATTATCTCCCAACATACCCATCTCAGGATGCACAGGGACAGTACCATGCAATGAATTTCCTACTGCTACCTTTCCTTACTTGCAAGACCACACCTTGCCACACTCTCCTGGGAAATTAACTAACTGGCATCCCAAGATGTGATTATCATTTCAGCCACTCTGCTTACACAATTTTTAAATGTCATCATTGTATTGGACCAGCTCTTACTCTCTTCAGTGATACATGAATGGTACCTAAAGGAATGAAGTGCCTGATCCTTCTGTGAAGCCCAGGACACTCCACTTAATTTCTACCATATGTGACAGTGAACTCACACCCAAGCTGAGAGAAGGAACTGAAAAGACAACAAGTGAAGGTACTTAAAGCTGAGTCTGCACTGCAGAAGCTCAGACAACTTCTCTGGGCAGTTCTGTGGTGCAAGGCATGAAAAATGATATCTCACCCAGGTAAACAAAGTAAGGAGCAATGATGCTGCCCAGCCTGGAAGCCGTGGAAGTCGCTCCGACTGCCATGTTTCGCACTAGTGTTGGGTACAACTCCACATTGTAGACATAGAGCATTGAAAATGCAGCTGTGATGCCAAACTTCCCAAGCATCACCAGTCCAACAGAGAGGATGTTAAGTTCTGGAGTAGAAAAAACAAAATCAAGGTGAATAAACAATACCCTGTGCTTATTACTTGTATTACTTTTGCACCCAAAAGACTGTATTGCTGCATTTTTTCCAAAAGGTCATGATGTTGGCACTTTAGGTTTTTTTAGTTATACAAAGTATTAATCCCACCCCTAGATGACTCCAAACTCCCCACTAATCATAATGTAGATGCTCAAGTTATTTTGTATTTTTCAGACTTTGGTTGTCTTCAAGTAAAACAGCATTCTTGAAATGGAACAAAATTCTGGATTACACAGCAATAAACTACAAGCTTGAACCCTCTCCTTTTTTACAAAATCCTGTAGAGATTTACACACAGTGGAATCTGGGTGCAGGTTTTGTAGTCTGGAAGCACAATCAGATAAATCACAGAACAGTTTTGGGTTTCATTTTAGAAGCTGCTTCCCCCTGAACTATATAAAGGTCAGTAATTTGACACAATAAATGACAGTTGAGTGTGACTCAGCATATACAAATGAAAAAAAAAAAAACAAAAACCTAAGCCTACAAGGGATCAGCATAACCTTGACTTCAAATTCTAAATTTGATCCTGGTTTCCATTAATTTTGCAGAACTATTACATAGTACCATATTTTGAATGTTTCATATACTTAAGTCCCATATGTAATTTTGTACCTGCAGGAACCAACTGAATGAAGAGGACAACACTTCCCCCTAAAAAGAAGGTGCCAGATAGGGAGTAGCGCCGTGGGAAGAAGCGGAGGAGAAGCCAGGCGATCACATAAGCTGGAACTTCAATAACAGCCGAGAGGAAACAGTTGACATAGGCATCTCCATGCCAGTCTGGAGTGCTGAGGGACAGGCCAAAGTAACCAACTGATGTGAAAAACCTGAGAAAAGCAATAAAACCAAATTATTCCAGAAACAGCAGTCTCTGAACGCCTCCAGCGTTGCCTCAGATGTTGTTACAAAAACAGGATATCACAAAGCACCACCACAGGCATTGTGGCTTAAAAAAGTCTCAGTGGCAACCCCCTCTTTCTAATTCTGTCATCCCATCCAGTGAGCATATCCACAGCAGCTTGAAGACACCTCAGATTTCTCTGTCCTTCCTGCATACACTACACCAAGTAAAAAGCTTTGTGGCAGCTGTTCACAAAGGCTTTTCACTGCAATGGACTCAACGACACAATGAAACTCCTGCAAGCTTCCCAAGCCAACTACATTCCTACTTGTAGCTGGTGTCAGGATCTCCCACCCTCAGCAGTTCTGTTGTACTTTATTTAATCTTCACAGAGAGCTGGATGTTCAGGTTTCAAATCTCAGGAGTGCCTTACCAAATGTGCTAGCCAGTTCCTTTCTGCCGGGGGGAATATGGACAGAAAAGAGTTCTGGTTTGTCTATATGGCATTATTGTGTCCTCATTTCTTGTGGCTGCCCCAGGCAAGGACCAGGATCTCACTGAGATGGGCACAGTATAGAAACAGAACAGAAATGCTGGCCATGGGTCTGGCTCTTGTTATGTTACTGAGTTGCTGCCTTTGCTTCAAGAAGAACATTTCTCTTCAAATAGAGATTGCAGAGATGGGACCATTAAAAAAAAAACAACAACCAAACTTATGTCAAAATACACAAGGTGTTACATATAATTTTCTAAGTATTTTACATCTGAGTCAAGGCTACTGTCTCTATATTCTTGTGTATTAATGCAGTGTGGGTGTGAGGACACTGAGGGCCATGTACCAGCCAAGGACCACTGCAGCACGGCTCCGAGGCTCAGGCTTATTATCTAAGCCCGTGGCATGTGCCCTTAAATCAGAAACTGTTCTATTGCCTGGGTACTTTAGGAATACACATTTCCTTACCACAAAAGTAATGACATAATAGTAATAGTTGCAATGTTTCGGGTTCGAAATAGGTCCAGAAGGATAGCCTTCTGCTGCTGCTGAGGCTTCGAATCCTGCATCTGAAGGAAAAAGGAAAACAAAACCAAAAAAATTCCCACACACCTAAGAGTATAACAACCTCTGCTACCCAAAATCTGGGCAGTTACGAAGTTACAACTACCAGGGGATAACTGGCCAGCCCAAGGGCCACTTGTGCACCAGGAAGCACAGTCCTTAGGTGGAGCTTGTCTCTGTACCCAGCTGCACTCATGGGAGCTTCCACTGCACCACGATGATTAATTAGAAAGGATTATCCGCTGACCAGACAGACGAGTTCACATTCCTCAAGGATCTCACACAGTACTTCCAGAAGTAACCTCATTACCAGAGGCATTTTTCTGTCCATTCTGTGCACTGTCCATTCAACTCTTAAATCTTCGTAAGTGATGTGAAATGAATGTAGGAATTCACCCAGTTTTCCTGCCTGCCAGCACCCTGACAGGGAGAAGAACAGATGAGATTGGTGAGGTGGCCAGGGCACATAATAGAAGTATCCACCACTTCAGACTGGAGATGAAGGGTCTATTTTGAGCTTGAGGCAGGAATCTTCTGAGTGGTATTAGGGTGCCTTTCTGCCTGCACACTTTGCTCTTGCTAGGGCAAAGCCAGAACCTGTGGCCAGGCTTCCCTCAGGCCCAAAGGATAAACCACCCTGCTTTTCCCTATAGGACTATCCAGGAGATACTCTTTCCTAGAACAGATTATGGTTTCCAATCAGTCTTTCTATTAATGTTAATTATCTTCCAATGTAAGACTTAGCATGCAGACATCATCCTCAGGCTTTTTTGCACGGACACTTTGGCACACAAAATTTCCATGAAGCAGGTGAGTGTCTCCTTGTTTTAACAAAATATGCAGGAATGATAAAATGCTGCAATCCAAAAAACTCATCCTCAGTTTGAAAGACATCTGAGGCCTGATCTGTGAAGTAAGGGAAGTGCTTTTCCATGGTTGGTGTAGAATGAGCTTCCCATAATTGGAGCATGCACTTCAATTTACATTAAAACTTCCACTTGGGTAAGAGATCTTCAACCAATACATAAGTGTGACAGCCAAGTGATGGATCCTGCCCAGGGGAGGGGTAACTCGCAGCATCTTTGTCTTGCAGACACTGCAGAGGAGCACAGGGTGCTTTGCTTTCTTCTCTATCAGAAACACAGACACAAAACACAGGCGGCAGTACAAGGCAGTAACTTGTAAGGCAGTAGAGGAAGATCCGACCTACAGACACAAGGTCATTGCTGACACAAGTCCGGAGGTGTCTTTGCACAAGAAAAATGTGCCTCTTTGTGAGGAGGTCCGGTGAGGGCAGAGCCAGTAGAGGGCGAGATGAGCACAGGAACCATCCCGCTGTGTCTGTGCTGCTCCCTGGCTTGCTGGGCTGCCAGGTTTGCACTAGACTTCTTTCTTTTAACCAACAGATATGAAATACAGAAAAAACCCACAGTTTTGAAGAAGAGCTTGATGTTCTTCACTGTCTTCACTCACATCGTGGTTTTCAAGTCCCCTTGTAACACTCGGGTGCTTTTGCTGGTTTGTGGAACCTGAAGAGTCCCTCAGGCTCCACACAGCCCCAGCTCATATGGGTGCTTATTTAGGGTTCCCCACACAGCCCCCCTGCAAAGGGCTGTTGCTAAACTGCAAACCGCTGGTAATGCATGAAACTGAAACGGGCACAAACACATTTTACTTGGGTCTTTGCAGTGCCCAAAGGATGAAGCAATCTGGGTCACCCTTGCTTTGAAAACCACAATAAACCACTGCTGAGGAAGAGAATTTTACTGTGAAAAGCAAACAGATAAAACCTCCCTCTGTGTTCTCACTTTGATCTCAGTAACCCAGCACTTACCGCAGGCCAACAGTCACTGCCAGCCCAAGAGCTGCTGCTGCAAACTAGTTCTTTGCTGGCATTTCCCAACAAGTCAACCAGCCAAATGGGGAAGTGCTAGCGAGGTGAAGTACCAGGATGTGTGGAACATACCTCTGCAGTATCGAAAACCACGGTTGGGGCTGGAATGCCATTTATTTTTGCAGCCTTTTGGATAATAGCTTCTGCCTCTTTATATCTTCCCTGGGAGATCAGCCACCGAGGAGACTCAGGAATGATCCTGTAAGTTTCAGAATAAAAGACTCAATGTTTTCCCAAAAGCAACAAGTTATAAATAACATATTTATTGTGCCTATGAGTTACACTCAGTTCTCACAGATTGATTGCAGCGGGAGACAGCCAGCACAGAAGCATGTAGGCAATGTAATTCAAACATATGGGACCTATTCTCATGCTAAAGTAGATACTTTGTCCTCAGTGGTTGTTTTCTAAGGAATAATTGATGTCCACCAGGTGTCACCAGACAGACAGAAAGGATGGGGGTAGCTTAGCCAGTGTGAATAAAAAAAATTCTCAGGAAACTGCACACAATGTAGAAATGCTTTAAATATGCACAGTGTGTATTTAAAGGTCTGTGTCATAGGAATCTTATATACAAATCTCACCATGTTACCACAGCTCTGAGGCAGATTCTCCCAGGCAGAGAGCAGGGGCAGTGTCCCCTTGCAGAGTTGATGACATTTTGTAATCAATTACAGGTACATGTTGAATGAATTAACACCAAATACAGGACAGAAAACTTTAGCTTTCCTTAACTAAATCCTTTGGCCTTAACAGATACTATCTTTCTCCCTTTAGCCAGCAGCACTTTTTCCTCTCCTTGGAGAAAAGCAGATCAGACACTCCTTTTCTGATGAAGCCTAAAGACTGACTCAAAGCCAGGCAAATAATTACAAACATCTGATCTGATCATTAATCTCTAATGGGACTTTCTGTAAGATGAACTGCCTCCACTGCTCTTCTTACTGGGAAAGCTGAGGCTCTTGAGACTGCAGAGATAATGAAGGAAACCTGGAGAATTTGGAAGGGAAAAGAGCAAGAATGGTACAGAGCAAAGGGATGTGCAAGCCACATGGCCCGTGGAAGCAGTGGGTCCACATGCCAGCATGCCAGCTAACACCAACCTGCCTTGGCACAGCTTTGCCAGTGCATCTACCCCCACACAGGCCCCAGACAAAGTGCCCACAGGAAGTTTTTGGCATTTTTAAGCTTAAGCTCTTAAAAGTTTTTTAAAAGGCCTGGGAATTCCCAGCCCATAAATTTCAAAGCAGGACTCTGAAGCCATGCCTTGGGGACAAATGTTCTGTGCCTCACAGTGTGTCTTCTATAGCAGACATCTGAGAGGCTCCCAAAACCAGCCTCTCCAGAAAACAGCTGCTTGGTGCAGAGGGAAATGCTGCTGTGATGGAGTTTGAAATACTTCAAGTGAAATAAGCAAACTTACCCTTAAACAGAATCAGACTGTCTTTAAAATCCAATGAGAGCAGAAGTGGAGCTGAAAACCATTTTAAAGGTTTGGTTTGAAGTCTAATTTAAAAAAAAAAACCCAACTAACAAACCATCAGCAGATACTTGTAACAAGACTGGGACATTCAGGAGGTCTTTTAGACTATAGAAGAGTATGTTCAAATCACTTAACTGTTATAAAGATGCCAGTTGCTCACTCACAGATATAACTTTTTCAAGATATCAAAAAAAAAAAGGAGTTCCCTGAATAATATGAAAGAACTCTTCCTGTTATGAATTATCTTTATTTTAAGAGTGTGAGTGATGCCTTGCTTTTCCTCTCCTATTTTCAAACACTTGTCCCTTCAGAAAAGAGCAGATGCCCAAGGCAGCAACCCAACAGGGCTATCTGCCCTTCTTCTGTCCAGTGCTTCTGTCCAGCTAAAAAGAGCAGGGCTTCAAGTATACAGACAGCATCTCTAGGCAGTAGCCGACTTAAGATTGGCAAGAAAAACCCAAACAAAAAATGTGCCCTCAAGGCAAAGCCTTCTCACACGGTGAACAGAAGAGTGTCCCTCCTCCCTGACCCTCTGCCATTACCCAGCACCCAGCACAGAGAGCATCAGGCGGGAGGGGAGGTGGGAAGGGTGGCCTTGGCATGGACTCACCACCAGAGTGGGATGCAGAACAGCCCCGGGACAGTGAGCGCCAGCAGCAGCATCCGCCAGTCTCTGATGAAGTAAGCAAACAGTGGCAGCAACATGTAGCCAATTGCAAAAAATATGCAAACTCCTAATGTAGAGAATAGAATACGAACTGATTTGCCAAGAATTTCTGTGCCTGTTTAAAACAAGGGAGGTTGGATTAGCATTTTAACTCTTTGTTTTCAAGCATAACTAAATACTTTATTGCATTTACAAACAACAAAAAAAAAAAAAGCTAAACAATCTTAGAATTGAGCAGCACAGCACAGACCCGCCTTTACAGAAAAGCTGCTGGGAGTATTTGGAACCTTCAGATAAAGAAGCTACTTCTGTTTGCTTTGATTAATGCACTGGCAGACACAGATATGGACAGGCAGACTTCCAGGAGCCTTCCCCACATGCTCACCTAGAACACATCCTGCTCTCTAACTTAACCCATCCAGATTTAACTGCTGAGCACTTCTGGAAGAACAAAGGTCTGAGCACAGCAGACTGACATGGGAGAGAATGATGTGAATTTACAGTGAGGTGAGGTGGAAACAAATTTCCCACCTATTTTTTGGAACAGAAGAAAGTTTGGAATGTTGGATCAGCACATCATGGGCTGAATTACAGAACCAGGGAAGATGCCATCCTCTAGTAATGTTACTATTCCAGTAGCCAGGCAGCAGTCAGGGAAAGCATCCTGCAGCCATTGCACCATGCAACAACCTAATATTGAGTAATAGAAGCTGAGACAGTTCTAAGCCTTCAACAGCACCTAAATTCTTTTACAATAAACCAGCCAGCCACTGCTTAATAGAATCCAGTGAAGCCCTCAGGTCCACCTCACTTCTCTTTGAGTTCTCAGCTCCCAGTCTACAGAGCTCTCCTTCACACTAGGAGCACTGCAAGGTCCATTAACTGCCAGAGTTTAATCTGGGCTCAATTAAAACACAAATGACACTAAGCAAACAGGAGAGCTACAAAGTGTGGAGAGTGTACTTGGGCTGTGTATCATGGCAAGAACTTCAACATTTATTATTGCAGAGAAGATGGGAAAAAATACCCAAGACTGGAAAACCCTATTTGACAGTTACATGAATTCTCATTTCAGAAACCTGGAGTAACTAAATAAAGTCACAGTAAAAAAAAACCTGAAAATAAGAATTTGCTGGCTAAAATGAGTGTGTGGGAATAAATGATACCATCTTCCTCTTGACTTGCTCTTCTTTAGAGGGACTTTCTTGGGAGAGGTCTGATACTTGAAACATTGGTTTTAGCCTGTTAAATGTTACATTATAGTTTTTGTCAGTTCAATGCCAGTATGAGATGAGGTCTCTCCTGCCTCTCCTCTTCCCTCATTCTCCAAGCCATGGAGCAACAGTTATTGGACAATACCAACATACCTTCTCAAACCTTAGTAGTGTTTTACAGTCCCAGAACCTGAACACAACAGTTTTAAGCACAGAGAACAACAGAGAACTAAAGCTAAGAGAAAAAATTCACAGCATGTGGTTGAAAAAACCCTAACATTGACTACAGCAGTTCACCAACAGCTCAGGAAGGAACTATTTCCATGAAGGTGGGCAATAGTGCAAAGGGCAGCATGAGCCTGGGTGGCTAAGGATGCTGAAACAGGGTCTGAGCTACACATGGGGAGGCAATAGGGGTTTGGATATTGAAAGTTTGAATGTCAAGAGAAACCTGCGCTGAACTTGGAAGAAACCACTGCACTTGGGGATGGAGGGTGCCAGGGCTGCAGCACAGCCAGGGTCAGTGGGACCTTTACAGGTGCTAGTGCCTCTGCTCCCCTCCAAAGCACAGGTCAGCCCTGCCTGCTCTTGGATGAAACAAGGGGAGCATTTCCAGCACATCCTGTAATCAGCATGGGCTTTCTTAAGGAGTTACTTTTCTTTTTATAGGTATATTCTCCTATTCAGTACCTCTATCATGTGCAGCTTCCTGGAAGCTCCTGGGTTTGCCTTGCCACAGGCAGAAGTCACAGTGCTTATGGGGACTTGCTGGCTATGGAGTGTAGGGTGGGGTGGACCACCCTCTCTAAGTACCTCCCTCCTTACCCACGATGGTCAGCTGACAGCTCACTCAAATGAGGAAGCTAAGGTCTAAGTTAGTTTAGATTAGTCCTGCCCTTAGAACCAGCATCAAGGCTGCTGGGGAATGGCCAGCACTGTTGGCAGGTGCCCCAGGAATCTGCCTCTCTTCTCCCTGGGAGCCAATGCTGCTGTGACAACTCTACAGAGGAGAGGGTGGCAGAAGAGACAACACAATGGGGCAGGGGCCAGCAAACAACAGCTAACCAATTAAACAAGCCTAATGATAACAGGGGAGACCCAGTCCCCTCTCCCAACAATAGGACCATTTGCCCAGTGGGATGTTCCTGGCTCTCCTTTCCAGCTTTGCTTCCACTGAGCACCAAGACAGCATCCCAATTCATATCCAGCTGTGCCCCACATTCCCAGGGGAGCTGGGAGCTAAATTTCTGCCTGATCAGAACCTGCACCTCTGTGCTACACAACACCCATGTGCTTCCACAAGGGTTTTCAGCTTTACCCAGTGCTGTACCTCCCAGTCTTCCCATGGCAGGCATTTGCTCCTGCTCCATCAGCTCCACACGAGAATTAAACTACCAGGACAGTGGCAACGGTGACAGCAATGGCAGGAGCAGTTACAATGATGATGACAACAAGGCATCTCCCTGCTGACAGCTTGACCTTAATCCTCCCTGCACCACAGGCAGCAGTGACTTGTCACTGGCTGGGGACACAATGCTATATCTTCTTAATAACACTGACTTCATATTATGCTCTTCTGAACTATTTTTTCCCCATCAAACCTCATGAGGTAGGAAAGACCAGCATTTACTAGTCATGTGCAGTTTTAATCTAGCTCACATTACAATCTACAAATTGTAATGCTGACACCAGGGGTTTAAAAATGACCATAAATATATATGTACACACTTTAAAGACAGTGCTTGCAAATCCCAGTTTCCCCCCTGAGACCTGCATTACTCATTGCCATAATTTGCCCATGAAGTTGCCTTTCCTGAAACCCCCATGTCCAGTGGGAGCCTCTGTGGGACCCCTTTTCCCATAGAGTCCCTTGCTCCCTGCAGGGTCCCTAGGCAGCAACTGTAGCCATGCAGCTGCTGTGTCTTCTTCCCTACACTCCCCATAGAAAAGAAAGCAAACCTTACCTTCCAAAATTTAGGACTTTATCACTGATCTCAACACTGAGAGCAATGACTTTATGGCTAATGGGGCTTTGGCAGCCACCCAGCTCCTCTGCTCTGGTCCCCCTGACACTCCCTGTGCCTGGAAATTGCTGGTTTGCTCCAAGGCTTTACACTCAGGTATGCACTGACCTCTCTGCAAAGGGTGCACAGGGAGGCAGAGATGAACACAAATGCCATCTCTATCTCAGACCTGCTGCTGCTAAACCCTGAACGCTGCCTTGAATGTCTTCTCCAAAGAGGAATGAAATGGATATTGATTTATACTCTTCCTGCTCTCTCCTTTTTTTTTTTTAAACCTACAGAAAGTACAGGATTGAACAGTTGCAGAGCAAAAGAAATTCATACTGGCCTAAAGTAGGAATTTTACCTAGTGAAGATTTACCACTGCCCAATTAAATGATCCAGGTTCAGAGGGGAAAAAGTAACATCATATTAAGCAAACATTTAATCTAATGCAAACATATTCATACCCAAAATGAAGGCCACCACGTAGTTAGAGATCTGTCCCATCCCCACAATGAGAAAGAGCACTGTGAACATCTCCCAGCTGGTGGAAAAGATCTGCAGGAAGCTGAAACCAGTCTGCACCGCCATTGTCAAAAAAAGGATATTCTTCCTGCCAAACCTTTGGTGAAGAAAAAGATTATTATTGAAACAGCATGTATTTGTGGTGGGGGCTATGTAAGAGGGTACAGGGGAGAACAAATATCCAATCCCAAGTGATGCATCTTAGCACAACCTGAAGTTCTGTTCATCCTAAAGAATTTGATTATTTTCATATCCACTAAAAAATATTAAAATTTCCAGGACCCATGAGACCAACAGAAAGAAAGGTTATGAGCAGAAACTTCAGAGAGCCACTAGACAGAGATTAAGAAGATTAGGCAATAAAATAGGGAGACACATGCAAACTGCAAGCTACACACATGAAAGTTAGGAAATGATGGGTTTTAGGCTACTGGCATCTATACTTTGCAACACCATTGTGCTTTGAATGTGCTAAATAGCTTTATCAACTGGTTTCAGTCTGAGTTGCCGAACATATTACACCCTTTCTCTCACCTGCTTCTCTGCATTAGGATTACATGCCACATTGTGCTGGAGAGGCAGGACAAGCTCACATACAGGTTTTCATACCTGTGGGCACAGATGCTGCATGGGCTGCATTGCCTGCTGCCTGCAGCAACCCTTCACTTGGGAAAGGCTTCTGGAGCAGTCATGGGGAAACTGCTTAGCTATAGGCTCAGACCATAACCCTTTACTGACAAAACCCCCAAATAATCCCCAAGGCAATGCAAGAAGGCACAAGGGGGGCTCTCAGTAGCTGTGCTGCCACAGGCAGCAGGGCACACACACTTCCTCAAATGCTCCCACTGGGCAAATGGCAGCACTAGGATTTAGTGATTATCTCATCTCCCTTTCAAACAGTAACACCAACTGACTTCTGCCTGGGGTAGGAGTCAGACGATTAAATTCAGATCACATGGAATTTAATGCTGAAGGCTTTTGGATTAAGACTTCCAATGAGTTTTGAAACCCCTCCACTAAGCACCCAGAGGAACACTGCTACCTTATGACAACTTCATTCCCAGACAGCAGTCAAAGGAGGATCACAGATCCCACCATGTGAGTATGGAGATGGGGCTGAGGGCTGTGTGGGGGGAATGTATATTCTGCGTGCAACATTTGTAAGGCCAAAACCTCAACACTGCTGAGACAATTACCAAATGCCTGTAATGTTTTTTTTTTGCATTTATATCTACTTAGTGAGATGCTATGACAATTGCTATAATTTTGAGGTTATCTTTTTTTCCTTCCTCTCATATGTCCTTACTCTATTTCCACCAAACCATCTCTCCTATGCAGAGATGCCATTCAAAGGGCAAGTTTCTATCTTGCAGCTCTGACAAGGGATTATCAGTTAATGTGCAACAAAACACAGCATCTTTTAAACTACTAAAAAGGCTGGATAAAGAAACAAATGGGAAGTGAGCTGTGAAACAAATGGGAAGTGAGTTGTGAAGGGAAACCCACTACATCATCCTGCAAAGCAGCCACATGGGCTCCTTGTGGAGATCAGTCTCTGGGCTCTGATGTGCCCAAGAGACAGAAATCCTTCACCTGGGGTAGACCACGATGGGATTTGTGAAGAAGCCAGGCCAGTTACCTAATTTTGATCAGAATTCAGAGTACTGGAGATTTCACTCTTTTGTCTCTCAAAAACAAATGCCCCAGGTCTGCCGTGCTGTGCCCATGGCATTACCTGTCTGAGAGCTGCCCCGAGATGAAGGAGCCGATGAGGACCCCCACAAAGAAGAGGGAGGTGGTCAGTGGGGCTTTCCAGTCGTCCTCACACACCAGGTTCCACTGCAAGAGAAAAGCCTGTGCTCAGATACAGCCACAATGCTGCACCCAGCCTTGTCCAGCACAGGGGCTGCTGGTTGGAGACACACACATTTCCCTGCAATGGAATTCTGTTTCCCCATACTGGCACAATTTTCTTGGTCAAGGTCACTGTTTGAACACTCTGCTTAAAGCACAGGAAAAAGAAGGGTAAGTGATTGCCTCCCCAGGCAGCTCTATGAGGCCAAAACAGCAGCAGCTGATACAGCCCCATTACCTCTGAAGGGGGTGAGCAGCCAGCAATGCCAAACCTGATGGGAGCCCGTGTGTGCAGCTCAGAGGCTGCCCTGGACCTGTTTCCAGTGCAATCCTCCCATCATGTACCCACCAGACCCCTGGACCTGGCTCCCCATGGTCCAGATATTTCCACCAGTGAACCAGAGCAATGGAGAAGGGTAAAGAACCACCCCAGCTAAGGACAACTTCCAGTTTACCTCTGCCAGCACAAAACCTGCTGCATCTCTGTAACTTCTGGGGCTGACAAAACACATGTAAGAAGATGCACAGAATGAAATCTCTTTTCTTGCACTGACATGTTACCAAATTCCATTCCACCCTATAACCTGCACCAATGACTTGCCACCCATCACTCACAGCCTCACGACTGCAGCTGGCTGGGGCTGCAGACTTAGGACAGGAGCCAGTGTGGAAAGTTCCACCTAAAACTACTCATAATCTCAGACAAGGTTTACAAAAATTTAAATGGAATCATGAGCCTCTGTGCACCGCTCTGCCAAGGTTTGTTCCCTTTCTGATGACTAATCTCCTGGCTAAGGCCAGGAGTACTTAGGGAGAGGCTTCAAACATGTCATTCTCAGATCAGATAATTCTACCACAATGGTAAGCTAGTTAGATCACAGATTAAAGTATGGCATAATTTTAATAATTAGCTATGCTAGCGAGGTCATCGCCCGCACAGCAGTCACCCTCTGCTCAGAGAATGGATGGGCCAGGCACAGGCAAAGGCTTGGTGATGGAGCAGAAACCTGCCATCAGAGCTGCTCAGACTCCTCACCCAGCTGCAGGCAACAAGGAGCAACTCTAGTGTTACAGAGACACTCAGGTGCTGTCTGATGGCACCACAAGCCCTGCCAAAAACAAAACACTAGTGGATTGGTGGATGAGTTTCACTGCTGCTGCAGAACAGGCAGGCAAACTCCAAAACATGCAGGAAGGTGGTGTGGTTTGATGCAGTTTGCTTTGGACTGTAATTTAGGAAAGAGATGCAATTAATGCCTATTTTCAGACAAAACAGAAGTATGCTGCCAACAGAGGGGAGTCAAGTACTTCTGCCCTTTGCCCAGCCTGCAAAGTAACACCAGCTATACAACAAAAAAAGTTGAGGTTAAAAACACAGCCCATGCCTCTTCCCGAGGAACACACATCTTCAGTGCAGGAACAAGGAGACTTGTGGACTAAAATGTGCCTCCAAGACTTAAATCTGATTAAGATTTTAAAAGAACCCCTCTGGGAGAATTTTCTATAAGGTATTTTCTTGTCCCTGCTGGGAAGGGAGAGGTGGTGAAGTGTGGGCCTGTCTGGGCACACATCTGCACTTCTCTGCACATGTTTTGAGAAGGTGGAGGTTAGCATGTGGGTCAGTGGGGCTCTGGAACGTTCAAGGATGCTAGTTGTGAAAAACAGATGAAGGAATCTGGTTCACCTGTGAAAGAAAACAGATTTCTGTGAAGAAGGTCAGTAGAAATCAAGTCCAATATTTACACCAAACAAAATTCATCTACAAAAACCATGGCATTCAAAGTACACTGCAGTGGTCTTTACCACATCCTGCTGTGCCTTCCCTTCCCCACGCTGGAAAACTGTTGACCAACAGCATGGCAGAATGTGCAGCTCATCCAAACTATTGCAATTATCTGGGTGCTGAGCACCCTGCTCTGGGGCCACTAGCACAGCACCTGCTCCTGGACCTTCAGACTTGAGTTGCTCGAGGTTAAGGATCAGTGTTTTCAAAATGTCTCCATGGTGCAAAAGGCACTTTGGCTGTAAGATAAACCCAGGTAAATAATAACTTGCCCATGAAACTGCATTATCTCCTTGGTGCCAAATGTCTCCTATCCACATGTTCACTTCATTTTCTCCCACAACATACTGCACACCCAGCAAAAATTCACTGGGTGAGTTTTTGAGTTTGGGTGAATCTGAAAGAACTTGACCTGTTCTCACAGGGTCAAGTCTTTCATATTTGGGGGATGTGTAAACAGCATCAGCATACAGCAGCTGGCTCTCCAAAGAGGGGTTACTGTTTACAGGAACTCACTGCATTTGAGCAGAAAACACAAAAACATATCAAATCCATCTGACTTTAAGTATACCTGAAGCTGCTGAGTGAACAATCCACCTATTTTAGCTCAAATATCACATGGTACCTAAACAATACATCCCTACTCTACAGCTACACCTCATCTCCAAAATTCCAGCCTCCCATCCCCTCTGACTGAGGCTCATGCCATGGTCCTGCACAAGGATCAACCACATATCAACATGGTAAGGCTTCACTAGTGCTTCAGTGTAGAGGGAAAAGTGAAATGCAGCTTGTTTGACCCCTTCCTCAGAGGCTACATCCATCACAGACAGCACCAAGCACACCACGGCCACAGGAGCTACAGCCCAGCCACAGCTGGACTGCCTACAGCTAGGACTTCCAAACTCTCTCTACTGGGCTAATTATACATTAACCAGAAAATAAGTAACTCTGTAATGTCCCTGGCAAAGCAGACTGGGGAACAAAGTTCATGTAAGATCCCAAGCAAAGCCTCTGAATGCTAGGAATAGGAGCTGCTCATGAGCACTGTTACTGAATCACTTTATTCCCATCAAATCCCTACAACCCTTTCCAACAAGCTCCCAGCTACTGGAAGAGCCAATTCTGCTAGGTGGTGCTAGTAGGAACACTATAGATGGATGAGCTTTCTGAAACACTGACATTTCTGGAGAAGATGCCCTGATTACCCAAAGCATCCCCCCTGCCAATTAGAAATCACTAATTAACATCCTGGGTACAACCCATTCACATCAGAGGAGAAAACACTAGTGGAGCCTTGTGTAAATGGGTGGGGCTGCAAACCAGGGAAAATCTGAACTTGTTTCCAAGAATAAAGCTGATGATGAATAACTCAAGAAGTGTTAATTATTCACAGATGGCCCCATCGTGCTCCCTGTGAACCAGGTCCAGCAATGAGATCAGGTCTGCTCGGTGCACAAGTGACAAGCACAAGCACCTCTATGCCTGAGCACAGGGTGGGCTTCCAGGGCTGGGCAGGGCTGCTCTCCACTGATGGAAAAAGCCAGAACAGAACAGAACAGAAAAGACCTTCAGATACCTTCAAACTATGGCAATTCCTGTCCAGTCTCTTCCCTCTGCCAGTCCCAAAAGCTTCTGGTTTCTGCCTCCACTAACATCAGTGCCAGGGCTGGGACAGGGACTGAGCAGGATGACACAGGTGACAGACCAGTAGCCCCAGCAGAGCCTCTGGCACTCACCCTGCCCTTTGCAGGGGCCTCAAAGTGGTGTCTGGACATGCCATGCCCCAGTGGGGGAGAGCAGCTCAGTGTGTCCCCAGGGAGCAGTGCTGGGTGCCAGCCTGGCTCAGGAGACCAACTGGATCCTAATGCCTACTCCTAAGGGCAAAATCAGTGCTTGTCCTTGAGCCTCTAATTCATGTTTGATCTGAGCATCATTATCTGGAAATAAAAGAAAAGTAGATTAAGTTCCAGAAAAGAATACCAGTGTAACAGCCCCCATGAGCCTGCCAATAGGAAAAGGAAACCCTGCAGCCCCTTCATCTTAGCGAAGGGATCACTCTTGACCCCACAATGATTCACATTTCCACTTGCTCACCATTGCACTTACAGCCCCTTTCTTACATCACCCTGGCCCAAAGATCACCTGTGCACACATTCACTTTTCCCCATCATCTCCATTTTAAGACCATGAAAATGACTCAGTCTGGGATTCTGTTCCCAGTATTTAGCATGTCCTCACAGACCAAGCAACACAGGTGCTGAGCTGGCATCTTCCACTTCCCTTCAAGCAGCACTAATAACAGGATTTAATGTGACTGAACGAATCAAGTGAGGTCTCCAGCACTTAATCCTGTACCATCAAGTTCTGTTCTTCAACTGAGTTCTTGAACTGAAGCTGTTTCTTCACTAAGCTCTTCTGATGGCATGTCCTGGCTTGTCTTTCCTAATACAGAGAAAAATGTTGGGTACAAAAATAAGCATCTCAAATTTGTCTAAACTGCCTCTATCCAGCATTTAATCAGTGCCTGTTTTCCTTGTTTTGAAACCAAATTCTGATTTTTTTCTAAATGTCCATGACAATTTTGAAACAAAACAAGTAACCTTCTTTTCCATCTGGCTTACAGATGGGAACCTGGCACTTGGTTTCCATCTCTGAATGTACTATTGCCTCTCTGGCACGCCCCAGGCCCCGTGGCAAACCCCACTGCTATGTCCCATCTGAATCCTGCACAGAATGCTTGTTTGGCATCTGCCAACATAAATTATTTACTGTTCCTTAAGAAGGATCACATTTCTCCCCCTTTTGCTTCATTTACTGCCTCTCCCAGAACAAAACAGAAATTATAATCAGAAATTACAAAACAGAAAATTGACTCCAAAACAGAAATTACACCAGGATGAACTGGCCTCTGTCTGGCAGCGAGAGTGGCATTGTCTGTGCCAGTGGTGGTCACCAGGCACCTGCCATGCAGCTGTGCCAGCCTGTGGGTTATGAGGGCAGCAGCCAGGCTCCTGCTTCAGTTCACCCATGGCCAGGAGCAGGGCAAGCTTCCCATGAACCCCTGCCTAGATTTGATATTATGAGGGATCTCCAGCACCTGGGTACGAGTGCCAGGACAAATAGGAAGAGTCACGTGTGCCAGCGACTTCCCTTTGAACAGGTGACAGGAGGCTGACAGCTCCTGCCCACACCCTGCCTGCCTGCATGTGGCTGAGCTGTGTCTGCACACTCCCAGCACAGACCCTCCTCCTGTGTCCTCAGGGCACAGACTCCTTGCCTCATCATCAAAACCTTTCCTGGCTGTGCCATCCCTCGATGTTTTTTGGTGGCAGATGCTGCTGCTGAGTCACAGGGACTCGTGAGGCTCCACACCCATTCCCTCTCACGCACGCCGAGCCAGCAGTGCATGGGGACGGTGGCCCTTGGCTGCCCGGGGCACGCGCGGCTGCAGGACCACGGAGCCTGCCAGTCGCCATTGCCTGGCATGAGGGTGAGCCTGGTATTCCCTAAAACCCTTACATAACGAAGAACAGCACCACCACTCCTGCAGTTTCAGAGGAATCATTTTCCTTCTCTAACGGAGCTCCACGCTCCGTGGCAGCCCTACAGAATAGCACGTTCCTGCCACCGCATCACGGCACGGCCAGAAGACCCAAACGAGTGCTGACATCGCCGGCACCGCTGATGCTCCCACACGACAAAGCTCTGTACAAATGATGCCACTGCAAACCAAGCGGACAGCCTGGCTGCAGCCAGGTCAGGTTCCCGCAGGACTGACCACGGCACCTGCCTCCCACCAACTGCAGCGCTGACGGCCAAGGGAGCCACTGGCATTCCAGGGAGCGAGGCCAACGAGGGTCCGCTCTGCTCTAGCCCCAGACAGGCTGGGTGAGTGTTTACCTGAACGTGTCCATGTCCCCATGCAACGCTACACTGAGGACAAGCAATTCCGTTACACAGAAAATTTACCGGAATGGTCAGCGTGTGGCAGGAGGAAACCACCGGGCTTCAATTTTCAGCCTCTGACTCCCCCTCCACACAAACCTGTCTTGGAGTAAAACAGCCTGGAAAACACAGATGGAACGGGGAGGGCGCGCGGCTCCTTCGTCAGCCTTTACCTCTCGCATCCCTCCCGCTCCTCGCAGCATCGTGCCCACCCGGACCCCTTCCCACTGGCACTTCACCCCATGGTTCCTGCTCCCTGTTCGCCCTTCCCCAGACAGAATGACAGCCCCGGCCCCGGCACGGCCCGGGGTAGGGGTGTCACCGCTCCCGCGCACCTCGGTGACGATGGTGGAGTGATAGACATCGCGGCTGTACTCCCAGCCGTCCAGGCACGGCTCCTGCTCCAGCGCCTCCAGCTCCACGTCGGAGCCGGGTCGCAGCCCCAGCGCCGAGAAGTTGGCGAGCGCGGCCAGGCGGTAGCGGCGGCAGCGGCTCGGCGCCTCCTGCCCGCCCCGCAGCTCCAGCGGGATGCTGGCGTTGCGCCACTCGCCGCTCAGGTTGGCCCCGCGGGGCACGACGCACCGGTGCTCGGGCGTGCCGGCCAGAAACACGACCGACATCCCATTGAAGCCATTGGGAATGATGCTGGCGCTGAGCAGAAAGAAGACGAGGCGCTGGAAGCGTCCCCATTCGCCCAGGAAGGCGGTGGCCTCATCGTAGTCACGCATGACGAGCGCGGAGCTCCGGGGGTCTCCCGCGGAGCCGCGCGTTCCGCGGTCGCGGTGCGGGCGGCTCCGCCCCCGCCCGGCCCGGCCCCCGCGGGGCGGCGCGTCCCGGCCCGGCGGTCCCGGCCGGAGGGGACCGGGGGACACTGCGCCAGCCCCGGGCTCTGCCCACCCCGCCTCCCCGCGGCATCCCTGGGGCCTGCCCCCGGGCACCGCTGCTGCTCCGCCGCCGGCCCCGGCGCTTTCCTTAGGAGGCGTGTCCCGTTTTTTTCCATTTATTTTCCTAGGCAGCCGCAGCCGGAGCGGAGCGGGTGGTGGCGGGATCGGCGGGGCGGGACCGGGCGGCTGCCTGGCAGCAGCTGCCGGTGCGAGATCAGCGCCTGGTGGGAGCGCGGCAATGGCTTCGCCGCCCCCAGCCTTCCCCGAGCCCTGAATTCCTCCCTTCGGGGACCCAAAGCAGGCTGTCCTCTGTATTGCTGCTGCAAGATGGAGGCACAGCATCACACCGTTCCCGGTCATCACGAGAATAGTTAAAGGACAGGGAACGGGAACAGCGAGCCATCAGCTGGGAGCTGGCGGGGCTGCCAGCGCCGGCGTGCTCTCTCCCTGGATCACCCCATGAAGAGTAGCGACGTCAGTAATGGGAGCCCTGGTACACACTAGCACAGAGGAAAACCAGGGCCAGACACAGCTTTACGAGTCAAACGTTCTCACAGCCCCTGAAATCCCGTCCATAATACAGCCCAGTGTTTTTTCCCAGCAGCGTTTACTCTGGGCAACAGACAAGGTCAGCAGTGTCTGCTCAAGGAGCCTGTAGCAGCTCTGGCCTGGAGAGAGGAGCTTTTTATATTCCCACCTCCTATCCATTTACTATTCGTGCTCTACACGTGACTGGCTTTGCCCACAGTCGGATACGTGGACAGCTTTCAAAGTCATTTCAGAAATCTGAACAACGCTGTCATCTGAAATAACTAAGGGAGCACTCAGAAACCCAGTGGTGTCTAAAACAAGCACAGTGCTTGCCCTGCTCTCTGAAGGTGTGAGCAGGGTGCCTGTATCAGACGAGGATGCCCACGCCGGCGGTGTGCTAGGGCAAGCTGGAAAGCATCGCTCCAGCAGAGATCACAGAGGGAGACGTGGGAATGCGGGAAGGAAGCACAGAGTGGGAGCGATGGCTCGGCGGTGCTTGGGGAGTAGAGGCATATGGCAACATTTATCTGGCCAGGCAGCGATCTGCTGCTGCTTCGGATGTGGGATGAAGAACTCATGTCATGGGAAGATTCAGATATCTCCTGTTTGGAGAGGACATCCTCATGCCGCGCCTGGGCTACTGAACAGTCTAAGCTGTCCCCAGTGATAAGAGCAGGGTGGGGGCGAGTCGGGACAGATCAGGGGCTCCCAGGCAGCAGCCGGCAGCAGCCCTCCACCTGCCCTGCCCTGAGGCTGTGCAAGAACCATAGCAAAGAAATGCAATGCATGCCTGCTCCAATGAGGAAATTAAGGATGTGGAGTGTATTGTCTTAAGCATTAATGTTAATGCAATCTTAGTAATTATTCAGTCAACAGTAAATTTTTACAGCTGACTGATTTGCAGAGCTCCAAAATAACTGTGGTTAGGCTGCAAATTTAGCATATCAAAAATAAGTGGTAGACAGACTCAGTAAGTGGTAGATGATGTGCTTAGGTTTATCTGGTTTGCAGATGCATGCATAACATACTAAAAATTCACATGTCTGACATGAGAACACCACAGGGTTTTCTCTTATATTGTGAACCTGCATAAATTAGCAGTTATAGAAATCCCTTGTGTTCTAGCCAGCTCTGCCACAGCATGACAAGCTCTTGCTGCAATCACAAAATAGCCTGCAAAATAGCCCAGAATTTTTGCTGGGTGCTCCCTAGCTTGCAAAATCCACTTGTGATCCAACATCGGGGATGCTTTAACCCAAGCAGGAAGATTATGAAAACACTTGGAAACAGTGGCCAGTGAATGGCTTGGACTGTTGTGAAGCAAATTCACTGTAGGGGAAGGACAGCCCTAGTTCTTGCAACTGACCCTTCATGAAGAGATCAGTGCATGTGTCCAGAGAAGGGCAGCAGAGCTGGGGAAGGAGCTGGAGCACAATTCTGATGAGGAGCAGCTGAGGGAGCAGGAGGTGCTCTGGAGTATGGGAGGCTCAGTGGGGACCGTGGTCTCTACAGCTTCCTGAAAAGAGGAGGTAGTGAGGTGGGGGTTGGTCTCTTCTCCCAAGGAACAAGCAATAGGATGAGAGGAAATGGCCTCAAGTTGTACCAGGGGAAGTTTAGGGTGGATATTAGAGAAAATTTGTTAATGACACTGGCATGGACAGTGGTGGAGTCACCATCCCTGAAGGGCTTTAACACGCACGAAGACATGGCACTTGGTGACATGGTTTAGTGGTGGGCTTGGTAGTGCTGGGGACTTTTTTCACCAAAACAATTCTATGATTTTACCACAGCTTTATAAAACACACTTTCAGCCATTAGATGAAGAGCAGTGTGTGGGAAATGAGGTCAAGGAGATTCCTTTAAAGTCAGACGCCAAGGAGCCGGCAGAGCAAAGGATGAGTACTTCACTGTAGGGGGAGATGGAACACATCTCTGAATGGCTGAGACACCACCTCTAGTGCAGGCACCTGGTTCTTGTGGAAACAGGAAGCTGTACCAATGGCTGCTGGATGCTACAGTGGGTTTTCCTCAGTCACCATCTGTCCAAGAGTATAACAAGGCCACTGGCTCAGATGGTCAGGAAAGCACGAGTAAGGATCCTGGAACTGGCTGGATGTGATTTGCACGCATTCATCTGCCGATCGGCCTCTCTGAGGATACAGTGTCCCCAGAGAGGTTGACAGTAGATATGTTTGAAGAACTATTAAGAGAAAATGAGACCCTTCAAATTGCATTGGATAGCTATGTAGAACAGATTTCTGTCTAAGCTCCTGCCCACAAACTGTTTCATGAAAAGTTTAATTTGATCCCCGAGGAGAAAAGGAGCCAGAGGCCACTCAAGGCTCTGACAATTTTCACTGACGCATCTAGAGCATCCCATAGGTCAGTAATGATGCGAAAGGATTCTTAAACTCAGCAGTGGGAAACAGATGTAGAATATGTGGAGTAGTCTCTGCAGATAGCTGAGTTGGCTGCTGTCGTTAGAGCTTTTGAAAGGTTTTCTGGGCCATTCAATTTAGTTACCGACTCAGTTTATGTAGCAGAAATAGTAGCTAGGGCAGAGAATGCAATTCTGAAAGAGGTCTCGAACCAGACTCTCTTTGAGACTCTCTCAAAATTAATTTATGCTGTTTCCCACTGAGAGCATCCATTTTACATAAGCATGTGAGATCACATACCAGCCTGCCAGGACCAGTGGCTGAGGGAAATCAAGGAGCAGATTCCCTGGCTGCAGCCCCTGTAGATCTAGTGAGGATTCCTGACATTTTACACCAAGCAAAGATGACCCATCAGATGCTCCATCTGAATGTGCCAGGGCTGGTCTGTCAATTCCACCTGAAGCCAGATCAGGCCAGGGCCATTGTGGCCTGTCCCAACTGCCAGTCAACCACCATTCCATCATTAGGAGAGGGGGTTAACCCCAGGAGGCTGGTCAGTTGTGAATTCTGGCTGACTGATGTCACCCACATATCTGAATTTGGCAGGCTGAAATAAGTGCATGTCTCTATTGACACTTTCTCTGGGGCAACCTACACCTCCGCCCACGCAGGAGAGAAGGCTGAGCATGCGAAGAAACACCTGCTGCAGGCTTTCTCAGTGTTGGGGGTCCCTAAAGCAATTAAGACAGAAAATGGCCCAGTCTACACTTCCAAGGGATTCAACGAATTCCTGCAGGTATGGGGAACTGCAGGTATGGGCACCTCTCACTCCCCCACGGGTCAAGGAGTGGTTGAGCGAGCACACCGGTTGCTCAGACAGGTTCTAGAATGTCAACAGGAGGTCACCAAGAAACAAACACCTCAGGAAAAACTTTGCAAAGCTCTCTTCACTATTAACTTCTTAAATTGTTCCTTTGAGAACAGGAATCTCCCAGTGGAAAGACACCTCGTGCTGCACAGAGATCACAGATACAAAGAACATCTGCCCATCCTCATCCAGGACCCACACACATCCCAAATCGAAGGACCTATAAACTGGTGACATGGGGACATGGGTATGCCTGCATGTCAATCCACTAGGCCTGCAGTGGATCCCACATAGGGTGAAACCCTATGTCACCAAACACCCTAACAGGCCTCCTGACACTAAGAAACTGGCTCTGTAAACCTCTCCCCTCCCTCCTTCCCTAAGGTTATCCCATTGTCTGGCTGTTTGCACCTGTCCAGTGGTTTTGGCCTGTATATATGCCACTGCAGAGCTGCTCTCTTTCACTTTCACTTCTGAATCTCTGGATTAAAAGACCTTCTGGAATATCAGGCAGAGACCATCTGTCGACTCTTTTACTTTTCTCCCTGATGCTGGTAAAGCTAATTCCACTGTAGAGCCGCAGCTCTGAAGTTCAGCTCCTGGTGAATTTATCCTGGAGCTGTTCCACACACCTTGGCGTGGCTGCTGGTGTTCTGAAAGAGCTAGCTAAAGACTCCAGTGGCTGTGTCAATAATTTAGAGTTCTGTGGATTGCATAGCACTTGGATCACGTGGAAACTTGCTTATCGACAGGGCAAAGCAACACCCATTTTCTATGTGAGCCTCTGAGTGTGTCCTTTGAGGGGCTCTGTGCCACATGCTAGAGCTCCCAGGCCACTCTGCTGGAGTGTGGTACAGCCCCATTCTGGTCAAAGCCCTGGCCTTGCCTACATGCTGCCCACCCTGGAGTGATCTCATCCATGAGAGTCCCATGCCCCTGGACCAAGAGCATCTGGGAAAAAGTTATCTTTGGCAGCCTTTAAAAAGGCTTTTGACTCATCTCAGCGTTTCTGCTCTCTCAGCAATATAGTGCAAATACCCCTCAGAGCAGTGCCAAGAGTTGCCTGATGCCCACTTGAATCCAGCTTACGGGACTTGGAGCTCTTAGGGGCATCATGGCCATCACTTCTCAGTTCCTGGTAGTGGTGAATGAACTTCTCTCCTCCTATGCAGAGCCCAACAGACAAGTGTGTGTGTGGTGTGAATGATTTTTCATCTCATTTGTGATAGGAATCTTGTAAAAGAGCTGGAGTAAGGATGCCAGTCTTTAGCATGTGTGTGAGGATTTGGGATAAAGCCTCCCAGAGCCCACCTACTCAAGTGCAGTCAGCTTTCCCAAGGCTATCCACCACTCACGAGGGACTTCAGTAATTTTGCCTGGTGCAATGTTGCTCCAGCCAGGAAACTTTGGCCCTGGCAGGGACCAGAACAATCTTTCTCTGCAGCAGGAGCAGGTGCATCGAGGCAAACATGTTCTGATTCCCTGGCCCCCAGCATTTGGGTCAGAGCTCAGTGACATAGGTCAGGGCAGCATCAAAGCAAGGAATTGCCACAGGTTTTGTCAGAGAAGAGATGAGATGCTCAAGCCCATCACTCCAGTGTAAAACGATCTCTCCCGGAGAGATCCCTGCCAGAAGTTTCCCACAGCACTGCTCTCTGGGTGATTCTTGCTCGGGAACTTCCCCACCATGCTGGGACTCCTCACAGAGCTGGCTCATGTCCCATCCTGCTCGAAGCTGCTGGATATTTCAGTTTTCATCACTAGATGGAGCAAGAGACAGCACAGCACCCGGATGGAGCTCTGCCTTGCCACATAGCCCTGTACCCAGACAGCTCCGCTCCTCACCCACTTCCCACGTCCTTTATAGACCCCTGCAGCCCATCTGCCCCTACACATCCTTTATAGCCCCCTGCATCCCAGGCACACCCATTTACCACTATCTCCCCTACGGATCCCAAACATTCCTCTGCGCATCATGCATCCAATGCCCTCCTTTACATCCCCTGCACTCCCCCAGATGTTGGGAGAACCCCTGGGACATGCTGCCTGGGGAGCTGGGATTCTCCATTCCAAGGACAGATTAGACACCTCTTGGGAGGGTCATGGGTGGCTGGTGCTGCCTGCAGAGAGAGGCAAGGTGTGAGTGGTCTCCCATGAGCCCCTCCAGCTGGGTTTTCCAGTGATGGTGTCCGTGTCCCACTGGTGAGGTCAAGCCCTCCCAACCATGGTCCCACAGTGCCAGCAGCTTGCATCTCCTCAGAGTCCATCAGTTTGGGGAGGACACACTCATCACTGGCCTCCTTCGGGTTCAGGAGGGAAGAACAAAGGTGCTTCTTCAGAAAATAGTTATTCTCATTAATAAAGCCAAAAGCCAGAGCCAGGCTTGAGCAGTATCTTTGCGGAGCGAAGTGTGACCCTGTAACAACCGTGTAATTAACTGCCCTGGAAGCAGTACTGGCCCCAGCCCAGGCCCTCCCCACTGGGGTTCCCTGAACAAGCAACTGCTTTAGGACTACCTAAAAATTCAGAATATTTAAATGCCCTGGTGGAAAAGCTGGTCCTGGCTAGGAAACTCTGAGAGAAACACAGACAAACAACTAGCAGGTAAGTTTCTACAGAATGGGGAACAGTCTTCTGGGTTTTAGTGTATGTGTAGGGAAGATTTTTTTCCTCCCTAAAGTAATTAAAATAGCTTTTTTCATACATGAGAAAGGCAAGAGAGGGAACTTTTCCAAAGAGCCTCTTTCCCTCAGTCTCCCTCCTATGGCACAGGACATTTATCCTGGGCAAGCTGCAAGAGTCCCTGGGGCAGACCAGCAGTAAAAGCAAAGTTAAACAACTCCAAACAAAAGCTGCAGCAGAACAGGGGTGTGGTGGTGGAAATAATGCCTGGTTAAGTAGGAAACTTTAATGATGATACATGGAAAAAGTTAAACAATTAAAACTTGAATCAGTCTGGCCCCAGTCCCACCTCATTTACTTAATAAGCGCTGTGCTTCATCATAGTGAAGCTTGTGCCTCTTTTTTTCTAAAGTAGAGAGGAAGCTCCCGGTGTTGGGCTGCTTAGAGCAGCTGTGTGGGCAGCAGAGAGTCTGGGGGGCCCCAGTGCTGCCCAGGCTCTCAGTCCCCTGCAGTCTCACAGTGGGGATCACCCAAAGGGCCTGGAGCCCCCCAGCATCAATGCCCAGGGCAGGAGGGGGCCAGGGATAGTGGTGGCTAAACCAGAAATACACATCCAACGTGTGTGTATTCAAGGGTAATAGAAAAACCACTAATTAGAGAGTCATAACCACATTAATTATTTGAATATGTGCACTAATTAGACATAGAGTTATGCAGACCCACACTATGGAAACTTTTTCTGCCACATGCAGATCCTCAGAGGTTTTGTCTTTTAAATGTTTTAGGCACATACAGACAACAATTTCCATATATGAACTTGCCAAATAAAACCTTTTAGGTTACATATTGGAGGCACTTACTTCACACCCATTTTAAGTTTCCCATACTCCAGTGATTTGAATCCCATTAACAATTAAAACCGGACCCATCAAGATTAAGCTACAGAAGCAAACATTCCTCTGACACAGCTGTTAACCCCAGCCTGCCCTCGCCTCCCAATCCTCCACACTCCCACCACCCAGTGGGCTTCTGTACTCCAAGGGTCAGCAATAACTTCTCCTTGGCAAGAAGGCCCAGAGCACTTCAGCTATGACAGCAGTAATATCCCCAGCACTGTAGAACTGTGGATCCCAGTCTAATGTCAGCCTGGGACATCAGGTGGGAGAAGGTTCACTGACACTGACACTTCAGAGTGTCACTCTGGCTGATTAAACATCACCAAAACCACTGATTCATCAGCTTTGTGCAGGGGCAGATGTAGCAAAGCTCTGGACAACCTCAGGATTGTGAGTTGGGTCACACTGATGGAGAGGAGCCAGGCACTTATGGGGGATCACATAACAGGCAGAGACACAGTGGCCTTTCCCACCACCTCCACACCTATAGGACGTAGGATCCCAGCAAAGTCTCAAGTTAAAAAAAACCCACACTAACTCCCCCAAAACCACAGGCCAGATCTCAAACAAGCTCTTAATGTGAAAAGCAGTCCACATTTGTAATTTGCATGGAGATGCAATTCATATCTCCAAGATGCTTTTTGAAGTTTATCCAGTATCCTTCTCACCTGGATGCCAGGGGACTCCCACACATATGCACCAAGCAAAGGCCAAGTGATGTGAGACAAAACCCATAATACAACTTTATTTTTTGTTTCATACAAACAGCACCCTCCCCACATTTTACAGCATTTAACAGCATTATTGGTGACAGAGAAGGTGACACTCTCTTGTGGCTGCTCCTGCAAGCTTCACAACAGGAACAGGGTGGCCTGAAGCCAGGAAACTGTGTGCCCTGGGACTGGCCTGTGAGGCAGCTCCAAGCTCTGCAGGGGTATCAGGTGAATTGATTACTCCTAAGGAAGGGTATCAAGAGATGCCATGTGGAAATAGTGATTTGAGGGAACTTGGGATCAAATTAAAAGAGCAGCTCCATGCCCAGCATTCCCAGTGCTGTACTGGTGTGGCAGCCAAGCAAGACCACCAAGGGTGCCCTGGCAGCAGCCCACTCAGCTGGGTATTTAAAATGAGAGCAATGAACCAACTTATGAACTTCTTGGTACTCCCTGTATCACGTTTGCAGACGCCTGCATCCTGCAGGACATGGCCACCACGCAGGTATAGTCAAACGGGGACAAGAGCCCCAAGGAGCACCACTGCAGCTCCAATTGTCTGCCTGGAAAATAGGGAAAGGGATCCTGTGCCACTCATGTTGTGAGTCTTCCATCATGCAGCCAAGTGGTATTCAGTCCTGGATTTGGGTGAAGCCTGAACTGTAAACCTGCAGGCACCAGAGCTCAAAACAGCAATGTATAAGAATAACAGAGGAATTCAGAATAAATGTTTCTGACAAGGGCAACCTAAGGAGCCCTGCACACCAGGGCAGAAATGCTTCCCACCTGATTACCATATCTCCTCATTTACACTTGTCCCAAATATTGCCATTCAGAGGGTCCAAATGTCCAAGCAAGGCCATGCAAATACTAGAAGAACATGCTTCAGCACTGTGATAAAAATGTCCATGTTTGTTGTACTTTATTAATTAAAAAATCCTGATGACAGAATGAGGGAGTGCTGGATGTCCTGCTGCTAGCAGGAATGCACACAGCCAGCATCCCTGTGGTACCCAGCTGGAGGGTGCCTGGGGCTTATGGGAGGCTGCAAGGCAGGGGGCAGGAGCTGCTGTGTCCCTGTAAGGCAGTGCATGAAGAGGTCTAGATGGAGACCAGTAACACCCTAGATTCCCTTCTGAGGTGCAGAATCTGTAGGAAGAAGTTACCTACTCAGCCCCAGCTAGGATCACGCTCCCAACCCTCCTCCAACCCCCTATTTTTTCTCTTATGGAGAGCTAGGAGGGGAAGGGGTACTTTCCCCATCACCCCACTTCTTATTTTCCTTTTCCATGGAAGGAAAGCAAGCATAAGCATTTATTTTTCTCTCCCACATCCTTCCTCTCTCAAAGTGAGGAGGAAGAAGTGTGAGGCTGAAGTAACCTCATGGTATCAAAGACAGCTCCCATCACCTTGCACAGCAGTACCCAGCAGCTGAGCAACTCAACTCTCTCTTTCCTTCCTCTAAGTACTAACATGAAAGAAAACAACATTTCTTTAACAAAGAAACTTTTCAAGATCCACAAAATCTTTTCTCTGTCAAATAAAGTGGATGATGGACCTGGCTGAAAGCACAGCCTTGGGAGATGGGTATAAATACAATCCTGCTGCCCTGGGACTCGGGGCTCACCCAAGCTCCAGTTATTCCCTAAGTGCCTGAAGGGATTTTATCACCCCCTCCCTGCTGGAGGCAGACCAGATAGCAGCAATCTAGAAATAAAGGACTGCAGAATTTTAGCAAAAACTAGTGAATAGTCACAATGGCCAAAGCAAAGGCAGCTGTGGGCAGAAATGTAGGAAGTGGGGATAATCAAAAGGTACTCCAGACTACTACAGTGCCCTTTCAAAGTATGCTTCAGTGATTAGAGGACAGGACAACTGAATTAGGAGTAGAAGGAAGAAAAAAAGCCTCATCACACACTCAGTGCAGAAATCTCTTGGGAACTTGAATCAGACCTTGTCAGCCTCAAAGTGCACTGCCCTGGTCCAGAGAGTTTCACTGTAATTAATGTTTTAAAAGACCATCTGCTGGGATGCAGCTGAGTGAGGCACCCACTGGTATTGTCCTGACTCTCTGGAGTTGGTTCTTAATCACTGGGGCAGCCACAGGACAGGAGATTAGGGTCAGGACATAAGAGACAGCTTCTTTTGTTAAAGTGCCTTATTTTCTTTGAGCTTTTAAAACATCTTCTAAAACACCTTCAGTAGAAGGAGGGCACAGAAAAAAAAAAAAAAGAAAAAAAAAAAAGGAATACAGGTTTTATATAGAAGAGAGTAGAGAATGAATCAATATTTACACAGAACTTGGATAAGATTACAGCATAGACTAATAATCCAACAGAGCAAAATGCAGAGTGTCAAAAAAAAAAAGGGCAAAACCTGTTTGAATGCTTTCAACACCATTTCCTGGAGATCCCAAGTGTAAACGGTTTTATCTAGGAAAAGGCATTTAAACTTGGGCTTTGGTAATCAGAGCTGATTGCAGCCCCACTGCTCACAGCCAGCAGGAGGATGTGGGTGGGCGGCCACCCGACCTCTCCAGAGCAGCCCAGGCTTAGACGAGTTCAACTTTAGCATTTGGATAAACAGCTACCACATCATATCCTTCAGGGGGCTTAACCCTCTCCTTGGCATGTGTCTCGCAGTACAGCTGCTCCTCAATGAAGAAATACCCTCTCTGCTTCAGGTTGAGGCCACAGTCGTCACACATGAAGCACTCAGGGTGGTAGAGTTTGTCCCGAGCCTTGACGATGGTGCCCCTGGGAGAGATCAGGAAAGCTCAAGTGAGGTGGAGAAACAACAAGCATGAACAGCTTTTCCTGCTGCCTCAAGTAAAACAGAGTAAGTGGAGGAAAACAGCATGCAGGGACATGTAAGGGTGTTATCAGGGGTTCTCAGCCCACCCAAAGCTGCCACCTCACTCCAGGTGTGGCTTCACTATGCTTCTGGGGGAAGGGATGCTCCACACCCAGCAGCACTGCTCCACAGCTTGATGCAAAACAGAGCCTAAAATATCTACCTGATCTGAAAATCAGGAGCTAGAATCCTGCAATGACTGCAGCTGTGCACTTGCAGGCACTATGACTTGTGGAGCAGAAACCCTCAACTTGCAGCATCAGCAAGAACACGGCTGCAGGCATTTGCACAGCTCACACTCAGCCATCAAATTTGGCTTGAACAGGATGTAAATTACAGCAGAGCATAAATTACAATAGCTCATAAATTACAACAGAACAAAGCAGAAAAACAACTATACTTTCTGAAATAAACATCCATCTGTCAGAGAGTAACACTTCAAAAAACAAACAAAACAGCTCTCTTCTCAACACTCAAGGTGTTTCTCCCAGCAACCCTTGTAAGGCAGTGAAGGAATGCTTGGTGCCCTGGTGCTATTCATAGTCCCTGGGCAGCTACTATGATAAGCAGGGCACAAACCTTTCCATAAATCATCCCTTGCAAGATTCCCTTAAAAGGGGCAACCCAAACTGTACTGCTCAGATTTAGATATGGTTAGAAAAAAAACCAGGAAGGGATTCAAGGTACTCTGCTATAAATTCTAATCCATGTGCCTGGTAGGACCCAGCCCAGCCATGTCCCAGAGTCACTGTCCCCACTGCACCAGGTCACACACAACACTTACACAATCCCATTCCTGCAGCGGGTGCACTCAGGAAGCATCTGCAGCCCAGACATGGGACCACCAAGCTTTGGCACTGGGGACTTGATGTTTTGGGGGCTGCTCAGTTTGTTGAGTTTTTCACCTGCCAAGAATTATAAAGACACAAATTGAAAACTCAGTCTCTCAGGGCTAGGTTTTTTCTCTTTTTCTTCTTCTTCCTTTTTTTTCTTCCTTTTCTGTTAAGGACTCAAATGAGTCTGCCTGTCGTAACAGGACCTGTAACTTCCTTGGAAGCTCCAGGACAGCACCAGCACAACAGACATGGACCTAGTCAAAATGCAAAGCAACTGTGATCTAGAGATGAGAGGTTAATTTGGTTGCAATACTAGTTACTGAGTTAAGAATTATGAATAGTGAAGAGCTCAGAAAAGTCCCTCCACCCCGCCCCCCAAAAAAAAAAAAAAAAAAAAAAAAAAAAAAAAAAAAAAAAAAAAAAGAAGAAAAAAGAAAAAAAGAAGGTTCCATCACATTAACATTTCAGGTACAGTTGGTAGATCCACCATCTGTCAAAGAGATGTAGATGAAAGCATTTCAGAGAATGAGGCAAATTGAACCAAACAATTATAGAATCACTTGCACTTTTCTTCATAGAACATGCATTTAAGCTCAAATAATCTAAACCAAAATACTGTGATAGAAGATAAAGTCTTCTGAGGCACCAGGCCTCCTTTCATAAAAGGTCCAACAATGGGAAAGCAATGAAGATTTTGTGCATATAAAAACATCATAGCAGAGTTTTCAGTGTTGCTGCTCCAACCCCCTACAGATCATCTGCCCTCTGATTCTGGACAACACCAACATGCTTGTTGCCAACCACTGGAATACTTAAAAGCTTCCAGTATTGACTGCATGGTTTTCCACAGCTGACAACTGGCTGGTCTGTTTGGCATATATCCATCTATGGTTTCTCCGTAATTGCCCAAGGTCAGATAAAGGAAAAGCCTGTCAAGAAGGACCAGCTGGCTCACAGTTTGGAAAAGCAGCAGAGGAGGTCTTGCACAAACAAGTTGTTCTCCAGAGCTCTAATTTGCCACACTCCCTGAGCTTCCACGGTGTTTCAGTCCAGGGTCCATTTTAAGCATGTGCTTCAAGCTCTGATGCCCAGAAGGTCTCAGTAGGGCACAAGCACTTTCTGACAGAGGTATCTGCACATACTCTGTACCAGTTTTGGCAACTTCAGAGCAAAATCCACTCTAAGTGCCTCCCACAGATCCAGAAACATGTCACACGAGAGACAGATTTTGATGGGAACGTCTTTTGAAGGGAACATTACTTGGAAAAGCTTCCTTCCATGGACAGACCCCCTCTCCCCTGTCTAGTCTGTCTCTGTGCTTGTTGTCTTGGGCCCAGATGGGAAGGAGGGTGCACACCTGACTCATCCCCTGGGGTCCCCAGGCATCTTCACATCACAGCCCCCTCTCCAGCCATGGCTCTGACAAGTGGGTGAAACCAAAAGGACCAGCTTCCCACCAGACCCCACCTCCTCAAAATATAACAGAGTGTTTGGCAATGCCAAGAGCTTTCATACATGCAGGAGTGCCCAAGAGTAGAGGAGGGCTACTCCATCCCAGAAGTTCCCCCAGAACTTAGCTGGCTCCAGCCAAGCCCCTTGTTAAATTCTTCCGCTGCCTTGCTGGGAATAAACTGAAACAACTGCAAGCTCCTGGCTTCCCCCAGCATGAGACACAGTGTGCTTTGACTAGACACGCTCATCTGCCAACATTTAACAGTTAAGCTGTCACTGCCTCTCATGCAGAGTGCTTGGATAAGCTGCTAAAAAAAGGAAAGAAAGAAGAGAAAAAAAAAAAAAAGGGATTTTAAAGCAAAATGAACCCTGCAGAGAAGGCTGCTTCCCATCTTCTTGAACTGTGTATAATTTCCTTCTATTTACAAGCCCGGTCTCATGGTGATTTATGGTCTTCTGCAGGGCAGTAAAATGCTTTCATTCCACAACCTCAATCATGCTATCCCTGTTATGGCTAGAGTGCTTGTCCTTCCTGGGTCATGGGTGCCTGTGAAGGTGGGAACTGCCACTTCTCCAGCTTCCACCTCAGCACATTGCTCCCTAAGCGTGTGAGATAGGGCTAAAATGCTTCCAGTAGAAACACATTCCATATAAAACAGGTTGGTGTCCAAGGCACTCAGCTCCTTGGGAGAGGAGAGCTTTACTTTAAAAGGACAATGCAGAGCAGGCTCAGGTCAAAATGTATAATTTTAAGTTGAAGGAATAAGGAGCAGGGGTGGCAGCTGTAAAACAAACCTAGCAGGAACACTTAAGATTGAAAACATGCTGGAACATCACAGAGCTTCATGCCAAGCAGAGATGCTTTTCACCTAATTTCTCATCCCTTGTGAAATAAACAGCACTGGAACGACCAAGGCATAAATGAGGCTGTGCCTGCATGCAGTCACACATCCCCTCCACACTACTGAAAGGTAGAGGGAGAATGGTAGAACCCAGGTGACAGTGACTGATTCAGCCTGTCCCATACTAGCTAGTACCTGCAAGCAGCCTCTCAGGCTCCAGTTGAACACTGGTTGCACTGGTGTTGCACTAGTGATGGGCTAGTGCCAAGAGAATGCTGATGAGCATGCATCCAGGACTGGCTGGATGGTCCCAGGATTCAGGGACCGGTCCTGGCACCTCTTTGGTCCCCATTCCCCCAGTCCACAGCCTTTTCTTTCTCCCTTCCTCCTAGCACTGGGTTTCTGCCAGCCCAGGGCTGTGGGATGCAGGGGGAGGCAGGAACAAACCAGCAAAGCTTGAATTGTTTTTCCCTTTCCCTGGCACAGAAAATGGATGAAGGCAGCAGTGTTACTAATTGGGATTAACAGTCACTTCCCACTTGCTTCTTCCAAATGAGGAGACTGGAGAAGCAGCACATTTGTCCTTGCTCTTGAAGGACCTGAAGGTCCAACTGGGGCCTGTATTTAACATCAGTTTTTCTGCCAATCCAGGGGCTGTAATACTAATATAAAATATAAAAATATACCCAGTGCTTCTGAGATTGATCCTATCTCATGCTTTGCATCTATGGCTCAGTCCCACCGAGAAAACCAATACTGGTGGAATTACATGACCAGCAGAAGTTACCTGCAATTGTGCTTCTTGTGAAGCAAGAACCAACATCCTTCTAGTCAAAGAACAGACTTCTCTAACATTTTAGACATACAGATACTGAAGTACAACAGTCCAACTTGCTACCTCTCATAGCTCCATAATGAGATTTACAGCAGTTGGTATTTTCCCATAAAATATACATTTCTGGATTCACATGATTGGAGTATGGGGCCCTTGGAAGGAAGTGGAAAGAGGAGTTTTGCCCTGTAAGAGTGTAAAGCAAAGCCTAAAAATTTGAACATAAAAGCCCCAATAGACTTAATGCTGAAAGGCAAAAAAAAAAAAAAAAAAAAAAAAAAAAAAAAAAAAAAAAAAAAAAAAGCTGAAATGTATAGATTGAGGATCTTATTATTTTAATATGTTAATGACATGGGCAGGAAGCTGTGACAACCCTGAGAAGACAGCCAAGAGCTCCTGATCTTTATCCCTGCCTTGCTGAGGACCATCCCATGTCCTTATGCAAATGCCATTTACTTAAACAGACCAGGTTCTGTAACAGTGATCTTACACAACTGTTTAAGGCCATCACATTTCACAAGCCATCTCAGAAAACAGCTGCCACACTGTTTACAAATCCAGCTTTCACATGGTGCTCCAGTCAGCCACCAAATCTGGTAAGCAGGAATATGTGAAACACTGATTTGGAACCGGCCATCCCAGTGGTCCCTCACAGAAGGGTGCTTGGGTGTGAACCTCCTTACCATTCTCACTGGCCTCCAACATGCCCTGCAAGTACCGGAAGGATCCTGACTGCTTTGGCTCTGAAACGGGCTTTTCATAATCCTGAAGCATCTTGTAGACATCTGACTCCACATCAATCCCATTTCTGGTCCGTGGGAGAGACTTCATGGGTTCAGTGCTGGTTTAAAGCAAAGAAAGAAAGTCAAACAGAAACAGCTACTGTCAGCTCATCAGGGAGGTACTGAAATCTCCACATTCCCACAGATTCAATTAAGCACCTGTGTTCCCATATGTTTCCCTGCCTGGAGGTATGTCTGGCCCAGGAACAGTTGCTGAACCAAGGAGATTAAACTTGTTCCCTGTTGGGCTCCAATTGAGCAATAGAGTGAGGGCTTTGCCACCTATGGAACTCATGGAAAAAATGGGAAAAACGTGCATTTCGTCAACAATGTAGGGCCAGGGCATGCACCCACCCCTTTTAAGTGTGTGCCAGGCAGGACAGCAAAACCCCTCATAACCACAAGAGCCTCCTGTGAAGCTGGTGTTACTGTAGGTACATCACAAGCACAGACCACAGCTTAACTGAGAAAACCACCTCACCAGGGAGGGGGACACTGGGGCTGCCCAGTAATCCCCATCTCCAGCCTTGGAGAGCTTGAAGCTGCCCCTGGTCTGTATGAGGAGCATTTGGGATGCACAGACAACAAACAGCAATTTAAACCATTATTCCAGTCAATACATCAAAACATGAAAAACATGGTCTGGAATCAAAAATATTTCAGGTACATGCTTAAATGTCCTGCTAAGAAGAACTGAATTCAAATGCTGTTGCACTCCTGAGGCCCCAACACACAGAACAGCTCTGGGGGAAGGGGCTCCTCTTCCTTTCTTTAGAGCAGGTCACCAAGGTCATTATAAAACAAATAAAAATAGCAAGAGTCCTGAACTCCATCAGTTTCACATACTTTAGCCATCATCTGGATAATTTTCTCCACCAGTATTATATTCATGCCTGCTTAAACAAATAAACAAAAGAAATAGCATTCACTTTCAAAGAAAGAAAGAAAGAAAAAGAAAAAAACCTCCAGCCAAAAGTCACTTTCAAAGAATGGCTAGAGCTCCATATTGTGGTAGTGACTCCCCAGCAGGTCTGCTCCCTGTGGGAGCTGAGGGCCAGCCTGGGTGGCTGGCTGAGCCATGCTGGTGCAGAGCCATGGATCCATCCCCGTGACACCCAGCCAATCCAAACCTGCATCTGTGGTCCAAGTGCTTCTTTACCCTGTTACAGTTCACTCCTACATCAATTCACACGTTTTCTTTGGGAAAGGGCAGGTTTTGGCAACCTGTGTTAATTTGGCACAGCCTGGTTTGGTAACAGGAGGAGATGGCAAAAGAGTGGCTTCTGTGAGAAGCTGCTAGACGCTTCCACCATGCCCAACTAAACCAATCTCTGATGGCTCTGAAGACAGACATGCTGCTGGCCCAATCAGAGAGGCTGGTAACACCTCTGTGATGACATATTTAAGAGGAAAATCTAAACAGTGCAGGCAGTTTTTTCCAGGGGTGGCGAGGGCTGCAGGTGCCGCCATCTTGGCTCGGCCCGAGGCCAGCCCTGCCTGCCCAGCCACACCTGGCAGCCACGCTGTGGGCAGAAGGGCAAGGGCAGCTGCTGCTGCTGCTCCTTCCCTCTGCCATGCAGTGAGGAGAGGTGTTAAACAGCCCCAGCACTACGGCACCACCACTGCCTGCCCGATGACAGCAGGGCTGCCTGGCCCGCAGTGGGAACATGGCAAGTGACTCCCGGCACAGAACCTACACAAAATCAACCTCTCAGTGATGTGGGATCCTGCAGGAATCTTTGAATTGGTGGAACTTGCTGGCAATGGTATGTAGGAGCAGCAGCTTTTCTTCTAGTCAGAGGAGGAAGTAAGGACATTTGAGTGAAAACATTGTGGCACCAAGGTCAGTGGAAAAACAAAGAGGGGGAAGAGATGCTCCAGGTGTTGCATCCAAGATTCCTCTGCAAGCTGTGGTAAAGACTATAATGAAACAAACTGTCCCCCTGTAATGCAGGAAATCCATGGGGGATGCAGAGATCCACTCACAGCCCATGGGAAAAGTCCTCATGGAGGAGCAGCTGGATGCTGGAGAAGCTGTGATACGGTGGGAGACCTGAGCAGAGAGGAGGCTGCTGCTTCCAGAGACAGAGGGATCTTGCTCCCAAACTGGAGCAGCCTATCCTTAGAGACTGCACCTTTTGGACAAGTGACCCACGTTGCAGCAGTTTTGGGAACATTGTTTGTTTGTGGGAGGGACTCACAGCATAGCAGAGAACAGACTTCTCTCCCTGAGCAAACAGAAGTTCTCAAATGACAAACTGACCAAAACCCCCACATCCTGTCTCCCCATGCTGTCAGTGGGAAGGAGGGAGGGGCTGGGGGGAAAAAGGTGATTTAAATGCTTATTTTGCTTCTCATTAACTTCCTCTGACTCGTTAATAATAAATTTATTTTATACCCTTAAATTTGAACCTGTTTTGCCCGTAGAGTGTTTCCTTCCAGTCCTCAACTAATGAGCCCTTTGTTAATTTTTCCCCCCTCTCCTCTACCCAGCTGAAAGCAAGAGAGGGTAAACAAGTGACTTTTGTGGTGCCTGGTGTTTGGCCAGTGTGTAGAACCATGACACCAACCTGACCTCATCAAAGAAAATGCACTTCTGCCCCAATTCTACTCAAAGACCCAAGTAAGTGTCCTGGCTTTAGCCTTATTTGCAAAAAAACACCAGATTCTGTTCCGTATTTTTTGTGCAGTTTTCCTCTTTACAACTTCAATAACCTTCCCAGAGCAGCACAGGGAATTAGCTGGCTTTCTGCATCACTGAAATACAGATTCATGCAGACAGAGTTCTCAAGCTGAAAAGAAACTTGCTTTGCATGTGATACAGACATTACTTTCTTGCAGGATATTTTGCCAGTTTGGAGGAACATAAATCGAGATCCTCATAAGCCATGTGAAAGCATCCCAGCCCCCTACCTGGCTTGTCTCAAAGCCTGAGTTATTCACCCAAACTGTTCTTGGCTACACAAAAGCCTTTTCTTTCCTAGGAGCATTATTTATTTCTAAGCCTCCCAGACATCTACACTGAGCAGATCTTACACTTATAAACATCCCAGTTACTAGAGTTCATCTTTTCAGCCAATATCTCCAGCTTCCAGGGCAAGTGTTGGCTCCTGGGTCTGCGGCAAGGAGATCCCCACTCCTAGGAGGGCAGCACCCTCCATCTGCTTTGGAGATACACTTTGAAAAAACAAAATATTATTGCCTGTGACACTCACAGAGCCATGGAATTGTTTAGGTTAGAAAAGCCCTCCAAGAGCATCAAGCCAAACCATTCCTCCAGCACTACCAAGGCCACCACTAAACTATGTCCCCAAGAGAAATATCCACATAGTCTGTTAAGTCCCTCCAAATATGGTGATTCCACCATTGCCCCGGGCAGCCTGTGCCAGGGCTTTACAACCTTGTAGGTGAAGAAATTTTTCCTAATATCCAATTTAAACCTCTCCTCCTCTTGTCTTCCTTGGCATTAATCCCATCTGGGGGACCATACCCAGAGGCCACTAACCTACCTACCCACATCAGCAATAGAAGGGTCTTAACAGAGATCTAGAGAATGAGCACCTTCACCAAGATGCATACCTGAGGATTGCCTCAGCATCACAAGCTTCAATTCAATGTTGCACTTGCTACCTATGTAGATGTGGCCATTTTGCTCAGAAATTGGTGTCTCCAGACCTTTTTGTTTTTGCTTTGTTTTGTTCATTTGGTTAGTTATTTTTTTCCTCCCACCTACACTTGGCCAATAGAGCAGGGGTGCAGCCCCTGATGGACTTGGCTGAGTTAGGTCAATGGCTAGAAGAGGATGATCTTGAAGGTCCTTCCAAATGAAGTGAGTCTAAGATTCCAAGATCTCTGGAACATCAGGAGCACCACAGCTTCTGTGCACAACCTGAATCTTAGTTTGCAGGAACAGCAGCAGATGCAGAGTGCAAGCCCTGCCCTGGTCCTACCTGTGGGCAGGAGTGATGTGGAGTCCACTCAGCTGGCCTGGAAGTGCCAGCTCGGAGCTGTTGTTCATGTAGAGCCGGGTTGGTTGGTGATGCTGCATGTTCAGCATCTGCTTGCTGTCCATGAGGCTGCCCCCAGATCCATGGGGCATCAACCTCCTGCTCTGGGCAGGGCCACTGTCCTGGAAGAGAAAGAAAGCAGAAAACCTGAGATTAATAGTGCGTGATGTACATGGAGAGGCTGTGTTCGGACATGCAGTTTGCAGTATTAACATTTTATGTGTGCTGTGGAAAACAGAGATGTGCAGCAGGAAAGGAAAATTCAGGCTTGACTTGCAGTTAAATTGTGCTAAATCTACACAGCTCCCCTTGGTCCCCAACCAAATTAATCTGCTGTTTCTCCATGGTGAGCCACTGCCAAATATTCTCCATTTATTTTTCCTGCATTTATTTTATATATAAAAGCGTATTTGCTGTTTCTTTAAAAGCAAGGCTGTGAGTCTGCTCATTCCACATTCCATCACTCTGAGGGCACTTGCTGTGTTCCTGACTTCAGGGCCATCCCTTCCATTTCTATCAGCAAAACAGGATAAACCTATGCTAGGCAGTTCCATGTGCAGGTTGGGCAACACCTCAAGCCAAGGGACCAGTCCTGGGATTTTCACTTGCAGCTACCCTTGTCCACACAGATCCACCTTCATTTAGAGAGGTTTTGTCCCCAAATAAGGTCAGTCATTTACAGTGTGAGAAACATATCAGTCAAGGATTTACTTGGTATTCATACTTCCATTTGTTTTTTAAGTCCCAAGGTAAATTGTGGAAATATTTTTGTCATATGACCTCAGGATGCCATTATATCACAATTTTTCCACATTATTTTACAATTTTACTTATGTCAAACATTACCTATGTGTTATTCCACACACATGGAATTCCACATATATGGGTGTGCTATTAGTCAGCCCCATTCACACCCATAAACCAAGCAATACCTACTGCTAATGTCACCTGAGCCCAGCTTTACCTGCAAAACTCAGTATGGGGAGAGGAGCTAACTCCACCTATTGGGAAAAGCAGCAGGAAGCTGGACACAGCCCATGGACACATGCTGGCTGCTATTTCCAGCTACGTGAGTCACAAATATGCCTGGACTGATGAAAGACATAGATGATGTGTAAGAGGCTGGAAATTGTTTAACCTGGTTTAATTTGTTCTAGGGCAGCTCCCCAACACAGCTGCCTTCCACCAGCTTTTCAGTAGATTGAAGCTGATGAAAAATCAAGCAGGGAAAGAAAACACCATCCTGTGAACAAGTAACAAAGTGTATATTGTGAGGCTCTATATAAAGCTTACTTTTGACTACAACAATCTAATAAATACTAATTAGAAACAAATGTCTATCCCTGGTGCACAGGGGAACGCACTGGCACTCACGAACCTTGCAAGAACAAACAAGAGAAGTAAAAAAACAGATCCTGCTAGCAAAAGATCTTGAAAGTCCAATTCTTCAATTCTTCCCAAGGCAAAATGTCCATTGATAAAATCAAGCTTAGTTAAGAACTGAAAGATGGTGCCTTTGACTTTTTTTCGTACCATCAGCTGAAAACCTGCAGCCTTCAGCAAGCTCCCAGCAGCTTCCCCTACTTCAGAAGCTGCCCAGAGCCCTCTTGGCACAATTCCCTCCACACTACATATGCACAAACACATGGGGAAAACTGCTTCCAACATAATAACTTCAAATTGACTATTAAAAAAGTAATTTTGCTGCCAGGAATAATATAATTTTAACTGTTCCCCAATTTATATTCTTAAAAAAAAATACACAAGCAGGCTATGAGTTCCCAATTCCCAGATTTAGATTATTATTTCAAGGGAAATAAAGAAAACACTCAACCATGATGCAGAGAGGAAAAGAAGGATCATAAACATTTTTTGGGATAAAAGCAATGGCCCATATGGCTGGCAGCATTGAGAGCAACGCTTTTCAAAAGTCATTACCTTTAATTATCTGGGCCTCATGACTCAGATTCACACTCAGCCCAGAGGGGCTGGAGAGAGGGCTAGGTCCTCTCCTCTGACCTCACGTGCTCCTGCACACTGGTGCCATGCACACCTTTGCTGGGCAGCATGGGACTGGTGGCTGTTTCCAGAATGGAAACCTCCTCCAGCAAAGGACCTCCAGACCACCATCTCCATGGGCTTGCTCAAATCCAAGGTAGTTTGTAAAGCACTGCCCTTTTGGCCCTGTTAAGCTCAGCAATTTGTACATCAAGACCAAATGTTGCTATAAAGCTAAAACTTATTGCTTGGGCACTCTCCAAAAGGAGGCCCTTGATGGAAGGGAGAAACAGAGCCCTTCCTGCACTGCTTGGCATCCCCAGTTGCCATCAGCTCCCAGTCTCTGTGTGAGGAAGATGTTCCTGGGGGTGGCAGCTCACCTTTCCTCTGCTCAGCCATGTTATAAAGCCACAGGTGACCCAGCAGCATCCACAGGGATCAAGAAGCTCCTCCTGTAGCACAAAAAGCTGTTCCCAGGCCAGAGCTCGGTCTCCTCTTCCTCAAAGGCTGTGAGATCTCTGCAAGGCTTTGCTTTGTGCCAAACACTCACACATTCATCCTCAGAAACCCAGAACCAGATTTCTTTCCAGAAAGAATCAGTTCAAATTTCTCCCCTTCGGGCTCTAAAATAAATTTTTTCTTTCCTGGATTTTCTTCCTGCTTTTTATGGCCTTTCTTAAACTGAGTTTGCAACCCTTTCTTAAGAGCTGGCCTGTAAACTCTCACCAAGGAGAACTCTTTTAGCCTACAAACCAGAAACTCCAAATTTGTTTTCTCACACTTGGCTGTTCTTTAATGCATTTTGCAAAATGTCCTATTTGTCCTCTCACCCTTTTTCAAGTCCTTACCTCTAGAGACCACAGAGATTCAGAGAGCATCAGACTTCATATTCTGATCCAAAGCATTTAAAGTTCATTTACTTCAGTGTGCTATTAATTAGACTTTTAAAAGACCAGAAGTACAAACAAAATAACTAATCTCCTTTTTCCAGACTTCCAGAGATTAAAAGTGAAGATTGCTCATTTGATAGGCCAACATTGGCTCCTAGAACCTCCAAGCAAGCCCCTCCTCCCATGACATGATTTGGAAGCATTTTGAGCAGTGATGGCTTCGGTGTATCTAAGAAACCTTCAGTGGGAGCAAACTCACCAGTTGGAAATATCCCCTAAATCACAGCTCCAAGCCCCAAGTCCATCCTCCATCTGCCCACTTGTGCAGTGGTGGTAGGAGATTTGCCCAGACAGGACCAGCAGCAGCAGCTCTGTCCCTGCAGTGTGGGTGCCTATCCCCACAGGAACTGCCTGCACCTTGTTTACATTTTCCTAATCTTGGGGGTGTTGGTCCTGTTCTCACACACCACAAGAGACTCAAACAGAGCCACAGGCCATACTTGGCTCAGCCCAAAGCAGTTTTCTGTTTGATGTTCCTCAGATTCACCCTCTTCTCAAAACCAGACCATAATGGGCTGGGGTCAGCTGAATGCTTGCTGCCAAAATGCTGAATTATAGACACAAGCACTGTTATTTATGCATCAGGAGGTAAAGCATCCCTCAGCTGCAGAGTCACCTGGAAGAGATGCCTCTTGTGACTGTGTTTGGTTATCTGCATCCATCAGCCAGCAACAGCAGGACAAGCCTGTCTGCTTCAGCACCTCCTTTGGCTTCCTTCTCCCTTGTTCCAAGTTTGGGTAATTGAGTCCCAACTGATCCTGGCCTCTCCTGGCAGAGGGCTTTCTGTGGATGAAGTTATACTGCCTTCATTACTGCAAGTCTCTATCATGCAAATGTGCCAAGCAATTAAGCCTGAAGACAATCCCAGTACATCCTGACAGCCTCCAGCCAAGACTCAACCTCTGCACAGAAGACAACTGCAATGCTGCAGGTCCCTCTCTCCTTCCCTCCACGTTTTCAACAGCAAAGATACTGCTTCATCTCTGATGAACCAGCTCAAAGGTCCCAGAAATGGAAATCTTATTATTACCCCACAGTGGGGGGTCTATGGGACAGACTGCATGGATTTAATTTCAACGCAAGTAAGTGATTTACACTGTGGCAAACAGCCACAGGAAGAGGATTGGTTTTTTGACAAAAGCCTCAGGAGAAGTCCCAGGGGAAACCCTTATGACAAAGGCTGCTCCCAAAGCTTGGAGAAAAGGATAAATTTTAAAAGCTACACTCGTTTTAACACATGTTTCCCTATAAACACAGTTCAGATGTTCTGTGTATATACTGCTTTACAGACTAAGCAGTCTTCTATCTAACTTTCAAAAGCTCTAGTATGATCCCATTACTTAGCTCAGAAGATTAAGAGATAAGGAAAAAAGGTCGGGTCTAATTTGCTGATGGTGGATAAACTGAGTGTGTGGGTTATTTTACAAGACAGATGTTAAATATTCTGCCAAGCTCCCCCTTTCAACATTGTCAGAGACTGAAATATTAGTTTTTGACTTAAACATTTTCATGAAGGACTTTTAGAATTGTATTACAAAAGCTGCATAGAATACCACCACACTCTGAATAGGCCTTTGGATTGAGGCGCTGGACTGTTCACTGATGAAGATAAGATAAAACTCAGGAACTGGGGACATTCACAAAGCACAAGCTTAGCACCTTCGGGGAGGAGACCACAGTATCAGGGCTATCAGCTGCCAGGCTCGCACAGACCCTCCCACCGAAGGGTGGGGTGAGAGAGGCTTTGAGTGTGTGTTGGTCAGAGGCAGGGAATGCCCACCCTCTGATGTGCAGAGGGGCCCTTCACCCGGGGGAAAGCTTATCCACAGCAGAGAGGGTCCCTAAAGGGGTCCCCAGACCAGAGCACCAGAGATGATGCACCAGACTCTCAGTGTTGCAAGGGACAGTGCCAAACTGGCCCCCTGCATGGGAGGCACCTGGGCACGCCCACCTTCCCAAAGCTACACGTGGCCCAAACCATGTATTAACCCACTGAATTCTATACTCTTTAGCATGTGGCAGCGTGATGTGGGACATCCACCATCAAGTAGACCAGACAGAAGGGAGCAACAAGATGTCACTGGGACCCTCAGATAGGGGACATACTTCTACCTAACCCCTATCATTCTCTCTCTCCCTCCCCCCCACCCCCATGCACACTTCTTGCTCTATTTCTTTCTCTCTTTCCTCTTTGCCTTTTTTACTATTAAATAAAAAATAAATCAATTTTTTGGCAGCAACATCTAACCTTGTTTGGTTTTAATCTTGTTTTTGGGTATGCTTTGAACCTTCAAAGTTCTTTCTGGCTTATACACAGAGACTTAGCTTTCACCACTTTTCTGGGTTTAAACCAGATCGTAACAAATGTATACCACAGTCTGAAGGAAAACCTTATCCATCACATCTTTCTCACTATGCTTCTTTCACAGCTGTCAGCTAAATATCAAATGAGTTTTTCAGATCTCTCTAAGTAAGAGACCAAACTCTTAAAATCAGATGATCTTTTTTGTAGAAAGACTGAAGAAAATGTTCACAGGACACATGACTCAAGCTGCAGCCTGGTGGAGCCCCAGCCTGCCCATATTCCCAGGACAGGCTGTACTGCACAAGGGCATGTAGTGACAGGACAAGGGGGAATGGCTTCACACTGACAGAGGGCAGGTTTAGATGGCATATTAGGAAGAAATTCTTTCCTGTGAAGGTGGTGAAGCCCTGGCATAGGTTGTTCAGAGAAGCTGTGGCTGTCCAATCCCTGGAAGTGTTCAAGGCCAGGATGGATGGGGCTTGGAGCAACCTGATCTAGTGGAAGGTGTCTCTGCCCAGGGCAGGGAGAGTTTTGGGCAGTTGAGATTTAAGGTCCCTTTCAACACAAACCATTCTGTGATTCTGTATAGCACAAGGCTAGCACACATTTAACCCAGGGACAAATCTCTCACAATCAAAGAGCAGTAACATTTCTCCACCTTGGAGCAGCCATGGGGATGGCCATGAGCAAGGCTCTGATGGATGCTTCCTCCCACAGCTCCAGGGAGAAGCTGCACCCTCATGCAAATTAAAGAGTGCAGGAGAGACTTGAGCTGCAATGCCAGGACTTGATCCTTTAACCTACCTGGCTCCCCAGCAGTCTCTTAAAATTCCACAGCAATGGAAAAAAGTTACCTAAGATTGTCAAGATTAAAATGTGTTTGCATTTATCTTGCCTGCTGCAGTGCAGAGAGCACACTTCTAACATCAAGTGTGCAAGGGGTATTTACCCAGCAGACAGAGGAGAGCTTTGTATGAATGTCTTGGCAGAAAAGCCTTGAAATTTTCTCCTTTGCCATGCAGCAGCAAGCTCCTGCCAGGTGACTACCTCACTAGAGCTAGGCTCAGCAACATTTTAAACCCTAGAAAGGTCTTCTACATCCCAGTGTTCAGGGTCACCTTCCAACCTCAGGAACAGGAGGGCATTCCTCAATGCAGATGTCAGACAGATGCCTCCACCATGCACAGGCTGCTGACAGAAAATAATAACCACTACAGATGGAAAAAAACTGAAACCATCACAGCAAGTGTCCACCCACTGTCCTGCCTGCCCCCTTTCTCCCAGGGAAGATGCTGCTGTTCCCATTTCAGTCCATGCTTCCATTGAATCACTTTACTCACCATCCAGTGTGTGGCTTCTAGGACAAACCTGGTGAGTTTAACACTAACAGACTATGTCCTGATTTCATGTTTGCCAGTGTTCTGTCACTGTCCTCTCTCTCAGTTGGGGAATTGTTGCATTTTCAGGTGTTACCATACCACACTTTCTGATTTTCTTTCCATAATCATTATCAGCAGCTAATTGAAACTAAAAGCTTCACTGGCAACAGGCTAAGCTATTCAAAAATATTACATGCTTAAAACCAAGAGGTGCCTACTCCACCAGCATGGCTTATCTGAACACCTCCTTCTGTAAAAGCCAAGGTAAGGCACACCAGAAAAAACAGTACAAGCAACAGGATGATATATTTTTTAATTTTGGAATGCCCTAACCTTTTGTTTTTCCTCATTTATAAAAAAAATACTAATCAGGTAGATTCAAAAATATATCAGCCTTTCCCAGCCCTCTGTGGCACAAGCTGCTTTAGGGATGGAAGCAGCTGCTTCAGCCTGACCATCCCAAGGGACCACAGTGAGCATCTCTCTTCACACCACTGGGGATAGCTCTTTCCACACTCAAGTGACCTTCAAGAGTAACTAATTCCTCTTAAGTGAGACACAAGGAAAAACTGAAAGAGGATAAGCTGTTTTTCCTGATTGATAAGAACAGAAACACTGAGCAACACCTGTGCTTCCAAACACTCGGCACTTCTGAGTACACGAGCAGCAGTTTCCTTACCTGTGTTAACAGAGCCATCACTGAAACTGATGCTATCAAGTAAAATAACACAGTATATGTCTGTGCTAGACTTAATCCAACAGCATTTTGTTTTGTCCAAAACCAACCCTCACTGTTATCATTTCAGTATAACTCTTAGGTACCTTCAATGAGAACAAATTATTCAAATTACCTGGACAGAAAAAACCACTACTTTGAAGTTTCCATTCCCATTCTTCCCTCCTTCATCTTAATATTGTTTTTGCCTCTTTGATATACCAGGATTATCAAAACTCATTTAAAGATGCTAATTTATCTAAGACATACACAGAGAATTTCACATAAAAAGTTGCAGCTTCAAGATGTTACAGAGGTACTCAGAAAACTCGTTTGCTTTCAAATGATGCAACATTATATCACAAGCAAAAGTAAATACAATTTACACTATGTGTGTATAACCTCTCCACACAGTAAATTAGATCAGTGGTTTTTGGTAGTGTAAAACCCCAATATCTGGGTGTGAAATGTTGCCTAAGCACCCAGAGCTCACGGCTGATGCACTCACAGTGGCTGTCAGGATTCAGCATGTTTCTGCTATTAAATCAGTCCTCAAACAACAAGCTGTGAGTTCCCATGGAAGGGAACCTGGGTTTTTGCCAGGGCATTAGCTCATCCTTTGTTTTCCCCAAAGCATGAGGCAGACATTTTCCCTCCTTCCTTCAGGAGAGTGCCATTGGTACCCAGCTGGCTGGGAGGTCCCAGCAAGGGCTTTCCCAGAAGCAGGCATGGCTCATCCTGCCCAGCAAGCAGGGGAAGAAGGATGGTCAGTTGCCTTGAGAAAGGAAATTCCACCTCTCCAGCTAGGAGGCTTTAACCCCCTCATCCCACAGAACTCAGCACGGCCTATGCCAGGCTTTTGCAAAGAAGTACATAGAAGTTTCCTGCTTGGCAGCAACCCACAGAGAACTTAAAACAAATACTCCATTAAATTAAATCCATTATGCAGTTAATTAAATAAGGAGACATTCACCCTTAGTAAAAAAAAATAAAATATATATTATATAGCAAAAATATATATTATAAATATATAGCAAAAAAATAAATATGAGCATATTTAAGACATTTTTAAAGGTGTTAAAATCAGTGCTAAGAGACAGGCTAGCAGCAAACCACCCTCTCTGCTCTAGTGAGGGACACTGCTGCTGTCCCTGGGTGCCCAGAGCTGGGGCTCAGACTCCCCTCAGTCCACATGTGATATTGTTATGTAACTAGGAGCAAGCACCACCAGCAGTGATACTATTTGTGAAGCCAGGGCAAGTATGAAAAACTCCCAGGAATGATGCTGCAGAGCCCATACTGGGTGGATGCCATATGCAGTGAGAGGTGGCAGGCCCTCAGTCCTGCAACCACACACACCTGAGCACCTTTGACAAGAGCAAACGAAGGTATGTTTGCATTTCCACTGGTCTGGCTCACACCCAGGACCACCTTGGTTTCCTGCACTGCCTGGATTAGGCTGCCCAAACAGTTACAGTAGATGCAAGTTTGTCCCAATTTGTCTCTTCACCCCATTCTGGCTGGCATTTTTACACAGCAAGCCAAGTGCCTTGCACCTGATTTTAGTCAGAGCAAACTAACAACAAATCTCTGTGGACTGGGATCTGGGTGTCAAAAACAGAGTAACACATAGAAAAAACAATTTGTAATTGATGACCCACCCTGGGCCAGAGAGCTGCCAATTCCAGCAGTTTGGGAATGAACAAGAAAACAAGCATCCTCTCTGTTTATTACCACTGCATGGCAGTATTTTGACTAGCAAGCTCTTGCTAGAGGAAGCCAAAACCAGTGGGATCTCCAGAAACTGCTGGATGGGTGCTCCCACTCCCCTGTCTGCCAGGGAGGAGTGGCAGGGGCCCGTGCCCACAAGGACACCAACACCATGCCAAGTGAGACTGGGGATCCCAGCATGTGATGGTGGTGATGTCACGTCTGCACGATGGAAATGTTGACTGCTGGCTGCAAAGCTCCGAGCTGTCCCCAGCATCTCCGTGGGTCCCACCTCCACCATCTCTGGGTCCAACAACCTTCTTTAGGCTGCAAGTCTGAACGAAAATTATATCCCAAAAGCAACTCACTCATCCTGTTCCGTGCTGTTCCTGTTAATTGTGAAAAAGCAGCTCTCTGGTTCCAGCTTTTTCAGTTTGAGGGCAGCTATTCCTCAGTCATGGCAATAATCAAAGTTTTAATAAGGAGGATTGATTACATTCTTGTATTCTGAGTAGGGGTTTACCAGAAAGCTAAACTGAGAAACCGCAACAGATTTAGAAACAGGGGAGAGGAAAACTCCTCAGCTACTCCATACCTTCCAAGTTCTCTTGCACAAAAGATAACTACAAATTTACACCTAAAAAACCCTAAATTGTAGTAATAGAAATACAGATTTTCCTACAAATCACTCAGACTGAGGCATTCTGCTTATTTGCACATGTTTAAAACAAGAGTTACTGTAGTTATAAGTCAAGATATTCAACAGATCTTTGCCTAGTATGATGAAAAAGCATATAGAGTAAAACCTGGAGGAAGAAAGGATATATCCTCCACATTACTGCAAAGACCACTTGGGGTAAAACTCTCAAAACCTTTTTCAGGGACAAACCCCTGACTTCCTTTTGTGATTTGAGGGCAGAATTCCAGCAGAAGTTTTTCCCTGTGTTTCAAAGCTTTTTTCCAGATGCAAGGAAGTGCACCTAAAGGTTCCACATACTGAGCCAAGTTACTACTTTACACAGATTTTTCCTTCTCACAATCTAGTAAGTGCCTTTGTTAGAGGGGCTGAATGAACACAGCACAGGACAGCCCTGGGTCACCTGGCACTGCTTCACAGGGACTCCAGCCATGCCTGCAATCTCTGCTCCCAGGGAACTGGACACCTGCAGCAAGGGTTGGCTCTCTTTGGGCGCTGTTGATGGTCACCCTCAGTCACACATAGGTCAGAGGACAGTGATTACAATTGGGTTAGCACAGCTGCTGGCATCTGTTCAGGCTGTCAACATGAACCACATGGGAGGCACAGGCGGTTTGGGGAGAAGAGTCAACCAACACATCTTGAGTGCAAGCAGAGCAACCTGGAGGTGTGCCTGGAACCACCTTCACCTCCTCTATGGGAAAGCCAAAAAGCCACTAAGGAAGACAACACAAAAAAACAAAAGAGCAAGAGCAGGAATCTGCTGCCTGTACTTGTATACCCTTATTCACACACCTCTTTTGGTGCCTTACCACAAACACATCTGCTAGCACACCCACGACCCAGATTTATATATTTTTAGTGTCGGTCTGGATTCAGACTAGTACATCCCTACTTGTCTTCATTATACTCTATAAAACTGTCTAATTTTTAAAAAGATCCATATGTAACATATATTAATAGTCATATTCAAATCCAATCTGTATTAAACCTCAGAAAGCTGTATCTGGCAGTGCAACTGCTGCACATTTGTTCCTCATTTAATATTATTCATAGGTAAAGTCTAGTAAGAAAAGATGTCTGTCAGAAAAGATGGCTGTAATTGATAAATGAAGCAAACATGGCCAGAATGCAAAGCCCAAGCTCACACGTCACCCTGTGCTGTAAGTCAGGGCAGGAAAGACAAACAGCCCCACGTGTTCCTGGTGTGCGGCACCAAGGCAGCTCTGCCAGTGTTGCTGCTGTCCATGGGCAGAAATGCAGAATATCTGCAAATTCCACATCACTGGAATGGCCAACAGCCTCAATGGCTTCACACTCTGCTCCATTTCTCCTGGGGTTTGGAGGATCTCACCCTCGTCCTGATCACTTGGTGGGCTCTCTGGTGCCTGTACTTTCTCCCATTCCTCACTGAAGGAAAAACCATTCCTTGTAGCATCATCCCCACTCTTCCACCTCTGCAGCTCTTGTATTCCTTCTGAATTGTGCCAAGAGAGGCCTAAGGGGGCACACTGGAAGCCTCATCAGGACACTCTGAAAGCCTCTCTGGAAAGGAGCAGCTGAGCTGAACCAGCAGATCCTACACACAGGCATTTTGCAAGGGCTGGAGAAACAGCATGAAGCAGGGTATGACATAAACGACCTTTGTGGAGAAGGAGACCATCTGAGCAATATTTAAACACTCAGCATCAGCCAAAGAGCACTCACCTGCTTTGGGAGCAAGCACAGGGGATTCTGTCAGCCTGAACTGACAAACTTTAATGTTCTGAAGGCTATAGGCAGCCCTAGGGCCTCTACCACTGCCCTGGGAGGGGTGGCCAACCTACAGCAGTGAGGAGCCTCAGCAGGGTTGAGCCCTGCCATCCATGACCTCGGGTGCCCTGGGAAAGTTGGCAGCATGTGCATCAGCTCAGCACACATTCAAGGGGCAGCCAGACAGCAGGAGCTGCCCTCTGCCTATCTATCCCCTTGGTCTCCTCCTTGTTCCCCAGATACCTCCACAACATGGACCAGCATATGCAAAAATTAGCAAACCAGTACCTCATAAGCAGAGAGGGAGAAGAGAAACCCCATTTCTCTTTCCATTGAGAAGCCAAAGGAGGATGAGAGTCACCTCTGACCCTGCTACCAAGCCATTAGAGATAGGTAGGAAAGATGGGGAGACCTGCTCAGCTCTATCCACCACCTGGCTGCTGCAGGAGACAGGGTAGTAAGGCAGGGCAGGATACAGGAAGAAGACTCCAGGGAACAGAGCTGAGGACAGAGGAAAGAGAGAAGCTGCAAAACAGAGAGGAGTGAGAGAGAAAAAAAAAAATCACAAAAAAACAAAGGTAAAAATATGAGAACACTACAACCACCCCCCCCCACCCCCCAAAAAAAAAAAAAAAAAAAAGAAGAAATCCACCATAACAGGAGGTGAATCACTGTCATGGGACTGGGAGGGTGCAGCAGATTTTGGAGGCAGCCAAGGTAGAAGCACATCAGCTGAGGCAGATACAGACAGACCCTGGGCATACTGTACCCCAAGAAGGACAGGCACTGGACAGTCAGAGGACTCCCAACAGCTCCATCCAAAATAACACTAACTCTGAGCTTGGTCACAGCTTCATGGGGGTCAGTACTGGATGGTACCCTCCACGTACTGCCCAGCCATCTTGTGTCCCTAGCAAGCTGATTTAGCAAAGCCTGGTTTGGGTGGAAGGCAATGACACAGATGGGATTATGTGTTCTGCTCAGGATCTGGCTCACCGTGGGAACCAGGGCTGTACAAGCCCAAGAAAAGCACAGACAGACCTGCACAGAACTTTAAAACCACACATGGAGACTCTTCACTTCTGGAAGGACCACAGGCAGAGCACAGGGCTTTCCAGGTTCCAAACATAGATGTCCTCTCCTCAAGAGCAAGCTGGGAGAGCAGCAGATGTGCAGGGCTGCAGATGCCATACCTGTGGGTCTGCCTCAATGTTGATCCGGTACGCTTGAGCCTTGCCATCTTCCAGGACAGGGGCTGACCAGGTCTTCCCTTCAGCTCTGCAGTGCAAAATTAAGTAAACTCTACTTAAATTGCTTTTAAAAAAGCCCAAACCATACTGCTCCCCCCCAAACAAATAAAACCCACAAAAATCCCAAAGAAAGAAGCAAGCTCCTTAAACAAAACAAAAAAAGCAATGAAACAAATTTTAAAAAAATAAAGAAGACAAACAAAAAAAATCCAAACACATATATGGCATTCCCTGGCAGGTTTATATTATATTTGCATTTGTCCAAAATTACCCTCAGAAACAGTACAATGATAAATAGAAAAGAAGATAGTTTCATCCTATTAAAACCTATTAAATGACGCTCAAAACCATCCTTGAACTAAAGAGACAACTTATTTTGGTTCAAGAAATCAGAAGATAGGCTCTTGGTGGCTCCTGTTCTGCATATTCCTGGCATTGTCCTTTTATCTGGCCCTGAATCCAGAAAGTATTTTGATTACATGTGCACATAGATATATGTACACATACATGCAATCCCTGGCAGCCTGTGTACTAGACCACATCAGGAATTTTATAAACACCTTTAAGGGAGAAGGCTGTCACCACCCTGTATGAATCATCTTGGCCCTTTCAACAGTTGCCAGATAGAAAAAGCCCTAAAAATACAGTTTCCATTCCCAAATGCATCTTTGGTCCTGCCAAGGCAGAGCAGAATAGTCACTGTCCAAAGAGTTTCCATGTGCCTGATCATTTTTTTCCCCGCAAAGACATCTCAGGACATGGCTGGAGAATGGGATCTCCAGCACAGATCTCCAACACTTAGGCTATGAGGGAGCTGCAGGGGCCTGGGCAAGGTCCAGCAGGTACATACACAGGCTTTTCAGGATGCAAGAAGGTTAAGTGGGAAGATGGAAACTCCATTAAGTTCAAGATAAAGCTTTCAACATGCAAACTATTCTGTTTATCATCACAGTCTATATATTCACCACAAAAATAGGTTTTGTTCCATGGGTACAAATACATCCAAGCATCCTTTGTGGATGCTCACCCCTGCCATATACCACATCCACTTTCAGTTAAATTATCTACAGAGTCTAAGTTTGAAAAATAAGGAGCACAATTTCAACCCAAGAATTCTCTAGGAGATACCTTTGGTATTTTGCAGGTACACAAGTCAACATACAAAGCTGCCTTTCTAAATCTATGGTCTGACCCAAAACCTGCCAAATGCAGGGACTCCCACTAACTTGAATATCCTTTGGATCCAGCTCCTGACCCTTTCAGTTTTTTTTTCTCATTATTATCATTACTGCTCTTCCAACAGGGAGAGATTACTCTCATAGCTAGGTATCTTGTTCTGATAAATTATCTTCACTATTGTTGTCTGATTTTAGGCTAGGTTAATTAACTTATAAATTTGTCTTTCCAACTGGGACAAAGGAAACAGCCTCTCCTAGGAACATCAGCATTCCCAGCAACCCCGACTTGCTTTTTGCCATGATCTGGTGCTGTGTACATTGCTTCCACATTGAAAATCAAATCTGGAGGTCCAGAACAATGGAAATGCCTAATTACATTGGCAGGGATCACTATTATTCCTTCTGTGCTTTCCCCTGCACTGAGCTAGCCCAGTGTGCCCTGAGAAGGGTCCATGATGACTTCCCCCCAACTCAGCTCTGGATCCCACAAGCCAAACACAGCTTAAAGCATCCCCAAAGACTTCAACCTGCCAGTAAATAAGAACAGAGCTTCAGAAAGTGATTCTAATTGCAGAAGATAAGAGCAATAGCAGTAAATTCATTCTGCATGAAGGTATGGCATTCAGTCACCAGTATTGCCAGCACTTCCCATTCTCCATAACCCTGAGAGAGATCATCACACTGTCTGTACCAGAAAGCAGATAAACCTGTGCTTTCCAAAAGTCATCATATTTAATGACAGGCATGGACAGACTTCAGTTTGCATGGAGAAGTCCATTCATTAGTAATGCTTTAATGACTGAACTCAAGACTTCACTATCAGTTCTGCAGTTCTGGTTATATCAGAAGTTTTTGGCATAGCCAAGACCAACCTTGACAGCTTCCAGGAACAGTCTGAACAAAGCCAGGCTCACGTCAGCCCCAGCTTCCACTTGAAGTACACTGAAACAAGCTGATACAACATAATTTGGTCTCCACTTGGCACTTTAAAAGGCAAAGCTAAGGTGGATGGGAGAACCACCAGCCTCACCAAAAAGAAAGTCAAGTTGTAAGTTTGATGAGCATTTATGCTTACACAGGGAGACTCTTTTCCCTGGGAACAGCAAAATACCATGTAATCTGAAATAATCCAAAATAATTAAGAGATTATTCTGCTTGAGAGAACAATGCTACAGGCAGCTACTGTAGGAGGGGGCTGATGCTTGGAGCTCATGCCCCAATCCTGGCTGCCAGGAACATCCCATGTTCACGTCTCCAACAGAACCAGCAGCACAGGGATCCCCTGTGTACAGAGGTACCCTGCACATCCCCAGAGCAGTGGGGACTTGGGGGCCAGCAGAGTCACCTGAGACCCCCAGCAGCAGGTTCAACCTACCAACAGTCAGAGCTTTGTGTTTAGGCAACAGCAAAAACAAACCTAACACACTTTTCATATGTCACAGGCAACAGATCAGGCATCACTCAAATGTTCCGAATTGTTTAATATACAGCTCAAGGACAGGAAAAGTGCTCTCAGATGTGCTATAGGGGATTAAAGGCAGCTATGTGGAAATAATTACCCTGCACTTACAGCACTTGGCTCTCTTAATGGCATCCAGGACAATCCCAAGAAAAATAACTTGACCTAGGTTAGTGCAAAGCCTTCCACACAGAGCTTCATAGGAAATGGACTCATAAACAGGACATCACTTTAAAAAAAGAAAGTTGCAGACACCTTTTATCCCACCATTTGCTTTCTAAAAGTCTCAGACTAATTCTCAAAAGATTACTTGCATATACTCACATATTTTATCAGAATGTTTTCTCACCTGGTAGTCATCTGCAAGTCTGACTCAACATTTGTAGAGTTGTTTTTAAGTTTCAAGAATTCCTGTGTCTTACTAAATTTCTAATTTCTCCACCCCCTTAAAAACTAACATTTATCACTTGCAGAAGTAGCAACCTCGAGCCAGGTCACTGCAGGTTACCATGCAGCCACAAACCAGCAGAATAATCACTTTGATCACTTTGCTGTATTTCACCCCTTTTCTTCAGGGGGTGATTCCAGGGTCCTGCCCATCTCCTGACTGCTCTTCATCTCCCGCTGTGGCATCACTATGCTCACAACTGATTGTTGTCACTGACATGTCCATTAGCCTTCTAGAAGCTGAACTCAGTCTAGAAGCAGCTACAGCCAATGCTTCAAATTTCTCAGGATTGTGAACCTCGCCACAATAACTGTAAGGTGTAGGATCAATCCTCTGCAAAGCAGGTGAGCAGCACGGGAGCTGAGGACCCATCTCATTCAGACTATGTGAAGAAGCTGAAGGATTTCTCCTCCTTCATTCCTCTCAGCTGAAACCATTGTGTATTGCTCTGGAAAGCTGCCTGTTTTCCTCTCTATTAGTCTTCAAGGAGCTTGAGAGGGGAAGCTATGATTCACTTTTTCAGTTCTACTTTTACTGGAAACTTGAGAACATACATTGTCATCTATCCCAGCTTCCAGCAGCTTGCCTGTACTGTTTACAGCTAACATACCCCAATAAAATCCCTAGGAACTGGGGAAGATGGGAGGAACATCAACTATGTGAGGTTCCAGGTACTTTTGGAGCTACATAGCCAACATATTCATTACTGAGCTTTCTCACACAGAAACTTTCAGAGAAACTCCACCTCTTTACATACAGCAGGAATAGAAAGAGAATCTTCACAGTCAATTCTCCAAGCAGACTCTGTAGTGGCATACATACCAAACTGAGGGGAAAGAAACTGCTTCCAGGATTTAGTTTAGATAGAAGGAATCAAAGCTGAACCTTTGAAGATTTATTCTTTGACACCAGTCAGGAAATAAATTCAGTTCAACCACCCTGGGGCTCTTTGCTGCACCTGGGGTCAGGTAGATGCTCCCAGTCATCCAGCATCCACTTGGCCCTGTGCACAACAGCCCCAGTGCTGTCACCAAAAGAAAAGGCTAGAAATCATAACAGTGTGAAAGGTGAAAAAGTCCTGTTAGACCATCAAGCCTCACTGTTACCCCAGCATTGCCAAGCCCACCACCAAACCATGTCCCCAAGTGCCACATCTATGTCTTTTAAATCCCTCCAGGGATATGAGTTCCCTGGGCTTGAAAACTCTTTCAGCGAAGAAATTTTCCCTAACAGCCAATTGAAACCTCTGCTGGCGTAACACACTAACACACTTCTTACCTCTTAAGGAATTTGTTGTGTAACTTGGAAGCAACTTCACAGTGAGTAAAAAGAACAAGTTTTACCAGGTGTCTGTGAGTAATAGTTCATGGGGCTGTTCAACACCCCAGATCTTCTTCAACCAGCTGCCATATAACTGGCCTGACCCTTCCTGCACTAAGGCAGGCAAAGTACATCCTGTGCTACCTTGGCTTGAGATTCAACAGCTGGGAAGATGATGATGGAACAGCTGCCTTATTTATCACCAGGGCAGCCTGAACCATCCTGCTAAATCTTAAACAGCACCATCACTGGCTTCTCTATAGCCTCACTAAGCCCATGCAAACTCCTGGCTCCCCATTTTGGAGGCATTAACCACAGCCTGAACATCCAGCTCTTATTCCAGGGGTGCCCAAGTAATTCCTCACACCTTGTATTAGTGCCCACACAGGCATCAGTTACATAAATCAGCTCGTATTGTAAAGCAATTAGGATTTTCAATCACTTTGTTTCAGAACAGTAAGGCCACTGTGCTGTTTTGCCTTCCACAGCCTCACTGCCCAAAGACAGCTTACACTTGTTGTGGTAAAGCAGGATCCAAAAAATCCAGGGACAAAACGCCCATTAACATCAGGGAGGTCAAAGGTCTGGCCAAGAAAGGAGTTAGAAAATGGAGGGTGTGAAGAAGAGAGATTTGTCCTTGATAAAGGATGGAGATTTGGAAAAAAGGAAACATCTGCTAGTCCAGCCTAAGAGCAGGGGCAGCTTCACAGATACCAACACTGACTGTGGGCTCCAGGGGCACAGCAGAGCCATGGAGCCCAACATGCTTAAAAAGCTGTGACATCCCCTTGCCAGCAGTTTTCCCAGTGTGGGCATAGGGCCAGTTTCTTCAGGAAAGCTGGAGCACAAGCCTTCATCCTCCCTGGCAGATGACAAAAGGCTCAGAAAAAGCTGTGGGGCTCGCCCTGGCCCTCTGGCACAGATGGGCAGGTCTGGACAGTGCTGCCAAGGGTTTCCTGGCAGTCTCTGTCAGCAGGAACAGTGATGCCATGAGGTCTCCCATCCCACACTCAAGGTCCTTTCAAGCAGTGATTTCAGCAAAACACAGCTCCAGCCCAGTTTTATGGCTGCTTTTATCTGATGCATGATACTTGGTCTTCGTCAGGCCACTCAGTAACCCCCCCTTCTTTTTCCCGCACTCTGACTTTCCTTCTGAACTTCCTAGTGTAATGGCATTTACTGACCAGAGTCTGAAAACAAAACCCATCTTGTTCTCTATCTCAGTAACATATAATGTCAAGGGTTGATGGAGAAAGGGCACATAGTGAAGCAGTCCAGAGGGCACCAGGGGGACGGAAGCACTGCACAGCTCCCTGCCTTCCCCTTCACACTCATGCCTGGCTGGAGGAAACTTGCTTTGACAAAACAGAGCGAACACCAAATTTCATGCATCTTCACAAAAGACATGCAACAAACAGCCTTGTTATTTCAAATGTATTTCATACTTAAAAATGAATTACTTTGTTGACTTGCAAACTGTATTTTGTTGAAGGCAGTGTACAGAAACATGCTGGTTGAAGAACACCCTCTGCCCAAGGGAAAAGATACTAATCCACACCACCACAGGCAGGGCTTTCTTGAAGCTCAGCCTCCGAGCAGGGTCCAGGGTGTTGATCCACAGCTGTGACAAACAGCAGTGGCTGGACATGCACACAAACCAACAAAACCCCTCATCACTGCTCCAGGACATGGCTCCCTGAGCAGGACAGGGTCACCCCACGTTCCAGGAGGCAGATCCTGGAGCAGGGATCCATACCTAGGAGAGAATGCAAGATGTGCTTCCTGCAATGACTAACAACTGGGCAACAGGATCCAACAGGTCACTTGGGAGACAGGAGAGAAAGCCAAGAATCAAGTCATTGTGCATCCACTTTGGGCCAAACTAAAAATAAATCTAATAGCTCATCACTGGAGCTGCTGTCCTTACTGCAGGAAAAAAACAAATTACTCAGTTTTTCCTGACAAGAGAAATGCCACTTTCATGGACATCTCTGGGCACAGCCAAGGTGAGTTCTGCCCTTGGAGAAGCCATCAAACTGACTCAACAGCATGATCTCCAAGAGGAGACACCCCAAGCTGAACACCTCCTCACCTCACCACCTGTTCCTGCCTTGCAGAGCCCTGAGCAGCAATTTTTGCCTATGAGATACAAAAGCCTTTAAAATCTGTGTTTATGAAGACTTTAAGGCCTGACAAAACCATTGCAATCCTACTGCTTAGCACAGAACGACCCTGTGGGCCATCACCAGCAACATCTCTGTGAGAAAATTCACCTCCTCTGGACACACCACAAGGTCTTGCCTTTAAAAATATCCACACCTTGGTAGGTACAGTTGGGAAAAAACAACCTGAAGCCACAGACCATCCACACAGCATCTTCCAGATCACCCTGAGGTCATGAATGAACATTCCTGTGTCTCAGGGAAACCAAGCAGCTAGATCATCCCACACCCCAGCAAGGGACATACAAACACTGCTGTAAGACCACTGTGACCACAACCTTTGCCAGGTGCAGAAATCACCACTTAGGAGATGCACTTTCACAGATATATTCAAGGGTCCAATCTGAGCCACAAATCAAACACCAGTTGATATCAGTGGCTAAAATGAAGTGTAAAGGTGGGAATTCAGTCCATCAGTTCACACAGTAGAAACTCTCATGGATGAGAATAAACATTGCCATACTGCAGGTGAAAGCTGTTTTCAGCAAAACTTGGTTTTAACTCCTAATGAAGCTGCTTTGCTGCCAGACCACCTCAGGAGCTGGTGGCTCATCAAAATTTCCTGTCACTACACAAGGATTTTCACCTCTTCCAAGAAGAGCTCCAGTAGCCTGCAGACAGTCAGGAAGAGGAACCTGGGCACAGGTCCTCTTGGAGATAGAAAATCAGTCTCCCTAGTCTCCCTAAAACTGCTCCAGACAGAAAGCAAAACAACTGCCCTCCATGGCTATGGGAAATTCCACCTGTGTGAAGGGGTTTTGCTTGTTTTCCTTACTTACTTTCTTTTGTAATACTGAAGCCACATCATCTGTACACCATGGGCTGAGCTCAGAGGACTTTGCTTTAGCCAGGCAGCTCAGAGATGCCTGTGTGAGGAGCGATGAGGAATCACGGAGGGTTTGCTCCATTTATGGCAGCACTCCTTCCCCAGTGCCCAGGCATCCAGTTAGAACTACATGGTTTTCCAAGAAAAGTATAAACAGTAAATGATAGCTCTTTATATCAGGAAATGCCTCTTTAATCTGAAGTGGAAAACTATATCCACTTATTTAAACTTATGACAGATAGTATTAGCCATTTGTGAACCTTATAAGGAGCGCTCATTTTGCCTGGGTAATTTGTGATTTTGCTACAGAATTAATTCCAATAGAAATCAAAAAAAGACCAAGAAAACCAAACTAACTAACCAACCAAAAAAACCCACAAATAAACAAACCACAACATACACACAAAAAAACCCAACTAAAAAAAAAAAAAAAAAAAAACGAAAACAACCAACGAAACAAAAAAGCCCCCAACAAACAAAAAAACCCTCAATACCAAACTCATGCCTTCATTTTGCTTTGAAATACCCTAAAAAGTGAATTTGGCAGGACCTTCAAATGTTTTTTCATTGAACTGATGCTTAAAATGATGGGTGGATGCTAATGAAGTGGAAGGGTTTGTCCAAAGGAGATTTTGATTCTCATGCTACTCTTGCTTGAGCTGACACAACCTCAAAGACTCAACTCATGCCACAGCCTGGACAAGCCTTACAAGGTACAAAAAATAAACCATGTGTAAATGAACTTAACCCACTTTTTCTATCAGTGAACCATTAAAAATCATTTTGTTTTACTGTTTTTGAAAACACAAGACAATTACCCAGACATCTGCTCCAGGGCCAGCCAAAAGCCCTCTGAGCAAAACTGATACAGGAGCACATCAGAGAGAACCAACCTGTTCACAGAGAGCAGCAGCTGGTCCACACATGCTTTGATCTTGTTTTGGGCTTCTAGATGTGTCATGTTGTCTGTGTTCTCCCCATTAATTGCCAGAATAATGTCTCCTGGGCACAAGTCTGCCATGGCTGCTTTACTACCAGGGTTAATCTGGGGAAAAAAAAAAAAAAAGGTTACTTACAAGAATCCTGGGATTTTTTATAAAAAGGAAGTCCAATTTCTTGGAATAAGATGCAGGAAAAGGACCAGTTCTTTCTGGAGAATGTATCTTCTTTCCTTCTGTTTTTGCAGAAGTGCCAGGACCTTATAAAACTTCTAACTTCTTTCCTGAGAAACTAATGACAGGTCCAGGTACTGCTTGTGGTCAGCAACAAGACCAATCCTGTAGCCAAAAAAAGAGGTTCTTGAGAAATTACCATTTCATTTACATCATCCTAAATGTGGTTTTAATTGTTACAATAGTATAGAGTGACACAAGGCATAGCCAGAACAGTTAAACATGTTTGGTTAAACTCTTACTATCTATGTGTTTTCCCTCTAATTTCCCCTTCAGTTTATTCACAGCATCTGCTAACCAAACACATTTATCAACTGAGAAGTTATGACAAGCCCAACTTTGGGTTATTTATGTGTCACTGAATTAAAGCAAGTTGGTGCTTTGATTCTGTTTACTCTTAATTTACACAGATATAATTCCCTGTCTTAGGTGGTGGGTCTCTGCCCCACCCTCGAGAAATCCAGACTAGAGCACTGCTCTACCCACCACCTCCCCCTGGTTTACAGCATTGTATGACAGCAATCAGGCAGACCAGATAAGAGTTTTTCAGACAAGTGGGCAATTCCCCAGTGCCCTGAAGCCCCCCAACCATAGTCTGTCATTAAACAGGTGGGTTTTTTAGAAAGGGGGCATGCACACATCCCAGCTTTCATCTTGATTTCATATAATCCTACAATGGCTTGTGTTGGAAGGGACCTTAAAGATAATCTTGTTCCAACATAGAAGCACCTTCCACCCAGGTTGCTCCAAGCCCCATCCAACCTGGCCTTCAACACTTCCAGGGACAATTTGTTCTATTTTCATAGGGAATTCAAAGAGGATTTAGTCTTACAACAACAGCCCCTGTGGATTGCACTAGAGCTATCCCTGGGGAGAAGCAGACAGCCCTCAGCACAACACCAGCCTGCTGCACTGCTCTCTGCATGACCACAGCTACTAGCACCACCAAAACACAAACCTGAAGTGTTTGAGAAGCTCCAAACCACTACTGACAGTTAAGCAGAACTGGCAGCCCAAGTTACAGCTTTTGTTGCATTGTCAGAGTACATCAGTATTTGCCATTTGCTCTTCAATAGTTTCAACTGGGCTGTTTGGCTCTGACAAACCCACCCAAACCAACTGCTCACAGGCTGCCCTATGACTCAGCTCAGAGCAAACAACAGGAGATGTCTTTCAGCTCCACACACATTAGCTCTGACACAGGACATTTCAAGCCAGGACAGGATTATTTTCCCCCTGGCATTGTTAAGGTTTTTTGGACCCCTGTATCCATTCACACAGCATTAGGGTCTTTCTACAGCCACAGAAGCTGCCAGACTCACCAGAAAGTCAACCTAAAGCTCAACCAAGGACTCCAAGGAAGCACCTCCACACTCTTGCCTGCTGTTATCTGCTTCCCTCAGTGTTCATCCCACAGTCCTGGCTGCCAGCAGGCTTTTAGACTAACAGACACTCATCTTGACCCAGGACAGCTGTATTTTTCTCTTGTCTATTCAGTGCTGTCTAGATGTCTGATGGATTTTCCCCCCCATATTGATCTTAACCATGGTATTGCTTCCTTGAAAAATAAACTGTTCACAACTGGGACTCTCAGCTTAGTTTCCTATTTTTAGTTTCTTCTTTATTTCAAATTATTTCAGCAGTATTTTCATATTAGCATTTTATGCTAGCTGTGGACATGACCAAGGGCTTGAAATGAAGTTGCACTCCAAGAATTCATTTGAGATACAGCATTGGTGTCTCAACAGCTTGGGAATCATTACTGTAATGTCTGTCAGGCCCAAAGTTTGTATTTTAGTGAATAATATTTAAAATACTGTAGACTAAGTTCTCCTAACCCACAGCTGTGCAGAGCCATTGACACCAAACACTGCACAGGAAGCCTGATAAGTCTGGTTATGGGTCAGTGCTATGCCTGAATCCCAGTGCAGGGGTTCTACCTGCTTTGGACATGGTCTAGTGGTGACCTCGGCAGTACTGGGTTAACAGCTGGACTCTCTGGTCTTAAAAACCTTTTCCCACCCAAGCATTCTGTGACTGTATGACATCAGAGTGCACAGAGGTTTTCAAATAGAGCTTGTATCAGGGGCACTCTCTTGTGCCTCTCTCCAGAAAGCCTCCAGGTCTGCCCTGAGCCAAAACCACAGTGTGAGACATCAAGGAAGCACACACAAATCTGAGAGTAACTCACACTCCTGGTTACTGCTGCCCTGCATGCAAAAGTATTTTCCCAACAACATAAAGCCAGCTAATGAAGACTTGGGGTGAGGTTGCCCAACACAGACAAGCCAGTCCTGCAGAAAGGGGAGAAGGCCATCCCTCTGCATCTTCCTGCTCCAGGAGTACCATCCAGCCTCTTCCTCTGTGCCATCCCTGGTGCTCAGCAGGTTCTGAGGCACAGCCTGGGATGCAATCCAGAAGAGCTGATGGTTTCACAGAATGGTTTGGGATGGAATGGACCCTACAGATAATCTTGCTCCAACACCCTGCCATGGCCAGAGATACCTTCCACTAGACCAGGGTGCTCCAAGCCTCATCCCACCTGGTCTTGAACACTTCCAGGGATGGAGCACCACAGCTTCTCTGTACCAATGCCTCACCACCCTCACAGAAATAATTTCTTCCTCATATATAATATAAATCTTTCTTACTTCAGCTTAAGGCCATTTCCCCAAGTTTTCTGCGAGTGAATCAAAGCAATTCAGAGGAACAGGTCCAGTGCAATGGACCTGTCACTGGGGACCGTGGCAGGGCTGGAGTGAGCTGGTGGTGAGCTCTTCATGAGATGGTTAAGCAGAGCCCACAGTGCTACCCACCACCTAAGCACTGCTATATTTTCAGCAGGAAGGAACCAAGCACAAAATATGGGCAGAACCAGTTCATGTGCTGGGGAGGTCACTGAACTTGTGTTTCCACAGCTCCTTTTATGCCGACAGAAGCACTGGTGTGCTCTCTGCCCAAGGCAGCCATGCACACACAGCACGGCTGCTGCTCTGAGAATGCAATGTGCATGCCTGCCAGATTTACTGCTCTCCTAAAATTCAATAAAGAAAAACTAACACTCTGAGTTTATCCCCTCCATGCAAAAAGAAGCAGCTGCTTCCTTGCTTCTCTCTCTCAAAAAATGAAGATGCTTGAGAACGCTTATAAACAGAAAAGAACTAAAAGAAACAAAACACTTGCCCAGCAATGATACTGTAGAGCAGAGCACAAGGGGGTGTTTGCGGAGCGTGTGCCCCAGGTGAGAAGCTCCAGGCTCCCAAGAACCCAGAGAGCAGCCCCTCCCCACACAGCATGCCTGTGAAGGGTGTGTCCGGCAGGGATTTGTTCCCCTAAGAAGCCAGAACTTTTTTTCTCCTTTTTTCTAATAAGGATATTATTCTTCCTAATCCCCTCAGGATATGTCTCATTTGTGACATCTTTCTATGTCCTCCACTTAGCACTGTGCTTTGAAAAATACCAGAGGTCCAATATTGGTGCCTGTCTCAACTCCCCCTATTGTTCTAGTAAGAAAAAGACATATTTAAAGAAAGAGCTCCCTGCGAGCAGCCCTCCTTTCACTGTCCTCTGACTCTTCAGTCACCACAGAGAGTTCAGTAACAGCACTGTAAGCATCACCTCCACACTATGCCTTTTGCCAAATCACCCACCAGGGAACTCTATCTCAATAAATACAACCAATTTTTAAAAATTATTTTTTCCAATCATATTCCCCACTGCTTTTTCCAGGATTACCATCCACCTCTCCACTCTCCTCTAAGGCAGTTAGCGTCCAGCAGCTCCCTTCCCCAGCCAAGTGGATACTCTGATGCTATGAAACAGACTGGGATAATCCCAAAGCCAGCAGCAGCTCTCTTATCTGGCCACTGGAGCATTGCTAAGATTTACTGAGTGCTGGCATCAGACAATGGCAGGCCATTAAAATACAGTACATTGAGACAACTGCCTTGTGCTTAACCTAAGTTGGTTAGTGTTGGAGCTGTGCAGTCTAATTTAGTAAGCAAGATTATCTGCGCCAGGAGTTTTCTCTTGAAACACAGTGTTCTACCTTCTGCCCTGGATCTTGGCCACAGAAGGGTGCCAGGGCTGGGAGAGCATCCAAAAGAGGGCAAAGTCCCCATGCCTACTGC